>NC_139475.1:34642500-34727500 GCF_057233095.1 Heloderma suspectum | reverse complement strand
TCTCTCTCTTGGTCTCTCTCAGTCCCTCGGTCCCTCTCTCTTGGTCCCTCTCTCTCTCTCTCGCTCCCTCTCTCTCGCTCCCTCTCTCTCAGTCTCTCTCTTTCGGTCCCTCCCGTCTTGGTCTCTCCGTCTCGGTCTCTCTCTCGGTCCGTCTCTCGGTCCTGCTCTCTCTCTCGGTCTCTCTCTCGGTCTCGGTCTCTCTCTCGGTCTCTCTCTCTCTCAGTCTCTCTCTCTCTCAGTCTCTCTCTCTCTCTCAGTCTCTCTCTCGGTCTCGGTCCGTCTCTCGGTCCCTCTCTCTCTTTCGGTCCCTCTCTCGGTCCCTCTCTCTCTCTCGGTCCCTCTCTCGGTCCCTCTATCGGTCTCTCTCTCGGTCTCGGTCCCTCTCTCTCTCTCTCTCTCTCTCTCTTGGTCTCTCTCTCTCTCTCTGTCTCGGTCTCTCTCTCTCTGTCTCTCTGTCTCTCTCTCTCTCGGTCTCTCTCTCTCTCGGTCTCTTGGTCTCCCTCTCTCTCGGTCCCTCTCTCTCTCTCTCGCTCCCTCTCTCTCGCTCCCTCTCTCTCGCTCCCTCTGTCTCGGTCTCTCTCTTTCGGTCCCTCTCCGTCTCGGTCTCTCTCTCCGTCTCGGTCTCTCTCTCGGTCTCTCTCTCGGTCTCTCTCTCGATCTCGGTCCCGCTCTCTCTCTCGGTCCCTCTCTCTCTCGGTCCCTCTCTCTCTCTCGGTCCCTCTCTCGATCCCGCTCTCTCTCTCTTGTTCTCTCGGTCTCGGTCTCGGTCTCTCTCTCTCTCGGTCTCTCTCTCTCGGTCTCTCTCTCGGTCTCTCTCTCTCTCGGTCTCTCTCTCGGTCTCGGTCTCTCTCTCTCTCGGTCTCTCTCTCTTGGGATCTCTCCCTCGGTCTCTCGATCTCCCTCAGTCTCTCTCTCTCGGTCCCTCTTGGTCCCTCGGTTATTCTATCTCTCTCTTGGTCCCTCTCTCTCGGTCCCTCTCTCTCTCTCGGTCCCTCTCTCGATCCCGCTCTCTCTCTTGTTCTCTCGGTCTCTCTCTCTCGGTCTCGGTCTCTCTCTTGGTCCCTCTCTCTCGGTCTCGGTGTCTCTCTCTCTCTCTCGGTCTCGGTCTCTCTCAGTCTCGGTCTCTCTCTCAGTCTCGGTCTCTCTCTCTCTCTCGGTCTCTCTCTCTCTCTCGGTCTCTCTCTCTCGGTCTCGGTCTCTCTCTCTGTCTAGGTCTCTCTCGGTCTCTCTCTCTCAGTCTCTCTTGGTATCTCTCCCTCTGTCTCTCGGTCTCTCTCAGTCTCTCTCTCTCAGTCCCTCTCGGTCCCTCGGTTCTTCTCTCTCTCTCTTGGTCCCTTTCTCTCGGTCTCGGTGTCTCTCTCTCTCTCTCTCTCTCGGTCTCTCTCTCTCTCTCTCTCGGTCTCGGTCTCTCTCTCGGTCTCGGTCTCTCTCTCTCTCTCGGTCTCTCTCTCTTGGTCTCGGTCTCTCTGTCTAGGTCTCTCTTGGTCTCTCTCTCGGAATCTCTCTCGGTCTCTCTCTCTCTCGGTCTCTCTCAGTCCCTCGGTCCCTCTCTCTTGGTCCCTCTCTCTCTCTCTCGCTCCCTCTCTCTCGCTCCCTCTCTCTCGCTCCCTCTCTCTCAGTCTCTCTCTTTCGGTCCCTCTCCGTCTCGGTCTCGCTCTCGGTCTCTCTCTCGGTCTCTCTCTCGGTCTCTCTCTCGGTCTCGGTCTCTCTATTGGTCTCGGTCTCTCGGTCCCTCTCTCGGTCCCTCTCTCTCTCTCGGTCCCTCTCTCTCTCTTGGTCCCTCTCTCTATCCCGCTCTCTCTCTTGTTCTCTCGGTCTCTCTCTCTCGGTCTCGGTCTCTCTCTTGGTCTCTCTCTCTCTCGGTCCCTCTCTCTCTCTCTCTCTCTCGGTCTCTCTCTCTCAGTCTCTCTCGGTATCTCTCCCTCGGTCTCTCGGTCTCTCTCGGTCTCTCTCAGTCTCTCTCTCTCGGTCCCTCTCGGTCCCTTGGTTCTTCTCTCTCTCTCTTGGTCCCTCTCTCTCGGTCTCGGTCTCTCTCTCTCTCTCAGTCTCGGTCTCTCTCTCTCGGTCTCGGTCTCTCTTTCTCTCTCTCTCTCGGTCCCTCGGTCTCTCTCTCACGGTCTCGGTCTCTCTCTTGGTCTCTCGGTCTCTCTCTCTCTCTCTCTCGGTCCCTCGGACTCTCTCTCTCTCTCGGTCCCTCGTTCTCTCTCTCTCTCGGTCCCTCGGTCTCTCTCTCTCTCTCAGTCCCTCGGTCTCTCTCTCTCTCTCGGTCTCTCTCATCTCGGTCTCTCTCTCTCTCGGTCCCTCTCTCTCGGTCCCTCTCGGTCTCTCTCTCCGTCTCGGTGTCTCTCTCTCGGTCTCGGTCTCTCGGTCTATCTCTCAGTCTCAGTCTCTCTTGGTCCCTCTCTCTCAGTCCCTCCCTCTAGGTACCTCTCACTCTCTCTCTCTCTCGGTCTCTCTCTCTCCCGATCTCTCTGTCTCTCGGTCCCTCGGTCTCTCTCTCTCTCTCTCGGTCCCTCAGTCTCTCTCTCTTTCTCTCGGTCCCTCGGTCTCTCTCTCTCTCTCTCTCTCGGTCCCTCGGTCTCTCTCTCACGGTCTCGGTCTCTCTCTTGGTCTCTCGGACTCTCTCTCTCTCTCGGTCCCTCGTTCTCTCTCTCTCTCTCTCTCAGTCCCTCGGTCACTCTCTCTCTCTCGGTCTCTCTCTCTCTCTCTCTATCTCGGTCTCTCTCTCTCTCTCTCTGTCTCTCTCTCGGTCTCTATCTCTCTCTCGGTCTCTCTCTCTCTCGGTCTCTTGGTCTCTCTCTCTCTCGGTCTCTCTCTCTCTTGGTCTCTCTCAGTCCCTCGGTCCCTCTCTCTTGGTCCCTCTCTCTCTCTCTCGCTCCCTCTCTCTCGCTCCCTCTCTCTCAGTCTCTCTCTTTCGGTCCCTCTCCGTCTCGGTCTCTCCGTCTCGGTCTCTCTCTCGGTCCGTCTCTCGGTCCTGCTCTCTCTCTCGGTCTCTCTCTCGGTTTCGGTCTCTCTCTCGGTCTCTCTCTCTCTCAGTCTCTCTCTCTCTCAGTCTCTCTCTCTCTCTCGGTCTCTCTCTCGGTCTCGGTCTGTCTCTCGGTCCCTCTCTCTCTTTCGGTCCCTCTCTCGGTCCCTCTCTCTCTCTCGGTCCCTCTCTCGGTCCCTCTATCGGTCTCTCTCTCGGTCTCGGTCCCTCTCTCTCTCTCTCTCTCTCTCAGTCTCTCTCTCTCTCTCTGTCTCGGTCTCTCTCTCTCTCTCTTTCTGTCTCTCTGTCTCTCTCTCTCTCGGTCTCTCTCTCTCTCTCGGTCTCTCTCTCTCTCGGTCTCTTGGTCTCTCTCTCTCTCGGTCTCTCTCTCTCTTGGTCTCTCTCAGTCCCTCGGTCCCTCTCTCTCGGTCCCTCTCTCTCTCTCTCGCTCCCTCTCTCTCGCTCCCTCTCTCTCGCTCCCTCTCTCTCGGTCTCTCTCTTTCTGTCCCTCTCCGTCTCGGTCTCTCTCTCCGTCTCGGTCTCTCTCTCGGTCTCTCTCTCGGTCTCTCTCTCGGTCTCTCTCTCGATCTCGGTCTCTCTCTCGGTCTCGGTCTCTCGGTCCCTCTCTCGGTCCCTCTCACTCTCTCGGTCCCTTTCTCTCTCGGTCCCTCTCTCTCTCTCGGTCCCTCTCTCGATCCCGCTCTCTCTCTCGTTCTCTCGTTCTCGGTCTCTCTCTCTCTCGGTCTCTCTCTCTCGGTCTCTCTCTCGGTCTCGGTCTCTCTCTCTCTCGGTCTCTCTCTCTTGGTCTCTCGGTCTCCCTCAGTCTCTCTCTCTCGGTCCCTCTTGGTCCCTCGGTTCTTCTATCTCTCTCTTGGTCCCTCTCTCTCGGTCCCTCTCGGTCTCTCTCTCTCTCTGGGTCTCGGTCTCTCTCTCGGTCTCAGTCTCTCTCTCTCTCTCGGTCTCGGTATCTCTCTCGGTCTCGGTCCCTCTCTCTCTCTCTGTCTCTCTCTCTCTCTCTCTCTCTCGGTCTCTCTCTCTCAGTCACTCTCGGTATCTCTCCCTCAGTCTTTCGGTCTCTCTCAGTCTCTCTCTCTCGGTCCCTCTCGGTCCCTCGGTTCTTCTCTCTCTCTCTTGGTCCCTCTCTCTCGGTCTCGGTCTCGGTCTCGGTCTCTCTCTCTCTCGGTCTCGGTCTCGGTCTCTCTCTCTCAGTCTCGGTCTCTCTCTCTCTCTCTCGGTCTCTCTCTCTTGGTCTCGGTCTCTCTCTCTGTCTAGGTCTCTCTTGGTCTCTCTCTCGGAATCTCTCTCGGTCTCTCTCTCTCTCGGTCTCTCTCAGTCCCTCGGTCCCTCTCTCTTGGTCCCTCTCTCTCTCTCGCTCCCTCTCTCTCTCTCGCTCCCTCTCTCTCGCTCCCTCTCTCTCAGTCTCTCTCTTTCGGTCCCTCTCCGTCTCGGTCTCTCTCTCGGTCTCTCTCTCGGTCTCTCTCTCGGTCTCTCTCTCGGTCTCGGTCTCTCTCTCTCGGTCCCTCTCGGTCTCTCTCTCTCTCTCTGTCTCTCTCTCTCGGTCCCTCTCTCGGTCCCTCTCTCTCTCTCGGTCCCTCTCTTGGTCCCTCTCTCTCTCGGTCCCTCTCTCTCTCTCTCTCTCAGTCTCTCTCTCTGTCTCGGCCTCTCTCGGTCTCTCTCTCTCTCTCGGTCTCTCTCTCTCTCTCGGTCTCTCTCACTCTCGGTGTCTCTCAGTCCCTCGGTCCCTCTCTCTTGGTCCCTCTCCCTCTCTCTCGCTCCCTCTCTCTCGCTCCCTCTCTCTCTCTCCCTCTCTCTCGGTCTCACTCTCGGTCTCATTCTCGGTCTCGGTCTCTCTCTCTTTTGGTCTCTCTCTCTCTCGGTCTCTCTCTCTCTCTCTCTCTCGGTCTCGGTCTCTTGCTCCCTCTCTCGGTCCCTCTCTCTCTCTCGGTCCCTCTCTCTCTCGGTCCCTCTCTCTCTCTCGGTCCCTCTCTCGATCCTGCTCTCTCTCTCGTTCTCTCGGTCTCGGTCTCGGTCTCTCTCTCTCTCGGTCTCTCTCTCTCGGTCTCGGTCTCTCTCTAGGTCTCTCTCTCTCGGTCCCTCTCTCGATCCCGCTCTCTCTCTTGTTCTCTCAGTCTCTCTCTCACGGTCTCGGTCTCTCTCTCGGTCTCTCTCTCTCTCTCGGTCTCTCTCTCTCTCGGTCTCTTGGTCTCTCTCTCTCTCGGTCTCTCTCTCTCTTGGTCTCTCTCAGTCCCTCGGTCCCTCTCTCTTGGTCAATCTCTCTCTCTCTCGCTCCCTCTCTCTCGCTCCCTCTCTCTCGGTCTCTCCCTTTCGGTCCCTCTCCGTCTCGGTCTCTCTCTCCGTCTCGGTCTCTCTCTCGGTCTCTCTCTCTCTCGTTCTCTCTCTCGGTCTCTGTCTCTCTCTCTCTCGGTCTCTCTCTCTCGGGATCTCTCCCTCGGTCTCTCCGTCTCCCTCAGTCTCTCTCTCTTGGTCCCTCTTGGTCCCTCGGTTCTTCTATCTCTCTCTTGGTCCCTCTCTCTCGGTCCCTCTCGGTCTCTCTCTCTCTCTGGGTCTCGGTCTCTCTCTCGGTCTCTGTCTCTCTCTCTCTCTTGGTCTCGGTATCTCTCTCGGTCTCGGTCCCTCTCTCTCTCTCGGTCTCTCTCTCTCTCCCTCTCTCGGTCTCTCTCTCTCAGTCTCTCTCGGTATCTCTCCCTCGGTCTTTCGGTCTCTCTCAGTCCCTCTCTCTCGGTCCCTCTCGGTCCCTCGGTTCTTCTCTCTCTCTCTTGGTCCCTCTCTCTCGGTCTCAGTCTCGGTCTCTCTCTCTCTCTCTCTCGCTCTCGGTCTCTCTCTCGGTCTCGGTCTCTCTCTCGGTCTCGGTCTCTCTCTCTCGGTCTCGGTCTCTCTCTCTCGGTCTCGGTCTCTCTCTCTGTCTAGGTCTCTCTTGGTCTCTCTCTCGGAATCTCTCTTGGTCTCTCTCTCTCTCTGTCTCTCTCAGTCCCTCGGTCCCTCTCTCTTGGTCCCTCTCTCTCTCTCTCGCTCCCTCTCTCTCGCTCCCTCTCGCTCGCTCCCTCTCTCTCGCTCCCTCTCTTTCGGTCCCTCTCCGTCTCGGTCTCTCTCTCGGTCTCTCTCTCGGTCTCTCTCTCGGTCTCGGTCTCTCTCTCGGTCTCGGTCTCTCGGTCCCTCTCTCGGTCCCTCTCTCTCTCTATCGGTCCCTCTCTCTCTCTCGGTCCCTCTCTCGATCCCGCTCTCTCTCTTGTTCTCTCGGTCTCTCTCTCGGTCTCGTTCTCTCTCTCTCTCGGTCTCTCTCCCTCCGGATCACTCCCTCGGTCTCTCGGTCTCCCTCAGTCTCTCTCTCTCGGTCCCTCTCGGTCTCTCGATTCTTCTCTCTCTCTCTTGGTCCCTCTGTCTCAGTCCCTCTCGGTCTCTATCTCTCTCTGGGTCTCGGTCTCTCTCTCGGTCTCAGTCTCTCTCTCGGTCTCTCTCTCAGTCTCGGTCCCTCTCTCGGTCCCGCTCTCTCTCTCGGTCTCTCTCTCGGTCTCGGTCTCTCTCTCTCGGTCCCTCTCGGTCTCTCTCTCTCTCTCTGTCTCTCTCTCTCGGTCCCTCTCTCGGTCCCTCTCTCTCTCTCGGTCCCTCTCTTGGTCCCTCTCTCTCTCGGTCCCTCTCTCTCTCTCTCTCTCAGTCTCTCTCTCTGTCTCGGCCTCTCTCGGTCTCTCTCTCTCTCTCGGTCTCTCTCTCTCTCTCGGTCTCTCTCTCTCTCTCGGTCTCTCTCAGTCCCTCGGTCCCTCTCTCTTGGTCCCTCTCCCTCTCTCTCGCTCCCTCTCTCTCGCTCCCTCTCTCTCGCTCCCTTTCTCTCGGTCTCAGTCTCGGTCTCATTCTCGGTCTCGGTCTCTCTCTCTTTTGGTCTCTCTCTCTCTCAGTCTCTCTCTCTCTCTCTCTCTCGGTCTCGGTCTCTCTCTCGGTCTCGGTCTCTCTCTCTCTCTCGGTCTCTCTCTCTTGGTCTCGGTCTCTCTGTCTAGGTCGCTCTTGGTCTCTCTCTCGGAATCTCTCTCGGTCTCTCTCTCTCTCGGTCTCTCTCAGTCCCTCGGTCCCTCTCTCTTGGTCCCTCTCTCTCTCTCTCGCTCCCTCTCTCTCGCTCCCTCTCTCTCGCTCCCTCTCTCTCGCTCCCTCTCTCTCGCTCCCTCTCTCTCGGTCTCACTCTCGGTCTCATTCTCGGTCTCTCTCTCTTTTGGTCTCTCTCTCTCTCGGTCTCTCTCTCTCTCTCTCGGTCTCGGTCTCTCTCTCGGTCTCGGTCTCTCTCTCTCTCTCGGTCTCTCTCTCTTGGTCTCGGTCTCTCTGTCTAGGTCGCTCTTGGTCTCTCTCTCGGAATCTCTCTCGGTCTCTCTCTCTCTCGGTCTCTCTCAGTCCCTCGGTCCCTCTCTCTTGGTCCCTCTCTCTCTCTCTCGCTCCCTCTCTCTCGCTCCCTCTCTCTCGCTCCCTCTCTCTCAGTCTCTCTCTTTCGGTCCCTCTCCGTCTCGGTCTCACTCTCGGTCTCTCTCTCGGTCTCTCTCTCGGTCTCGGTCTCTCTCTCGGTCTCGGTGTCTCTCTCTCTCTCTCGCTCTCTCTCTCTCTCTCTCGGTCTCGGTCTCTCTCTCGGTCTCGGTCTCTCTCTCTCTCTCGGTCTCTCTCTCTTGGTCTCGGTCTCTCTGTCTAGGTCTCTCTTGGTCTCTCTCTCGGAATCTCTCTCGGTCTCTCTCTCTCTCGGTCTCTCTCAGTCCCTCGGTCCCTCTCTCTTGGTCCCTCTCTCTCTCTCTCGCTCCCTCTCTCTCGCTCCCTCTCTCTCGCTCCCTCTCTCTCAGTCTCTCTCTTTCGGTCCCTCTCCGTCTCGGTCTCGCTCTCGGTCTCTCTCTCGGTCTCTCTCTCGGTCTCTCTCTCGGTCTCAGTCTCTCTCTCGGTCTCGGTGTCTCGGTCCCTCTCTCGGTCCCTCTCGGTCTCTCTCTCTGTCTCGGTGTCTCTCTCTCGGTCTCGGTCTCTTGGTCTATCTCTCAGTCTCAGTCTCTCTTGGTCCCTCTCTCTCAGTTCCTCCCTCTAGGTACCTCTCACTCTCTCTCTCTCTCGGTCTCTCTCTCTCCCGATCTCTCTGTCTCTCGGTCCCTCGGTCTCTCTCTCTCTCTCTCGGTCCCTCAGTCTCTCTCTCTTTCTCTCGGTCCCTCGGTCTCTCTCTCTCTCTCTCTCTCTCTCTCGGTCCCTCGGTCTCTCTCTCACGGTCTCGGTCTCTCTCTTGGTCTCTCGGACTCTCTCTCTCTCTCGGTCCCTCGTTCTCTCTCTCTCTCGGTCCCTCGGTCTCTCTCTCTCTCTCAGTCCCTCGGTCTCTCTCTCTCTCTCGGTCTCTCTCTCTCTCTCTCTCTCTCCGTCTCTCTCTCTCTCTCTCTCTCTATCTCGGTCTCTCTCTCTCTCTCTCTCTCTCTGTCTCTCTGTCTCTCTCTCTCTCGGTCTCTATCTCTTACTCGGTCTATCTCTCTCTCGGTCTCTTGGTCTCTCTCTCTCTCGGTCTCTCTCTCTCTCTTGGTCTCTCTCAGTCCCTCGGTCCCTCTCTCTTGGTCCCTCTCTCTCTCTCTCGCTCCCTCTCTCTCGCTCCCTCTCTCTCAGTCTCTCTCTTTCGGTCCCTCCCGTCTTGGTCTCTCCGTCTCGGTCTCTCTCTCGGTCCGTCTCTCGGTCCTGCTCTCTCTCTCGGTCTCTCTCTCGGTCTCGGTCTCTCTCTCGGTCTCTCTCTCTCTCAGTCTCTCTCTCTCTCAGTCTCTCTCTCTCTCTCAGTCTCTCTCTCGGTCTCGGTCCGTCTCTCGGTCCCTCTCTCTCTTTCGGTCCCTCTCTCGGTCCCTCTCTCTCTCTCGGTCCCTCTCTCGGTCCCTCTATCGGTCTCTCTCTCGGTCTCGGTCCCTCTCTCTCTCTCTCTCTCTCTCTCTTGGTCTCTCTCTCTCTCTCTGTCTCGGTCTCTCTCTCTCTGTCTCTCTGTCTCTCTCTCTCTCGGTCTCTCTCTCTCTCGGTCTCTTGGTCTCCCTCTCTCTCGGTCCCTCTCTCTCTCTCTCGCTCCCTCTCTCTCGCTCCCTCTCTCTCGCTCCCTCTGTCTCGGTCTCTCTCTTTCGGTCCCTCTCCGTCTCGGTCTCTCTCTCCGTCTCGGTCTCTCTCTCGGTCTCTCTCTCGGTCTCTCTCTCGATCTCGGTCCCGCTCTCTCTCTCGGTCCCTCTCTCTCTCGGTCCCTCTCTCTCTCTCGGTCCCTCTCTCGATCCCGCTCTCTCTCTCTTGTTCTCTCGGTCTCGGTCTCGGTCTCTCTCTCTCTCGGTCTCTCTCTCTCGGTCTCTCTCTCGGTCTCTCTCTCTCTCGGTCTCTCTCTCGGTCTCGGTCTCTCTCTCTCTCGGTCTCTCTCTCTTGGGATCTCTCCCTCGGTCTCTCGATCTCCCTCAGTCTCTCTCTCTCGGTCCCTCTTGGTCCCTCGGTTATTCTATCTCTCTCTTGGTCCCTCTCTCTCGGTCCCTCTCTCTCTCTCGGTCCCTCTCTCGATCCCGCTCTCTCTCTTGTTCTCTCGGTCTCTCTCTCTCGGTCTCGGTCTCTCTCTTGGTCCCTCTCTCTCGGTCTCGGTGTCTCTCTCTCTCTCTCGGTCTCGGTCTCTCTCAGTCTCGGTCTCTCTCTCAGTCTCGGTCTCTCTCTCTCTCTCGGTCTCTCTCTCTCTCTCGGTCTCTCTCTCTCGGTCTCGGTCTCTCTCTCTGTCTAGGTCTCTCTCGGTCTCTCTCTCTCAGTCTCTCTTGGTATCTCTCCCTCTGTCTCTCGGTCTCTCTCAGTCTCTCTCTCTCAGTCCCTCTCGGTCCCTCGGTTCTTCTCTCTCTCTCTTGGTCCCTTTCTCTCGGTCTCGGTGTCTCTCTCTCTCTCTCTCTCTCGGTCTCTCTCTCTCTCTCTCTCGGTCTCGGTCTCTCTCTCGGTCTCGGTCTCTCTCTCTCTCTCGGTCTCTCTCTCTTGGTCTCGGTCTCTCTGTCTAGGTCTCTCTTGGTCTCTCTCTCGGAATCTCTCTCGGTCTCTCTCTCTCTCGGTCTCTCTCAGTCCCTCGGTCCCTCTCTCTTGGTCCCTCTCTCTCTCTCTCGCTCCCTCTCTCTCGCTCCCTCTCTCTCGCTCCCTCTCTCTCAGTCTCTCTCTTTCGGTCCCTCTCCGTCTCGGTCTCGCTCTCGGTCTCTCTCTCGGTCTCTCTCTCGGTCTCTCTCTCGGTCTCGGTCTCTCTCTTGGTCTCGGTCTCTCGGTCCCTCTCTCGGTCCCTCTCTCTCTCTCGGTCCCTCTCTCTCTCTTGGTCCCTCTCTCTATCCCGCTCTCTCTCTTGTTCTCTCGGTCTCTCTCTCTCGGTCTCGGTCTCTCTCTTGGTCTCTCTCTCTCTCGGTCCCTCTCTCTCTCTCTCTCTCTCGGTCTCTCTCTCTCAGTCTCTCTCGGTATCTCTCCCTCGGTCTCTCGGTCTCTCTCGGTCTCTCTCAGTCTCTCTCTCTCGGTCCCTCTCGGTCCCTCGGTTCTTCTCTCTCTCTCTTGGTCCCTCTCTCTCGGTCTCGGTCTCTCTCTCTCTCTCAGTCTCGGTCTCTCTCTCTCGGTCTCGGTCTCTCTTTCTCTCTCTCTCTCGGTCCCTCGGTCTCTCTCTCACGGTCTCGGTCTCTCTCTTGGTCTCTCGGTCTCTCTCTCTCTCTCTCTCGGTCCCTCGGACTCTCTCTCTCTCTCGGTCCCTCGTTCTCTCTCTCTCTCGGTCCCTCGGTCTCTCTCTCTCTCTCAGTCCCTCGGTCTCTCTCTCTCTCTCGGTCTCTCTCATCTCGGTCTCTCTCTCTCTCGGTCCCTCTCTCTCGGTCCCTCTCGGTCTCTCTCTCCGTCTCGGTGTCTCTCTCTCGGTCTCGGTCTCTCGGTCTATCTCTCAGTCTCAGTCTCTCTTGGTCCCTCTCTCTCAGTCCCTCCCTCTAGGTACCTCTCACTCTCTCTCTCTCTCGGTCTCTCTCTCTCCCGATCTCTCTGTCTCTCGGTCCCTCGGTCTCTCTCTCTCTCTCTCGGTCCCTCAGTCTCTCTCTCTTTCTCTCGGTCCCTCGGTCTCTCTCTCTCTCTCTCTCTCGGTCCCTCGGTCTCTCTCTCACGGTCTCGGTCTCTCTCTTGGTCTCTCGGACTCTCTCTCTCTCTCGGTCCCTCGTTCTCTCTCTCTCTCTCTCTCAGTCCCTCGGTCACTCTCTCTCTCTCGGTCTCTCTCTCTCTCTCTCTCTCTCGGTCTCTCTCTCTCTCTCTCTGTCTCTCTCTCGGTCTCTATCTCTCTCTCGGTCTCTCTCTCTCTCGGTCTCTTGGTCTCTCTCTCTCTCGGTCTCTCTCTCTCTTGGTCTCTCTCAGTCCCTCGGTCCCTCTCTCTTGGTCCCTCTCTCTCTCTCTCGCTCCCTCTCTCTCGCTCCCTCTCTCTCAGTCTCTCTCTTTCGGTCCCTCTCCGTCTCGGTCTCTCCGTCTCGGTCTCTCTCTCGGTCCGTCTCTCGGTCCTGCTCTCTCTCTCGGTCTCTCTCTCGGTTTCGGTCTCTCTCTCGGTCTCTCTCTCTCTCAGTCTCTCTCTCTCTCAGTCTCTCTCTCTCTCTCGGTCTCTCTCTCGGTCTCGGTCTGTCTCTCGGTCCCTCTCTCTCTTTCGGTCCCTCTCTCGGTCCCTCTCTCTCTCTCGGTCCCTCTCTCGGTCCCTCTATCGGTCTCTCTCTCGGTCTCGGTCCCTCTCTCTCTCTCTCTCTCTCTCAGTCTCTCTCTCTCTCTCTGTCTCGGTCTCTCTCTCTCTCTCTCTCTGTCTCTCTGTCTCTCTCTCTCTCGGTCTCTCTCTCTCTCTCGGTCTCTCTCTCTCTCGGTCTCTTGGTCTCTCTCTCTCTCGGTCTCTCTCTCTCTTGGTCTCTCTCAGTCCCTCGGTCCCTCTCTCTCGGTCCCTCTCTCTCTCTCTCGCTCCCTCTCTCTCGCTCCCTCTCTCTCGCTCCCTCTCTCTCGGTCTCTCTCTTTCTGTCCCTCTCCGTCTCGGTCTCTCTCTCCGTCTCGGTCTCTCTCTCGGTCTCTCTCTCGGTCTCTCTCTCGGTCTCTCTCTCGATCTCGGTCTCTCTCTCGGTCTCGGTCTCTCGGTAACTCTCTCGGTCCCTCTCACTCTCTCGGTCCCTTTCTCTCTCGGTCCCTCTCTCTCTCTCGGTCCCTCTCTCGATCCCGCTCTCTCTCTCGTTCTCTCGTTCTCGGTCTCTCTCTCTCTCGGTCTCTCTCTCTCGGTCTCTCTCTCGGTCTCGGTCTCTCTCTCTCTCGGTCTCTCTCTCTTGGTCTCTCGGTCTCCCTCAGTCTCTCTCTCTCGGTCCCTCTTGGTCCCTCGGTTCTTCTATCTCTCTCTTGGTCCCTCTCTCTCGGTCCCTCTCGGTCTCTCTCTCTCTCTGGGTCTCGGTCTCTCTCTCGGTCTCAGTCTCTCTCTCTCTCTCGGTCTCGGTATCTCTCTCGGTCTCGGTCCCTCTCTCTCTCTCTGTCTCTCTCTCTCTCTCTCTCTCTCGGTCTCTCTCTCTCAGTCACTCTCGGTATCTCTCCCTCAGTCTTTCGGTCTCTCTCAGTCTCTCTCTCTCGGTCCCTCTCGGTCCCTCGGTTCTTCTCTCTCTCTCTTGGTCCCTCTCTCTCGGTCTCGGTCTCGGTCTCGGTCTCTCTCTCTCTCGGTCTCGGTCTCGGTCTCTCTCTCTCAGTCTCGGTCTCTCTCTCTCTCTCTCGGTCTCTCTCTCTTGGTCTCGGTCTCTCTCTCTGTCTAGGTCTCTCTTGGTCTCTCTCTCGGAATCTCTCTCGGTCTCTCTCTCTCTCGGTCTCTCTCAGTCCCTCGGTCCCTCTCTCTTGGTCCCTCTCTCTCTCTCGCTCCCTCTCTCTCTCTCGCTCCCTCTCTCTCGCTCCCTCTCTCTCAGTCTCTCTCTTTCGGTCCCTCTCCGTCTCGGTCTCTCTCTCGGTCTCTCTCTCGGTCTCTCTCTCGGTCTCTCTCTCGGTCTCGGTCTCTCTCTCTCGGTCCCTCTCGGTCTCTCTCTCTCTCTCTGTCTCTCTCTCTCGGTCCCTCTCTCGGTCCCTCTCTCTCTCTCGGTCCCTCTCTTGGTCCCTCTCTCTCTCGGTCCCTCTCTCTCTCTCTCTCTCAGTCTCTCTCTCTGTCTCGGCCTCTCTCGGTCTCTCTCTCTCTCTCGGTCTCTCTCTCTCTCTCGGTCTCTCTCACTCTCGGTGTCTCTCAGTCCCTCGGTCCCTCTCTCTTGGTCCCTCTCCCTCTCTCTCGCTCCCTCTCTCTCGCTCCCTCTCTCTCTCTCCCTCTCTCTCGGTCTCACTCTCGGTCTCATTCTCGGTCTCGGTCTCTCTCTCTTTTGGTCTCTCTCTCTCTCGGTCTCTCTCTCTCTCTCTCTCTCGGTCTCGGTCTCTTGCTCCCTCTCTCGGTCCCTCTCTCTCTCTCGGTCCCTCTCTCTCTCGGTCCCTCTCTCTCTCTCGGTCCCTCTCTCGATCCTGCTCTCTCTCTCGTTCTCTCGGTCTCGGTCTCGGTCTCTCTCTCTCTCGGTCTCTCTCTCTCGGTCTCGGTCTCTCTCTAGGTCTCTCTCTCTCGGTCCCTCTCTCGATCCCGCTCTCTCTCTTGTTCTCTCAGTCTCTCTCTCTCGGTCTCGGTCTCTCTCTCGGTCTCTCTCTCACTCTCGGTCTCTCTCTCTCTCGGTCTCTTGGTCTCTCTCTCTCTCGGTCTCTCTCTCTCTTGGTCTCTCTCAGTCCCTCGGTCCCTCTCTCTTGGTCAATCTCTCTCTCTCTCGCTCCCTCTCTCTCGCTCCCTCTCTCTCGGTCTCTCCCTTTCGGTCCCTCTCCGTCTCGGTCTCTCTCTCCGTCTCGGTCTCTCTCTCGGTCTCTCTCTCTCTCGTTCTCTCTCTCGGTCTCGGTCTCTCTCTCTCTCGGTCTCTCTCTCTCGGGATCTCTCCCTCGGTCTCTCGGTCTCCCTCAGTCTCTCTCTCTTGGTCCCTCTTGGTCCCTCGGTTCTTCTATCTCTCTCTTGGTCCCTCTCTCTCGGTCCCTCTCGGTCTCTCTCTCTCTCTGGGTCTCGGTCTCTCTCTCGGTCTCTGTCTCTCTCTATCTCTTGGTCTCGGTATCTCTCTCGGTCTCGGTCCCTCTCTCTCTCTCGGTCTCTCTCTCTCTCCCTCTCTCGGTCTCTCTCTCTCAGTCTCTCTCGGTATCTCTCCCTCGGTCTTTCGGTCTCTCTCAGTCCCTCTCTCTCGGTCCCTCTCGGTCCCTCGGTTCTTCTCTCTCTCTCTTGGTCCCTCTCTCTCGGTCTCAGTCTCGGTCTCTCTCTCTCTCTCTCTCGCTCTCGGTCTCTCTCTCGGTCTCGGTCTCTCTCTCGGTCTCGGTCTCTCTCTCTCGGTCTCGGTCTCTCTCTCTCGGTCTCGGTCTCTCTCTCTGTCTAGGTCTCTCTTGGTCTCTCTCTCGGAATCTCTCTTGGTCTCTCTCTCTCTCTGTCTCTCTCAGTCCCTCGGTCCCTCTCTCTTGGTCCCTCTCTCTCTCTCTCGCTCCCTCTCTCTCGCTCCCTCTCGCTCGCTCCCTCTCTCTCGCTCCCTCTCTTTCGGTCCCTCTCCGTCTCGGTCTCTCTCTCGGTCTCTCTCTCGGTCTCTCTCTCGGTCTCGGTCTCTCTCTCGGTCTCGGTCTCTCGGTCCCTCTCTCGGTCCCTCTCTCTCTCTATCGGTCCCTCTCTCTCTCTCGGTCCCTCTCTCGATCCCGCTCTCTCTCTTGTTCTCTCGGTCTCTCTCTCGGTCTCGTTCTCTCTCTCTCTCGGTCTCTCTCCCTCCGGATCACTCCCTCGGTCTCTCGGTCTCCCTCAGTCTCTCTCTCTCGGTCCCTCTCGGTCTCTCGATTCTTCTCTCTCTCTCTTGGTCCCTCTGTCTCAGTCCCTCTCGGTCTCTATCTCTCTCTGGGTCTCGGTCTCTCTCTCGGTCTCAGTCTCTCTCTCGGTCTCTCTCTCGGTCTCGGTCCCTCTCTCGGTCCCGCTCTCTCTCTCGGTCTCTCTCTCGGTCTCGGTCTCTCTCTCTCGGTCCCTCTCGGTCTCTCTCTCTCTCTCTGTCTCTCTCTCTCGGTCCCTCTCTCGGTCCCTCTCTCTCTCTCGGTCCCTCTCTTGGTCCCTCTCTCTCTCGGTCCCTCTCTCTCTCTCTCTCTCAGTCTCTCTCTCTGTCTCGGCCTCTCTCGGTCTCTCTCTCTCTCTCGGTCTCTCTCTCTCTCTCGGTCTCTCTCTCTCTCTCGGTCTCTCTCAGTCCCTCGGTCCCTCTCTCTTGGTCCCTCTCCCTCTCTCTCGCTCCCTCTCTCTCGCTCCCTCTCTCTCGCTCCCTTTCTCTCGGTCTCAGTCTCGGTCTCATTCTCGGTCTCGGTCTCTCTCTCTTTTGGTCTCTCTCTCTCTCAGTCTCTCTCTCTCTCTCTCTCTCGGTCTCGGTCTCTCTCTCGGTCTTGGTCTCTCTCTCTCTCTCGGTCTCTCTCTCTTGGTCTCGGTCTCTCTGTCTAGGTCTCTCTTGGTCTCTCTATCGGAATCTCTCTCGGTCTCTCTCTCTCTCGGTCTCTCTCAGTCCCTCGGTCCCTCTCTCTTGGTCCCTCTCTCTCTCTCTCGCTCCCTCTCTCTCGCTCCCTCTCTCTCGCTCCCTCTCTCTCAGTCTCTCTCTTTCGGTCCCTCTCCATCTCGGTCTCGCTCTCGGTCTCTCTCTCGTTCTCTCTCTCGGTCTCTCTCTCGGTCTCGGTCTCTCTCTCGGTCTCGGTGTCTCTCTCTCTCTCTCGGTCTCTCTCTCTCTCTCTCTCTCGGTCTCGGTCTCTCTCTCGGTCTCGGTCTCTCTCTCTCTCTCGGTCTCTCTCTCTTGGTCTCGGTCTCTCTGTCTAGGTCTCTCTTGGTCTCTCTCTCGGAATCTCTCTCGGTCTCTCTCTCTCTCGGTCTCTCTCAGTCCCTCGGTCCCTCTCTCTTGGTCCCTCTCTCTCTCTCTCGCTCCCTCTCTCTCGCTCCCTCTCTCTCGCTCCCTCTCTCTCAGTCTCTCTCTTTCGGTCCCTCTCCGTCTCGGTCTCGCTCTCGGTCTCTCTCTCGGGCTCTCTCTCGGTCTCTCTCTCGGTCTCGGTCGCTCTCTCGGTCTCGGTGTCTCGGTCCCTCTCTCGGTCCCTCTCTCTCTCTCGGTCCCTCTCTCTCTCTCGGTCCCTCTCTCGATCCCGCTCTCTCTCTTGTTCTCTCGGTCTCTCTCTCTCGGTCTCGGTCTCTCTCTTGGTCCCTCTCTCTCGGTCTCGGTGACTCTCTCTCTCTCTCGGTCTCGGTCTCTCTCAGTCTCGGTCTCTCTCTCTGTCTCGGTCTCTCTCTCTCTCTCGGTCTCTCTCTCTCTCTCGGTCTCTCTCTCTCGGTCTCGGTCTCTCTCTCTGTCTAGGTCTCTCTCGGTCTCTCTCTCTCAGTCTCTCTTGGTATCTCTCCCTCTGTCTCTCGGTCTCTCTCAGTCTCTCTCTCTCGGTCCCTCTCGGTCCCTCGGTTCTTCTCTCTCTCTCTTGGTCCCTTTCTCTCGGTCTCGGTGTCTCTCTCTCTCTCTCTCTCTCGGTCTCTCTCTCTCTCTCTCTCGGTCTCGGTCTCTCTCTCGGTCTCGGTCTCTCTCTCTCTCTCGGTCTCTCTCTCTTGGTCTCGGTCTCTCTGTCTAGGTCTCTCTTGGTCTCTCTCTCGGAATCTCTCTCGGTCTCTCTCTCTCTCGGTCGCTCTCAGTCCCTCGGTCCCTCTCTCTTGGTCCCTCTCTCTCTCTCTCGCTCCCTCTCTCTCGCTCCCTCTCTCTCGCTCCCTCTCTCTCAGTCTCTCTCTTTCGGTCCCTCTCCGTCTCGGTCTCGCTCTCGGTCTCTCTCTCAGTCTCTCTCTCGGTCTCTCTCTCGGTCTCGGTCTCTCTCTCGGTCTCGGTCTCTCGGTCCCTCTCTCGGTCCCTCTCTCTCTCTCTCGCTCCCTCTCTCTCGCTCCCTCTCTCTCGCTCCCTCTCTCTCGCTCCCTCTCTCTCGCTCCCTCTCTCTCGGTCTCACTCTCGGTCTCATTCTCGGTCTCTCTCTCTTTTGGTCTCTCTCTCTCTCGGTCTCTCTCTCTCTCTCTCGGTCTCGGTCTCTCTCTCGGTCTCGGTCTCTCTCTCTCTCTCGGTCTCTCTCTCTTGGTCTCGGTCTCTCTGTCTAGGTCGCTCTTGGTCTCTCTCTCGGAATCTCTCTCGGTCTCTCTCTCTCTCGGTCTCTCTCAGTCCCTCGGTCCCTCTCTCTTGGTCCCTCTCTCTCTCTCTCGCTCCCTCTCTCTCGCTCCCTCTCTCTCGCTCCCTCTCTCTCAGTCTCTCTCTTTCGGTCCCTCTCCGTCTCGGTCTCACTCTCGGTCTCTCTCTCGGTCTCTCTCTCGGTCTCTCTCTCGGTCTCGGTCTCTCTCTCGGTCTCGGTGTCTCTCTCTCTCTCTCGCTCTCTCTCTCTCTCTCTCGGTCTCGGTCTCTCTCGGTCTCGGTCTCTCTCTCTCTCTCGGTCTCTCTCTCTTGGTCTCGGTCTCTCTGTCTAGGTCTCTCTTGGTCTCTCTCTCGGAATCTCTCTCGGTCTCTCTCTCTCTCGGTCTCTCTCAGTCCCTCGGTCCCTCTCTCTTGGTCCCTCTCTCTCTCTCTCGCTCCCTCTCTCTCGCTCCCTCTCTCTCGCTCCCTCTCTCTCGCTCCCTCTCTCTCAGTCTCTCTCTTTCGGTCCCTCTCCGTCTCGGTCTCGCTCTCGGTCTCTCTCTCGGTCTCTCTCTCGGTCTCAGTCTCTCTCTCGGTCTCGGTGTCTCGGTCCCTCTCTCGGTCCCTCTCGGTCTCTCTCTCTGTCTCGGTGTCTCTCTCTCGGTCTCGGTCTCTTGGTCTATCTCTCAGTCTCAGTCTCTCTTGGTCCCTCTCTCTCAGTTCCTCCCTCTAGGTACCTCTCACTCTCTCTCTCTCTCGGTCTCTCTCTCTCCCGATCTCTCTGTCTCTCGGTCCCTCGGTCTCTCTCTCTCTCTCTCGGTCCCTCAGTCTCTCTCTCTTTCTCTCGGTCCCTCGGTCTCTCTCTCTCTCTCTCTCTCTCTCTCGGTCCCTCGGTCTCTCTCTCACGGTCTCGGTCTCTCTCTTGGTCTCTCGGACTCTCTCTCTCTCTCGGTCCCTCGTTCTCTCTCTCTCTCGGTCCCTCGGTCTCTCTCTCTCTCTCAGTCCCTCGGTCTCTCTCTCTCTCTCGGTCTCTCTCTCTCTCTCTCTCTCTCTCTCGGTCTCTCTCTCTCTCTCTCTCTCTATCTCGGTCTCTCTCTCTCTCTCTCTCTCTCTGTCTCTCTGTCTCTCTCTCTCTCGGTCTCTATCTCTTACTCGGTCTATCTCTCTCTCGGTCTCTTGGTCTCTCTCTCTCTCGGTCTCTCTCTCTCTCTTGGTCTCTCTCAGTCCCTCGGTCCCTCTCTCTTGGTCCCTCTCTCTCTCTCTCGCTCCCTCTCTCTCGCTCCCTCTCTCTCAGTCTCTCTCTTTCGGTCCCTCCCGTCTTGGTCTCTCCGTCTCGGTCTCTCTCTCGGTCCGTCTCTCGGTCCTGCTCTCTCTCTCGGTCTCTCTCTCGGTCTCGGTCTCTCTCTCGGTCTCTCTCTCTCTCAGTCTCTCTCTCTCTCAGTCTCTCTCTCTCTCTCAGTCTCTCTCTCGGTCTCGGTCCGTCTCTCGGTCCCTCTCTCTCTTTCGGTCCCTCTCTCGGTCCCTCTCTCTCTCTCGGTCCCTCTCTCGGTCCCTCTATCGGTCTCTCTCTCGGTCTCGGTCCCTCTCTCTCTCTCTCTCTCTCTCTCTTGGTCTCTCTCTCTCTCTCTGTCTCGGTCTCTCTCTCTCTGTCTCTCTGTCTCTCTCTCTCTCGGTCTCTCTCTCTCTCGGTCTCTTGGTCTCCCTCTCTCTCGGTCCCTCTCTCTCTCTCTCGCTCCCTCTCTCTCGCTCCCTCTCTCTCGCTCCCTCTGTCTCGGTCTCTCTCTTTCGGTCCCTCTCCGTCTCGGTCTCTCTCTCCGTCTCGGTCTCTCTCTCGGTCTCTCTCTCGGTCTCTCTCTCGATCTCGGTCCCGCTCTCTCTCTCGGTCCCTCTCTCTCTCGGTCCCTCTCTCTCTCTCGGTCCCTCTCTCGATCCCGCTCTCTCTCTCTTGTTCTCTCGGTCTCGGTCTCGGTCTCTCTCTCTCTCGGTCTCTCTCTCTCGGTCTCTCTCTCGGTCTCTCTCTCTCTCGGTCTCTCTCTCGGTCTCGGTCTCTCTCTCTCTCGGTCTCTCTCTCTTGGGATCTCTCCCTCGGTCTCTCGATCTCCCTCAGTCTCTCTCTCTCGGTTCCTCTTGGTCCCTCGGTTATTCTATCTCTCTCTTGGTCCCTCTCTCTCGGTCCCTCTCTCTCTCTCGGTCCCTCTCTCGATCCCGCTCTCTCTCTTGTTCTCTCGGTCTCTCTCTCTCGGTCTCGGTCTCTCTCTTGGTCCCTCTCTCTCGGTCTCGGTGTCTCTCTCTCTCTCTCGGTCTCGGTCTCTCTCAGTCTCGGTCTCTCTCTCAGTCTCGGTCTCTCTCTCTCTCTCGGTCTCTCTCTCTCTCTCGGTCTCTCTCTCTCGGTCTCGGTCTCTCTCTCTGTCTAGGTCTCTCTCGGTCTCTCTCTCTCAGTCTCTCTTGGTATCTCTCCCTCTGTCTCTCGGTCTCTCTCAGTCTCTCTCTCTCAGTCCCTCTCGGTCCCTCGGTTCTTCTCTCTCTCTCTTGGTCCCTTTCTCTCGGTCTCGGTGTCTCTCTCTCTCTCTCTCTCTCGGTCTCTCTCTCTCTCTCTCTCGGTCTCGGTCTCTCTCTCGGTCTCGGTCTCTCTCTCTCTCTCGGTCTCTCTCTCTTGGTCTCGGTCTCTCTGTCTAGGTCTCTCTTGGTCTCTCTCTCGGAATCTCTCTCGGTCTCTCTCTCTCTCGGTCTCTCTCAGTCCCTCGGTCCCTCTCTCTTGGTCCCTCTCTCTCTCTCTCGCTCCCTCTCTCTCGCTCCCTCTCTCTCGCTCCCTCTCTCTCAGTCTCTCTCTTTCGGTCCCTCTCCGTCTCGGTCTCGCTCTCGGTCTCTCTCTCGGTCTCTCTCTCGGTCTCTCTCTCGGTCTCGGTCTCTCTCTTGGTCTCGGTCTCTCGGTCCCTCTCTCGGTCCCTCTCTCTCTCTCGGTCCCTCTCTCTCTCTTGGTCCCTCTCTCTATCCCGCTCTCTCTCTTGTTCTCTCGGTCTCTCTATCTCGGTCTCGGTCTCTCTCTTGGTCTCTCTCTCTCTCGGTCCCTCTCTCTCTCTCTCTCTCTCGGTCTCTCTCTCTCAGTCTCTCTCGGTATCTCTCCCTCGGTCTCTCGGTCTCTCTCGGTCTCTCTCAGTCTCTCTCTCTCGGTCCCTCTCGGTCCCTCGGTTCTTCTCTCTCTCTCTTGGTCCCTCTCTCTCGGTCTCGGTCTCTCTCTCTCTCTCAGTCTCGGTCTCTCTCTCTCGGTCTCGGTCTCTCTTTCTCTCTCTCTCTCGGTCCCTCGGTCTCTCTCTCACGGTCTCGGTCTCTCTCTTGGTCTCTCGGTCTCTCTCTCTCTCTCTCTCGGTCCCTCGGACTCTCTCTCTCTCTCGGTCCCTCGTTCTCTCTCTCTCTCGGTCCCTCGGTCTCTCTCTCTCTCTCAGTCCCTCGGTCTCTCTCTCTCTCTCGGTCTCTCTCATCTCGGTCTCTCTCTCTCTCGGTCCCTCTCTCTCGGTCCCTCTCGGTCTCTCTCTCCGTCTCGGTGTCTCTCTCTCGGTCTCGGTCTCTCGGTCTATCTCTCAGTCTCAGTCTCTCTTGGTCCCTCTCTCTCAGTCCCTCCCTCTAGGTACCTCTCACTCTCTCTCTCTCTCGGTCTCTCTCTCTCCCGATCTCTCTGTCTCTCGGTCCCTCGGTCTCTCTCTCTCTCTCTCGGTCCCTCAGTCTCTCTCTCTTTCTCTCGGTCCCTCGGTCTCTCTCTCTCTCTCTCTCTCGGTCCCTCGGTCTCTCTCTCACGGTCTCGGTCTCTCTCTTGGTCTCTCGGACTCTCTCTCTCTCTCGGTCCCTCGTTCTCTCTCTCTCTCTCTCTCAGTCCCTCGGTCACTCTCTCTATCTCGGTCTCTCTCTCTCTCTCTCTCTCTCTCTCTGTCTCTCTCTCTCTCGGTCTCTATCTCTCTCTCGGTCTCTCTCTCTCTCGGTCTCTTGGTCTCTCTCTCTCTCGGTCTCTCTCTCTCTTGGTCTCTCTCAGTCCCTCGGTCCCTCTCTCTTGGTCCCTCTCTCTCTCTCTCGCTCCCTCTCTCTCGCTCCCTCTCTCTCAGTCTCTCTCTTTCGGTCCCTCTCCGTCTCGGTCTCTCCGTCTCGGTCTCTCTCTCGGTCCGTCTCTCGGTCCTGCTCTCTCTCTCGGTCTCTCTCTCGGTTTCGGTCTCTCTCTCGGTCTCTCTCTCTCTCAGTCTCTCTCTCTCTCAGTCTCTCTCTCTCTCTCGGTCTCTCTCTCGGTCTCGGTCTGTCTCTCGGTCCCTCTCTCTCTTTCGGTCCCTCTCTCGGTCCCTCTCTCTCTCTCGGTCCCTCTCTCGGTCCCTCTATCGGTCTCTCTCTCGGTCTCGGTCCCTCTCTCTCTCTCTCTCTCTCTCAGTCTCTCTCTCTCTCTCTGTCTCGGTCTCTCTCTCTCTCTCTCTCTGTCTCTCTGTCTCTCTCTCTCTCGGTCTCTCTCTCTCTCTCGGTCTCTCTCTCTCTCGGTCTCTTGGTCTCTCTCTCTCTCGGTCTCTCTCTCTCTTGGTCTCTCTCAGTCCCTCGGTCCCTCTCTCTCGGTCCCTCTCTCTCTCTCTCGCTCCCTCTCTCTCGCTCCCTCTCTCTCGCTCCCTCTCTCTCGGTCTCTCTCTTTCTGTCCCTCTCCGTCTCGGTCTCTCTCTCCGTCTCGGTCTCTCTCTCGGTCTCTCTCTCGGTCTCTCTCTCGGTCTCTCTCTCGATCTCGGTCTCTCTCTCGGTCTCGGTCTCTCGGTCCCTCTCTCGGTCCCTCTCACTCTCTCGGTCCCTCTCTCTCTCGGTCCCTCTCTCTCTCTCGGTCCCTCTCTCGATCCCGCTCTCTCTCTCGTTCTCTCGTTCTCGGTCTCTCTCTCTCTCGGTCTCTCTCTCTCGGTCTCTCTCTCGGTCTCGGTCTCTCTCTCTCTCGGTCTCTCTCTCTTGGTCTCTCGGTCTCCCTCAGTCTCTCTCTCTCGGTCCCTCTTGGTCCCTCGGTTCTTCTATCTCTCTCTTGGTCCCTCTCTCTCGGTCCCTCTCGGTCTCTCTCTCTCTCTGGGTCTCGGTCTCTCTCTCGGTCTCAGTCTCTCTCTCTCTCTCGGTCTCGGTATCTCTCTCGGTCTCGGTCCCTCTCTCTCTCTCTGTCTCTCTCTCTCTCTCTCTCTCTCGGTCTCTCTCTCTCAGTCACTCTCGGTATCTCTCCCTCAGTCTTTCGGTCTCTCTCAGTCTCTCTCTCTTGGTCCCTCTCGGTCCCTCGGTTCTTCTCTCTCTCTCTTGGTCCCTCTCTCTCGGTCTCGGTCTCGGTCTCGGTCTCTCTCTCTCTCGGTCTCGGTCTCGGTCTCTCTCTCTCAGTCTCGGTCTCTCTCTCTCTCTCTCGGTCTCTCTCTCTTGGTCTCGGTCTCTCTCTCTGTCTAGGTCTCTCTTGGTCTCTCTCTCGGAATCTCTCTCGGTCTCTCTCTCTCTCGGTCTCTCTCAGTCCCTCGGTCCCTCTCTCTTGGTCCCTCTCTCTCTCTCGCTCCCTCTCTCTCTCTCGCTCCCTCTCTCTCGCTCCCTCTCTCTCAGTCTCTCTCTTTCGGTCCCTCTCCGTCTCGGTCTCTCTCTCGGTCTCTCTCTCGGTCTCTCTCTCGGTCTCTCTCTCGGTCTCGGTCTCTCTCTCTCGGTCCCTCTCGGTCTCTCTCTCTCTCTCTGTCTCTCTCTCTCGGTCCCTCTCTCGGTCCCTCTCTCTCTCTCGGTCCCTCTCTTGGTCCCTCTCTCTCTCGGTCCCTCTCTCTCTCTCTCTCTCAGTCTCTCTCTCTGTCTCGGCCTCTCTCGGTCTCTCTCTCTCTCTCGGTCTCTCTCTCTCTCTCGGTCTCTCTCACTCTCGGTGTCTCTCAGTCCCTCGGTCCCTCTCTCTTGGTCCCTCTCCCTCTCTCTTGCTCCCTCTCTCTCGCTCCCTCTCTCTCTCTCCCTCTCTCTCGGTCTCACTCTCGGTCTCATTCTCGGTCTCGGTCTCTCTCTCTTTTGGTCTCTCTCTCTCTCGGTCTCTCTCTCTCTCTCTCTCTCGGTCTCGGTCTCTCTCTCGGTCTCGGTCTCTCTCTGTCTCTCGGTCTCTCTCTCTTGGTCTCGGTCTCTCTGTCTAGGTCGCTCTTGGTCTCTCTCTCGGAATCTCTCTCGGTCTCTCTCTCTCTCGGTCTCTCTCAGTCCCTCGGTCCCTCTCTCTTGGTCCCTCTCTCTCTCTCTCGCTCCCTCTCTCTCGCTCCCTCTCTCTCGCTCCCTCTCTCTCAGTCTCTCTCTTTCGGTCCCTCTCCGTCTCGGTCTCGCTCTCGGTCTCTCTCTCGGTCTCTCTCTCGGTCTCTCTCTCGGTCTCGGTCTCTCTCTCGGTCTCGGTGTCTCTCTCTCTCTCTCGGTCTCTCTCTCTCTCTCTCTCTCGGTCTCGGTCTCTCTCTCGGTCTCGGTCTCTCTCTCTCTCTCGGTCTCTCTCTCTTGGTCTCGGTCTCTCTGTCTAGGTCTCTCTTGGTCTCTCTCTCGGAATCTCTCTCGGTCTCTCTCTCTCTCGGTCTCTCTCAGTCCCTCGGTCCCTCTCTCTTGGTCCCTCTCTCTCTCTCTCTCTCGCTCCCTCTCTCTCGCTCCCTCTCTCTCGCTCCCTCTCTCTCAGTCTCTCTCTTTCGGTCCCTCTCCGTCTCGGTCTCGCTCTCGGTCTCTCTCTCGGTCTCTCTCTCGGTCTCTCTCTCGGTCTCGGTCTCTCTCTTGGTCTCGGTGTCTCGGTCCCTCTCTCGGTCCCTCTCTCTCTCTCGGTCCCTCTCTCTCTCTCGGTCCCTCTCTCGATCCCGCTCTCTCTCTTGTTCTCTCGGTCTCTCTCTCTCGGTCTCGGTCTCTCTCTTGGTCCCTCTCTCTCGGTCTCGGTGTCTCTCTCTCTCTCTCGGTCTCGGTCTCTCTCAGTCTCGGTCTCTCTCTCGGTCTCGGTCTCTCTCTCTCTCTCGGTCTCTCTCTCTCTCTCTGTCTCTCTCTCTCGGTCTCGGTCTCTCTCTCTGTCTAGGTCTCTCTCGGTCTCTCTCTCGGAATCTCTCTCGGTCTCTCTCTCTCTCGGTCTCTCTCAGTCCCTCAGTCCCTCTCTCTCGCTCCCTCTCTCTCAGTCTCTCTCTTTCGGTCCCTCTCCGTCTCGGTCTCTCTCTCGGTCTCTCTCTCGGTCTCGGTCTCTCTCTCGGTCTCGGTCTCTCGGTCCCTCTCTCGGTCCCTCTCTCTCTCTCGGTCCCTCTCTCTCTCGGTCCCTCTCTCTCTCTCGGTCCCTCTCTCTCTCTCGGTCCGTCTCTCGATCCCGCTCTCTCTCTTGTTCTCTCGGTCTCTCTCTCTCGGTCTCGGTCTCTCTCTCTCGGTCTCGGTCTCTCTCTTGGTCTCTCTCTCTCTCGGTCTCTCTCTCGGTCTCGGTCTCTCTCTCTCTCGGTCTCATTCTCTCGGGATCTCTCCCTCGGTCTCTCGGTCTCCCTTAGTCTCTCTCTCTCGGTCCCTCTCAGTCCCTCGGTTCTTCTATCTCTCTCTTGGTCCCTCTCTCTCAGTCCCTCTCGGTCTCTATCTCTCTCTGGGTCTCGGTCTCTCTCTCGGTCTCAGTCTCTCTCTCGGTCTCGGTCTCTCTCTCGGTCTCGGTCCCTCTCACTCTCTCGGTCTCTCTCGGTCTCTCTCTCTCTCTCTCTCTCTCTCTCTCTCTCAGTCTCTCTCTCTCAGTCTCTCTCGGTATCTCTCCCTCGGTCTCTCGGTCTCTCTCAGTCTCTCTCTCTCGGTCCCTCTCGTTCCCTCGGTTCTTCTCTCTCTCTCTTGGTCCCTCTCTCTCGGTCTCGGTGTCTCTCTCTCTCTCTCGGTCTCGGTCTCTCTCTCTCTCTCAGTCTCGGTCTCTCTCTCTCGGTCTCGGTCTCTCTCTCTCTCTCGGTCCCTCGGTCTCTCTCTCACGGTCTCGGTCTCTCTCTTGGTCTCTCGGTCTCTCTCCCTCTCTCTCTCGGTCCCTCGGACTCTCTCTCTCTCTCGGTCCCTCGTTCTCTCTCTCTCTCGGTCCCTCGGTCTCTCTCTCTCTCTCGATCTCTCTCATCTCGGTCTCTCTCTCTCTCGGTCCCTCTCTCTCGGTCCCTCTCGGTCTCTCTCTCTGTCTCGGTGTCTCTCTCTCGGTCTCGGTCTCTTGGTCTATCTCTCAGTCTCAGTCTCTCTTGGTCCCTCTCTCTCAGTTCCTCCCTCTCGGTCCCTCGTTCTCTCTCTCTCTCGGTCCCTCGGTCTCTCTCTCTCTCTCAGTCCCTCGGTCTCTCTCTCTCTCTCGGTCTCTCTCTCTCTCTCTCTCTCTCGGTCTCTCTCTCTCTCTCTCTCTCTCGGTCTCTCTCTCTCTCTCTCTCTCTCTGTCTCTCTCTCTCTCTCTCTCTCGGTCTCTATCTCTTACTCGGTCTATCTCTCTCTCGGTCTCTTGGTCTCTCTCTCTCTCGGTCTCTCTCTCTCTCTTGGTCTCTCTCAGTCCCTCGGTCCCTCTCTCTTGGTCCCTCTCTCTCTCTCTCGCTCCCTTTCTCTCGCTCCCTCTCTCTCAGTCTCTCTCTTTCGGTCCCTCTCCGTCTCGGTCTCTCTCTGTCCGTCTCGGTCCCTCTCTCCGTCTCTTTCTCGGTCTCTCTCTCGATCTCGGTCTCTGTCTCGGTCTCTCGGTCCCTCTCTCGGTCCCTCTCTCTCTCTCGGTCCCTCTCTCTCTCGGTCCCTCTCTCTCTCTCGGTCCCTCTCTCGATCCCGCTCTCTCTCTCGTTCTCTCGGTCTCGGTCTCTCTCTCTCTCGGTCTCTCTCTCTCTCTCTCTTTCTCTCTCGGTCTCTCTCTCTCACAATCTCGCTCTCTCTTGGTCTCTCAGTCTCTCTCGGTCTCTCTCGGTCTCTCTCTCTTTCTCTCTCTCGTTCTCTCTCTCTCAGTCTCGGTCTCGGTCTGTCTCTCGGTCAAGGTCTCTCTCTCTCTCTCTTGGTCTCGGACATTCTCTCTCGGTCACTCGGTCTCTCTCTCGGTCCCTCGGTCTCTCTCTCTCTCTCTCTCTCTCTCTCGGTCCCTCGGTCTCTCTCTCTCGGTCCCTTGGTCTCTCTCTCTCCCGGTCCCTCGGTCTCTCTCTCTCTCTCGGTCCCTCTCTCTCTCTTTCGGTCCCTCTCTCTCGGTCCCTCTCGGTCTCTCTCTCTGTCTCGGTGTCTCTCTCTCGGTCTCGGTCTCTCGGTCTATCTCTCAGTCTCAGTCTCTCTCGGTCCCTCTCTCTCAGTCCCTCCCTCTAGGTACCTCTCACTCTCTCTCTCTCTCGGTCTCTCTCTCTCCCGATCTCTCTGTCTCTCGGTCCCTCGGTCTCTCTCTCTCTCTCTCGGTCCCTCAGTCTCTCTCTCTTTCTCTCGGTCCCTCGGTCTCTCTCTCTCTCTCGGTCCCTCTCTCGGTCCCTCTCCCTCTCTCGGTCCCCCTCTCTCTCTCGGTCCCTCTCTTTCTCGCTCCCTCTCTCGCGCTCCCTCTCTCTCGGTCTCTCTCTTTCGGTCCCTCTCGGTCTCTCTCTCCGTCTCGGTCTCTCTCTCGGTCTCTCTCTCGGTCTCTATCTCGGTCTCGGTCTCTCTCTCGTTCCCTCTCTCTCTCTCGGTCCCTCTCTCGGTCCCGCTCTCTCTCTCGGTCTCTCTATCGGTCTCGGTCTCTCTCTCGGTCTCTCTCTCTCTCAGTCTCTCTCTCTCTCAGTCTCTCTTCTCTCTCGGTCTCTCTCTCGGTCTCGGTCCGTCTCTCGGTCCCTCTCTCTCTTTCGGTCCCTCTCTCGGTCCGTCTCTCTCTCTCGGTCCCTCTCTCGGTCCCTCTCTCTCTCTCTCGGTCCGTCTCTCTCTCTCTCTCTCTCGGTCTCTCTCTCTCTCTCTCTGTCTCTGTCTCGGTCTCCTTCTCTCTCTCACTGTCTCTCTGTCTCTCTCTCTCTCGGTCTCTCTCTCTCGGTCTCGGTCTCTCTCTCGGTCACTCTCTCTCTCTCGGTCTCTCTCTCTCTCGGTCTCTTGGTCTCTCTCTCTCTCGGTCTCTCTCTCTCTTGGTCTCTCTCAGTCCCTCGGTCCCTCTCTCTTGGTCCCTCTCTCTCTCTCTCGCTCCCTCTCTCTCGCTCCCTCTCTCTCGGTCTCTCTCTTTCGGTCCCTCTCCGTCTCGGTCTCTCTCTCCGTCTCGGTCTCTCTCTCGGTCTCTCTCTCGGTCTCTCTCTCGATCTCGGTCTCTCTCTCGGTCTCGGTCTCTTGCTCCCTCTCTCGGTCCCTCTCTCTCTCTCGGTCCCTCTCTCTCTCGGTCCCTCTCTCTCTCTCGGTCCCTCTCTCGATCCTGCTCTCTCTCTCGTTCTCTCGGTCTCGGTCTCGGTCTCTCTCTCTCTCGGTCTCTCTCTCTCGGTCTCGGTCTCTCTCTAGGTCTCTCTCTCTCGGTCCCTCTCTCGATCCCGCTCTCTCTCTTGTTCTCTCAGTCTCTCTCTCTCGGTCTCGGTCTCTCTCTCGGTCTCTCTCTCTCTCTCGGTCTCTCTCTCTCTCGGTCTCTTGGTCTCTCTCTCTCTCGGTCTCTCTCTCTCTTGGTCTCTCTCAGTCCCTCGGTCCCTCTCTCTTGGTCAATCTCTCTCTCTCTCGCTCCCTCTCTCTCGCTCCCTCTCTCTCGGTCTCTCCCTTTCGGTCCCTCTCCGTCTCGGTCTCTCTCTCCGTCTCGGTCTCTCTCTCGGTCTCTCTCTCTCTCGTTCTCTCTCTCGGTCTCGGTCTCTCTCTCTCTCGGTCTCTCTCTCTCGGGATCTCTCCCTCGGTCTCTCGGTCTCCCTCAGTCTCTCTCTCTTGGTCCCTCTTGGTCCCTCGGTTCTTCTCTCTCTCTCTTGGTCCCTCTCTCTCGGTCCCTCTCGGTCTCTCTCTCTCTCTGGGTCTCGGTCTCTCTCTCGGTCTCTGTCTCTCTCTCTCTCTTGGTCTCGGTATCTCTCTCGGTCTCGGTCCCTCTCTCTCTCTCGGTCTCTCTCTCTCTCCCTCTCTCGGTCTCTCTCTCTCAGTCTCTCTCGGTATCTCTCCCTCGGTCTTTCGGTCTCTCTCAGTCCCTCTCTCTCGGTCCCTCTCGGTCCCTCGGTTCTTCTCTCTCTCTCTTGGTCCCTCTCTCTCGGTCTCAGTCTCGGTCTCTCTCTCTCTCTCTCTCGCTCTCGGTCTCTCTCTCGGTCTCGGTCTCTCTCTCGGTCTCGGTCTCTCTCTCTCGGTCTCGGTCTCTCTCTCTCGGTCTCGGTCTCTCTCTCTGTCTAGGTCTCTCTTGGTCTCTCTCTCGGAATCTCTCTTGGTCTCTCTCTCTCTCTGTCTCTCTCAGTCCCTCGGTCCCTCTCTCTTGGTCCCTCTCTCTCTCTCTCGCTCCCTCTCTCTCGCTCCCTCTCGCTCGCTCCCTCTCTCTCGCTCCCTCTCTTTCGGTCCCTCTCCGTCTCGGTCTCTCTCTCGGTCTCTCTCTCGGTCTCTCTCTCGGTCTCGGTCTCTCTCTCGGTCTCGGTCTCTCGGTCCCTCTCTCGGTCCCTCTCTCTCTCTATCGGTCCCTCTCTCTCTCTCGGTCCCTCTCTCGATCCCGCTCTCTCTCTTGTTCTCTCGGTCTCTCTCTCGGTCTCGTTCTCTCTCTCTCTCGGTCTCTCTCCCTCCGGATCACTCCCTCGGTCTCTCGGTCTCCCTCAGTCTCTCTCTCTCGGTCCCTCTCGGTCTCTCGATTCTTCTATCTCTCTCTTGGTCCCTCTGTCTCAGTCCCTCTCGGTCTCTATCTCTCTCTGGGTCTCGGTCTCTCTCTCGGTCTCAGTCTCTCTCTCGGTCTCTCTCTCGGTCTCGGTCCCTCTCTCGGTCCCGCTCTCTCTCTCGGTCTCTCTCTCGGTCTCGGTCTCTCTCTCGGTCTCTCTCTCTCTCAGTCTCTCTCTCTCTCAGTCTCTCTTCTCTCTCGGTCTCTCTCTCGGTCTCGGTCCGTCTCTCGGTCCCTCTCTCTCTTTCGGTCCCTCTCTCGGTCCGTCTCTCTCTCTCGGTCCCTCTCTCGGTCCCTCTCTCTCTCTCTCGGTCCGTCTCTCTCTCTCTCTCTCTCGGTCTCTCTCTCTCTCTCTCTGTCTCTGTCTCGGTCTCTTTCTCTCTCTCTCTGTCTCTCTGTCTCTCTCTCTCTCGGTATCTCTCTCTCGGTCTCGGTCTCTCTCTCGGTCACTCTCTCTCTCTCGGTCTCTTGGTCTCTCTCTCTCTCGGTCTCTTGGTCTCTCTCTCTCTCGGTCTCTCTCTCTCTTGGTCTCTCTCAGTCCCTCGGTCCCTCTCTCTTGGTCCCTCTCTCTCTCTCTCGCTCCCTCTCTCTCGCTCCCTCTCTCTCGGTCTCTCTCTTTCGGTCCCTCTCCGTCTCGGTCTCTCTCTCCGTCTCGGTCTCTCTCTCGGTCTCTCTCTCGGTCTCTCTCTCGATCTCGGTCTCTCTCTCGGTCTCGGTCTCTTGCTCCCTCTCTCGGTCCCTCTCTCTCTCTCGGTCCCTCTCTCTCTCGGTCCCTCTCTCTCTCTCGGTCCCTCTCTCGATCCTGCTCTCTCTCTCGTTCTCTCGGTCTCGGTCTTGGTCTCTCTCTCTCTCGGTCTCTCTCTCTCGGTCTCGGTCTCTCTCTAGGTCTCGGTCTCTCGGTCCCTCTCTCGGTCCCTCTCTCTCTCTCCGTCCCTCTCTCTCTCTCGGTCCCTCTCTCGATCCCGCTCTCTCTCTTGTTCTCTCAGTCTCTCTCTCTCGGTCTCGGTCTCTCTCTCGGTCTCTCTCTCTCTCTCGGTCTCTCTCTCTCTCGGTCTCTTGGTCTCTCTCTCTCTCGGTCTCTCTCTCTCTTGGTCTCTCTCAGTCCCTCGGTCCCTCTCTCTTGGTCAATCTCTCTCTCTCTCGCTCCCTCTCTCTCGCTCCCTCTCTCTCGGTCTCTCCCTTTCGGTCCCTCTCCATCTCGGTCTCTCTCTCCGTCTCGGTCTCTCTCTCGGTCTCTCTCTCTCTCGGTCTCTCTCTCGGTCTCGGTCTCTCTCTCTCTCGGTCTCTCTCTCTCGGGATCTCTCCCTCGGTCTCTCGGTCTCCCTCAGTCTCTCTCTCTCGGTCCCTCTTGGTCCCTCGGTTCTTCTATCTCTCTCTTGGTCCCTCTCTCTCGGTCCCTCTTGGTCTCTCTCTCTCTCTGGGTCTCGGTCTCTCTCTCGGTCTCTGTCTCTCTCTCTCTCTTGGTCTCGGTATCTCTCTCGGTCTCGGTCCCTCTCTCTCTCTCGGTCTCTCTCTCTCTCCCTCTCTCGGTCTCTCTCTCTCAGTCTCTCTCGGTATCTCTCCCTCGGTCTTTCGGTCTCTCTCAGTCCCTCTCTCTCGGTCCCTCTCGGTCCCTCGGTTCTTCTCTCTCTCTCTTGGTCCCTCTCTCTCGGTCTCAGTCTCGGTCTCTCTCTCTCTCTCTCTCGCTCTCGGTCTCTCTCTCGGTCTCGGTCTCTCTCTCGGTCTAGGTCTCTCTCTCTCGGTCTCGGTCTCTCTCTCTCGGTCTCGGTCTCTCTCTCTGTCTTGGTCTCTCTTGGTCTCTCTCTCGGAATCTCTCTTGGTCTCTCTCTCTCTCGGTCTCTCTCAGTCCCTCGGTCCCTCTCTCTTGGTCCCTCTCTCTCTCTCTCGCTCCCTCTCTCTCGCTCCCTCTCGCTCGCTCCCTCTCTCTCGCTCCCTCTCTTTCGGTCCCTCTCCGTCTCGGTCTCTCTCTCGGTCTCTCTCTCGGTCTCTCTCTCGGTCTCGGTCTCTCTCTCGGTCTCGGTCTCTCTGTCCCTCTCTCGGTCCCTCTCTCTCTCTATCGGTCCCTCTCTCTCTCTCGGTCCCTCTCTCGATCCCGCTCTCTCTCTTGTTCTCTCGGTCTCTCTCTCGGTCTCGTTCTCTCTCTCTCTCGGTCTCTCTCCCTCCGGATCACTCCCTCGGTCTCTCGGTCTCCCTCAGTCTCTCTCTCTCGGTCCCTCTCGGTCTCTCGATTCTTCTATCTCTCTCTTGGTCCCTCTGTCTCAGTCCCTCTCGGTCTCTATCTCTCTCTGGGTCTCGGTCTCTCTCTCGGTCTCAGTCTCTCTCTCGGTCTCTCTCTCGGTCTCGGTCCCTCTCTCGGTCCCGCTCTCTCTCTCGGTCTCTCTCTCGGTCTCGGTCTCTCTCTCGGTCTCTCTCTCTCTCAGTCTCTCTCTCTCTCAGTCTCTCTTCTCTCTCGGTCTCTCTCTCGGTCTCGGTCCGTCTCTCGGTCCCTCTCTCTCTTTCGGTCCCTCTCTCGGTCCGTCTCTCTCTCTCGGTCCCTCTCTCGGTCCCTCTCTCTCTCTCTCGGTCCGTCTCTCTCTCTCTCTCTCTCGGTCTCTCTCTCTCTCTCTCTGTCTCTGTCTCGGTCTCTTTCTCTCTCTCTCTGTCTCTCTGTCTCTCTCTCTCTCGGTCTCTCTCTCTCGGTCTCGGTCTCTCTCTCGGTCACTCTCTCTCTCTCGGTCTCTTGGTCTCTCTCTCTCTCGGTCTCTTGGTCTCTCTCTCTCTCGGTCTCTCTCTCTCTTGGTCTCTCTCAGTCCCTCGGTCCCTCTCTCTTGGTCCCTCTCTCTCTCTCTCGCTCCCTCTCTCTCGCTCCCTCTCTCTCGGTCTCTCTCTTTCGGTCCCTCTCCGTCTCGGTCTCTCTCTCCGTCTCGGTCTCTCTCTCGGTCTCTCTCTCGGTCTCTCTCTCGATCTCGGTCTCTCTCTCGGTCTCGGTCTCTTGCTCCCTCTCTCGGTCCCTCTCTCTCTCTCGGTCCCTCTCTCTCTCGGTCCTACTCTCTCTCTCGGTCCCTCTCTCGATCCTGCTCTCTCTCTCGTTCTCTCGGTCTCGGTCTTGGTCTCTCTCTCTCTCGGTCTCTCTCTCTCGGTCTCGGTCTCTCTCTAGGTCTCGGTCTCTCGGTCCCTCTCTCGGTCCCTCTCTCTCTCTCCGTCCCTCTCTCTCTCTCGGTCCCTCTCTCGATCCCGCTCTCTCTCTTGTTCTCTCAGTCTCTCTCTCTCGGTCTCGGTCTCTCTCTCGGTCTCTCTCTCTCTCTCGGTCTCTCTCTCTCTCGGTCTCTTGGTCTCTCTCTCTCTCGGTCTCTCTCTCTCTTGGTCTCTCTCAGTCCCTCGGTCCCTCTCTCTTGGTCAATCTCTCTCTCTCTCGCTCCCTCTCTCTCGCTTCCTCTCTCTCGGTCTCTCCCTTTCGGTCCCTCTCCGTCTCGGTCTCTCTCTCCGTCTCGGTCTCTCTCTCGGTCTCTCTCTCTCTCGGTCTCTCTCTCGGTCTCGGTCTCTCTCTCTCTCGGTCTCTCTCTCTCGGGATCTCTCCCTCAGTCTCTCGGTCTCCCTCAGTCTCTCTCTCTCGGTCCCTCTTGGTCCCTTGGTTCTTCTATCTCTCTCTTGGTCCCTCTCTCTCGGTCCCTCTCGGTCTCTCTCTCTCTCTGGGTCTCGGTCTCTCTCTCGGTCTCTGTCTCTCTCTCTCTCTTGGTCTCGGTATCTCTCTCGGTCTCGGTCCCTCTCTCTCTCTCGGTCTCTCTCTCTCTCCCTCTCTCGGTCTCTCTCTCTCAGTCTCTCTCGGTATCTCTCCCTCGGTCTTTCGGTCTCTCTCAGTCCCTCTCTCTCGGTCCCTCTCGGTCCCTCGGTTCTTCTCTCTCTCTCTTGGTCCCTCTCTCTCGGTCTCAGTCTCGGTCTCTCTCTCTCTCTCTCTCGCTCTCGGTCTCTCTCTCGGTCTCAGTCTCTCTCTCTCGGTCTCGGTCTCTCTCTCTGTCTAGGTCTCTCTTGGTCTCTCTCTCGGAATCTCTCTTGGTCTCTCTCTCTCTCGGTCTCTCTCAGTCCCTCGGTCCCTCTCTCTTGGTCCCTCTCTCTCTCTCTCGCTCCCTCTCTCTCGCTCCCTCTCGCTCGCTCCCTCTCTCTCGCTCCCTCTCTTTCGGTCCCTCTCCGTCTCGGTCTCTCTCTCGGTCTCGGTCTCTCTCTCGGTCTCGGTCTCTCTCTCGGTCTCGGTCTCTCGGTCCCTCTCTCGGTCCCTCTCTCTCTCTCGGTCCCTCTCTCTCTCTCGGTCCCTCTCTCGATCCCGCTCTCTCTCTTGTTCTCTCGGTCTCTCTCTCGGTCTCGGTCTCTCTCTCTCTCGGTCTCTCTCCCTCCGGATCACTCCCTCGGTCTCTCGGTCTCCCTCAGTCTCTCTCTCTCGGTCCCTCTCGGTCCCTCGATTCTTCTATCTCTCTCTTGGTCCCTCTGTCTCAGTCCCTCTCGGTCTCTATCTCTCTCTGGGTCTCGGTCTCTCTCTCGGTCTCAGTCTCTCTCTCGGTCTCTCTCTCGGTCTCGGTCCCTCTCTCTGTCTCGGTCTCTCTCTCTCAGTCTCTCTCGGTATCTCTCCCTCGGTCTCTCGGTCTCTCTCAGTCTCTCTCTCTCGGTCCCTCTCGGTCCCTCGGTTCTTCTCTCTCTCTCTCTTGGTCCCTCTCTCTCGGTCTCGGTGTCCCTCTCTCTCTCTCGGTCTCGGTCTCTCTCAGTCTCTCTCAGTCTCGGTCTCTCTCTCGCGGTCTCAGTCTCTCTCTCTCTCTCGGTCTCGGTCTCTCTCTCTCTCTCGGTCTCTCTCTCTCGGTCTCGGTCTCTCTCTCTGTCTAGGTCTCTCTCGGTCTCTCTCTCTCGGTCTCTCTCGGTCTCTCTCTCCCTCTCTCTCGGTCCCTCGGTCTCTCTCTCTCTCTCAGTCCCTCGGTCTCTCTCTCTCTCTCTGTCTAGGTCTCTCTCAGTCTCTCTCTCTCCGTCTCTCTCTCAGTCTTGGTCCCTCTCTCTCTTTCGGTCCCTCTCTCGGTCCCTCTCTCTCTCTCGGTCCCTCTCTCGGTCCCTCTCTCTCTCTCGGCCCCCTCTCTCTCTCGGTCCCTCTCTCTCTCTCTCGGTCTTTCTCTCTCTCTCTCTCTCGGTCTCTCTCTCTGTCTCGGTCTTGGTCTCTCTCTCTCTCTCTCGGTATCTCTCTCTCTCTCGGTCTCTCTCTCTCTTGGTCTCTTGGTCTCTCTCTCTCTCAGTCTCTCTCTCTCTCTCGGTCTCTCTCAGTCCCTCGGTCCCTCTCTCTTGGTACCTCTCTCTCTCTCTCGCTCACTCTCTCTCGCTCCCGCTCTCTCCGTCTCTCTCTCGGTCCCTCTCGGTCTCTCTCTCCGTCTCGGTCTCTCTCTCGGTCTCTCTCTCGGTCTCTCTCTCGGTCTCGGTCTCTCTCTCGGTCTCGGTCTCTCGGTCCATCTCTCGGTCCCTCTCTCTCTCTCGGTCCCTCTCTCTCTCTCGGTCCCTCTCTCGATCCCGCTCTCTCTCTTGTTCTCTCGGTCTCTCTCTCTCTCTCGGTCTCTCTCTCTCTCGGTCTCTCTCTCTCCGGATCTCTCCCTCGGTCTCTCGGTCTCCCTCAGTCTCTCTCTCTCGGTCCCTCTCGGTCCCTCGGTTCTTCTATCTCTCTCTTGGTCCCTCTCTCTCAGTCCCTCTCGGTCTCTATCTCTCTCTGGGTCTCGGTCTCTCTCTCGGTCTCAGTCTCTCTCTCGGTCTCTCTCTCGGTCTCGGTCCCTCTCTCTCTCTCGGTCTCTCTCTCTCTCTCTCTCTCTCGGTCTCTCTCTCTCAGTCTCTCTCGGTATCTCTCCCTCGGTCTCTCGGTCTCTCTCAGTCTCTCTCTCTCGGTCCCTCTCGGTCCCTCGGTTCTTCTCTCTCTCTCTCTTGGTCCCTCTCTCTCGTTCTCGGTGTCCCTCTCTCTCTCTCGGTCTCGGTCTCTCTCTCTCTCTCAGTCTCGGTCTCTCTCTCTCGGTCTCGGTCTCTCTCTCTCTCTCGGTCTCGGTCTCTCTCTCTCTCTCGGTCTCTCTCTCTCGGTCTCGGTCTCTCTCTCTGTCTAGGTCTCTCTCGGTCTCTCTCTCTCGGTCTCTCTCGGTCTCTCTCTCTCTCTCGGTCCCTCGGACTCTCTCTCTCTCTCGGTCCCTCGTTCTCCCTCTCTCTCGGTCCCTCGGTCTCTCTCTCTCTCTCAGTCCCTCGGTCTCTCTCTCTCTCTCTGTCTAGGTCTCTCTCAGTCTCTCTCTCTCCGTCTCTCTCTCAGTCTTGGTCCCTCTCTCTCTCTCGGTCTCTCTCTCTCTCTCGGTCTCTCTCTCTCGGTCTCGGTCTCTCTCTCTGTCTAGGTCTCTCTCAGTCTCTTTCTCGGAATCTCTCTCGGTCTCTGTCTCTCTCTCTCGGTCCCTCTCGGTCTCTCTCTCTCTCTCTGTCTCTCTCTCTCGGTCCCTCTCTCGGTCCCTCTCTCTCTCTCGGTCCCTCTCTTGGTCCCTCTCTCTCTCGGTCCCTCTCTTGGTCCCTCTCTCTCTCTCTCTCTCGGTCTCTCTCTCTCTCTCGGTCTCTCTCACTCTCGGTCTCTCTCATTCCCTCGGTCCCTCTCTCTTGGTCCCTCTCCCTCTCTCTCGCTCCCTCTCTCTCGCTCCCTCTCTCTCACTCCCTCTCTCTCGGTCTCACTCTCGGTCTCATTCTCGGTCTCGGTCTCTCTCTCTCTTGGTCTCTCTCTCTCTCGGTCTCTCTCTCTCTCGGTTTCTCTCTCTCAGTCTCTCTCTCTCGGTCTCTCTCTCAGTCTCTCTCTCGGTCCCTCTCTCTCGGTCCTTCCCTCTCGGTCCCTCTCCTGCTCTCTCTCTCTCTCTCTCGGTCTCTCTCTCTCCCGATCTCTCTGTCTCTCGGTCCCTCGGTCTCTCTCTCTCTCTCTCGGTCCCTCGGTCTCTCCCTCTCTCTCTCGGTCCCTCGGTCTCTCTCTCTCTCTCTCTTTCTCTCTCGGTCTCTCTCTCTCACAGTCTCGCTCTCTCTTGGTCTCTCAGTGTCTCTCGGTCTCTCTCGGTCACTCTCTCTCGGTCCCTCTCGGTCCCTCGGTTCTTCTCTCTCTCTCTTGGTCCCTCTCTCTCGGTCTCGGTGTCTCTCTCTCTCTCTCGGTCTCGGTCTCTCTCTCTCTCTCTCAGTCTCGGTCTCTCTCTCTCGGTCTCGGTCTCTCTCTCTGTCTAGGTCTCTCTCGGTCTCTCTCTCGGAATCTCTCTCGGTCTCTCTCTCTCTCGGTCTCTCTCAGTCCCTCTCTCTTGGTCCCTCTCTCTCTCTCTCGCTCCCTCTCTCTCGCTCCCTCTCTCTCGCTCCCTCTCTCTCAGTCTCTCTCTTTCGGTCCCTCTCCGTCTCGGTCTCTCTCTCGGTCTCTCTCTCGGTCTCTCTCTCGGTCTCTCTCTCGGTCTCGGTCTCTCTCTCGGTCTCGGTGTCTCGGTCCCTCTCTCGGTCCCTCTCTCTCTCTCGGTCCCTCTCTCTCTCGGTCCCTCTCTCTCTCTCGGTCCCTCTCTCGATCCCGCTCTCTCTCTTGTTCTCTCGGTCTCTCTCTCTCGGTCTCGGTCTCTCTCTTGGTCTCTCTCTCTCTCGGTCTCTCTCTTGGTCTCGGTCTCTCTCTCTCTCGGTCTCTCTCTCTCGGGATCTCTCCCTCTGTCTCTCGGTCTCCCTCAGTCTCTCTCTCTCGGTCCCTCTCGGTCCCTCGGTTCTTCTATCTCTCTCTTGGTCCCTCTCTCTCAGTCCCTCTCGGTCTCTCTCTCTCTCTGAGTCTCGGTCTCTCTCTCGGTCTCAGTCTCTCTCTCGGTCTCGGTCTCTCTCTCGGTCTCGGTCCCTCTCTCTCTCTCGGTCTCTCTCTCTCTCTCTCTCTCGGTCTCTCTCTCTCAGTCTCTCTCGGTATCTCTCCCTCTGTCTCTCGGTCTCTCTCAGTCTCTCTCTCTCGGTCTCTCTCGGTCCCTCGGTTCTTCTCTCTCTCTCTTGGTCCCTTTCTCTCGGTCTCGGTGTCTCTCTCTCTCTCTCGGTCTCTCTCTCTCTCTCTCTCTCGGTCTCGGTCTGTCTCTCGGTCTCGGTCTCTCTCTCTCTCTCGGTCTCTCTCTCTTGGTCTCGGTCTCTCTGTCTAGGTCTCTCTTGGTCTCTCTCTCGGAATCTCTCTCGGTCTCTCTCTCTCTCGGTCTCTCTCAGTCCCTCGGTCCCTCTCTCTTGGTCCCTCTCTCTCTCTCTCGCTCCCTCTCTCTCGCTCCCTCTCTCTCGCTCCCTCTCTCTCAGTCTCTCTCTTTCGGTCCCTCTCCGTCTCGGTCTCTCTCTCGGTCTCTCTCTCGGTCTCTCTCTCGGTCTCTCTCTCGGTCTCGGTCTCTCTCTCGGTCTCGGTCTCTCGGTCCCTCTCTCGGTCCCTCTCTCTCTCTCGGTCCCTATCTCTCTCTCGGTCCCTCTCTCGATCCCGCTCTCTCTCTTGTTCTCTCGGTCTCTCTCTCTCGGTCTCGGTCTCTCTCTTGGTCTCTCTCTCTCTCGGTCCCTCTCTCTCTCTCTCTCTCTCGGTCTCTCTCTCTCAGTCTCTCTCGGTATCTCTCCCTCGGTCTCTCGGTCTCTCTCGGTCTCTCTCAGTCTCTCTCTCTCGGTCCCTCTCGGTCCCTCGGTTCTTCTCTCTCTCTCTTGGTCCCTCTCTCTCGGTCTCGGTCTCTCTCTCTCTCTCAGTCTCGGTCTCTCTCTCTCGGTCTCGGTCTCTCTTTCTCTCTCTCTCTCGGTCCCTCAGTCTCTCTCTCACGGTCTCGGTCTCTCTCTTGGTCTCTCGGTCTCTCTCTCTCTCTCTCTCGGTCCCTCGGACTCTCTCTCTCTCTCGGTCCCTCGTTCTCTCTCTCTCTCGGTCCCTCGGTCTCTCTCTCTCTCTCAGTCCCTCGGTCTCTCTCTCTCTCTCGGTCTCTCTCATCTCGGTCTCTCTCTCTCTCGGTCCCTCTCTCTCGGTCCCTCTCGGTCTCTCTCTCCGTCTCGGTGTCTCTCTCTCGGTCTCAGTCTCTCGGTCTATCTCTCAGTCTCAGTCTCTCTTGGTCCCTCTCTCTCAGTCCCTCCCTCTAGGTACCTCTCACTCTCTCTCTCTCTCGGTCTCTCTCTCTCCCGATCTCTCTGTCTCTCGGTCCCTCGGTCTCTCTCTCTCTCTCTCGGTCCCTCAGTCTCTCTCTCTTTCTCTCGGTCCCTCGGTCTCTCTCTCTCTCTCTCTCTCTCGGTCCCTCGGTCTCTCTCTCACGGTCTCGGTCTCTCTCTTGGTCTCTCAGACTCTCTCTCTCTCTCGGTCCCTCATTCTCTCTCTCTCTCTCAGTCCCTCGGTCACTCTCTCTCTCTCGGTCTCTCTCTCTCTCTCTCTATCTCGGTCTCTCTCTCTCTCTCTCTCTCTCTGTCTCTCTCTCTCTCGGTCTCTATCTCTCTCTCGGTCTCTCTCTCTCTCGGTCTCTTGGTCTCTCTCTCTCTCGGTCTCTCTCTCTCTTGGTCTCTCTCAGTCCCTCGGTCCCTCTCTCTTGGTCCCTCTCTCTCTCTCTCGCTCCCTCTCTCTCGCTCCCTCTCTCTCAGTCTCTCTCTTTCGGTCCCTCTCCGTCTCGGTCTCTCCGTCTCGGTCTCTCTCTCGGTCCGTCTCTCGGTCCTGCTCTCTCTCTCGGTCTCTCTCTCGGTCTCGGTCTCTCTCTCGGTCTCTCTCTCTCTCAGTCTCTCTCTCTCTCAGTCTCTCTCTCTCTCTCGGTCTCTCTCTCGGTCTCGGTCTGTCTCTCGGTCCCTCTCTCTCTTTCGGTCCCTCTCTCGGTCCCTCTCTCTCTCTCGGTCCCTCTCTCGGTCCCTCTATCGGTCTCTCTCTCGGTCTCGGTCCCTCTCTCTCTCTCTCTCTCTCTCTCAGTCTCTCTCTCTCTCTCTGTCTCGGTCTCTCTCTCTCTCTCTCTCTGTCTCTCTGTCTCTCTCTCTCTCGGTCTCTCTCTCTCTCTCGGTCTCTCTCTCTCTCGGTCTCTTGGTCTCTCTCTCTCTCGGTCTCTCTCTCGGTCTCTCTCTCGGTCTCTCTCTCGGTCTCTCTCTCGATCTCGGTCTCTCTCTCGGTCTCGGTCTCTCGGTCCCTCTCTCGGTCCCTCTCACTCTCTCGGTCCCTCTCTCTCTCGGTCCCTCTCTCTCTCTCGGTCCCTCTCTCGATCCCGCTCTCTCTCTCGTTCTCTCGTTCTCGGTCTCTCTCTCTCTCGGTCTCTCTCTCTCGGTCTCTCTCTCGGTCTCGGTCTCTCTCTCTCTCGGTCTCTCTCTCTTGGTCTCTCGGTCTCCCTCAGTCTCTCTCTCTCGGTCCCTCTTGGTCCCTCGGTTCTTCTATCTCTCTCTTGGTCCCTCTCTCTCGGTCCCTCTCGGTCTCTCTCTCTCTCTGGGTCTCGGTCTCTCTCTCGGTCTCAGTCTCTCTCTCTCTCTCGGTCTCGGTATCTCTCTCGGTCTCGGTCCCTCTCTCTCTCTCTGTCTCTCTCTCTCTCTCTCTCTCTCGGTCTCTCTCTCTCAGTCACTCTCGGTATCTCTCCCTCAGTCTTTCGGTCTCTCTCAGTCTCTCTCTCTTGGTCCCTCTCGGTCCCTCGGTTCTTCTCTCTCTCTCTTGGTCCCTCTCTCTCGGTCTCGGTCTCGGTCTCGGTCTCTCTCTCTCTCGGTCTCGGTCTCGGTCTCTCTCTCTCAGTCTCGGTCTCTCTCTCTCTCTCTCGGTCTCTCTCTCTTGGTCTCGGTCTCTCTCTCTGTCTAGGTCTCTCTTGGTCTCTCTCTCGGAATCTCTCTCGGTCTCTCTCTCTCTCGGTCTCTCTCAGTCCCTCGGTCCCTCTCTCTTGGTCCCTCTCTCTCTCTCGCTCCCTCTCTCTCTCTCGCTCCCTCTCTCTCGCTCCCTCTCTCTCAGTCTCTCTCTTTCGGTCCCTCTCCGTCTCGGTCTCTCTCTCGGTCTCTCTCTCGGTCTCTCTCTCGGTCTCTCTCTCGGTCTCGGTCTCTCTCTCTCGGTCCCTCTCGGTCTCTCTCTCTCTCTCTGTCTCTCTCTCTCGGTCCCTCTCTCGGTCCCTCTCTCTCTCTCGGTCCCTCTCTTGGTCCCTCTCTCTCTCGGTCCCTCTCTCTCTCTCTCTCTCAGTCTCTCTCTCTGTCTCGGCCTCTCTCGGTCTCTCTCTCTCTCTCGGTCTCTCTCTCTCTCTCGGTCTCTCTCACTCTCGGTGTCTCTCAGTCCCTCGGTCCCTCTCTCTTGGTCCCTCTCCCTCTCTCTTGCTCCCTCTCTCTCGCTCCCTCTCTCTCTCTCCCTCTCTCTCGGTCTCACTCTCGGTCTCATTCTCGGTCTCGGTCTCTCTCTCTTTTGGTCTCTCTCTCTCTCGGTCTCTCTCTCTCTCTCTCTCTCGGTCTCGGTCTCTCTCTCGGTCTCGGTCTCTCTCTGTCTCTCGGTCTCTCTCTCTTGGTCTCGGTCTCTCTGTCTAGGTCGCTCTTGGTCTCTCTCTCGGAATCTCTCTCGGTCTCTCTCTCTCTCGGTCTCTCTCAGTCCCTCGGTCCCTCTCTCTTGGTCCCTCTCTCTCTCTCTCGCTCCCTCTCTCTCGCTCCCTCTCTCTCGCTCCCTCTCTCTCAGTCTCTCTCTTTCGGTCCCTCTCCGTCTCGGTCTCGCTCTCGGTCTCTCTCTCGGTCTCTCTCTCGGTCTCTCTCTCGGTCTCGGTCTCTCTCTCGGTCTCGGTGTCTCTCTCTCTCTCTCGGTCTCTCTCTCTCTCTCTCTCTCGGTCTCGGTCTCTCTCTCGGTCTCGGTCTCTCTCTCTCTCTCGGTCTCTCTCTCTTGGTCTCGGTCTCTCTGTCTAGGTCTCTCTTGGTCTCTCTCTCGGAATCTCTCTCGGTCTCTCTCTCTCTCGGTCTCTCTCAGTCCCTCGGTCCCTCTCTCTTGGTCCCTCTCTCTCTCTCTCTCTCGCTCCCTCTCTCTCGCTCCCTCTCTCTCGCTCCCTCTCTCTCAGTCTCTCTCTTTCGGTCCCTCTCCGTCTCGGTCTCGCTCTCGGTCTCTCTCTCGGTCTCTCTCTCGGTCTCTCTCTCGGTCTCGGTCTCTCTCTTGGTCTCGGTGTCTCGGTCCCTCTCTCGGTCCCTCTCTCTCTCTCGGTCCCTCTCTCTCTCTCGGTCCCTCTCTCGATCCCGCTCTCTCTCTTGTTCTCTCGGTCTCTCTCTCTCGGTCTCGGTCTCTCTCTTGGTCCCTCTCTCTCGGTCTCGGTGTCTCTCTCTCTCTCTCGGTCTCGGTCTCTCTCAGTCTCGGTCTCTCTCTCGGTCTCGGTCTCTCTCTCTCTCTCGGTCTCTCTCTCTCTCTCTGTCTCTCTCTCTCGGTCTCGGTCTCTCTCTCTGTCTAGGTCTCTCTCGGTCTCTCTCTCGGAATCTCTCTCGGTCTCTCTCTCTCTCGGTCTCTCTCAGTCCCTCAGTCCCTCTCTCTCGCTCCCTCTCTCTCAGTCTCTCTCTTTCGGTCCCTCTCCGTCTCGGTCTCTCTCTCGGTCTCTCTCTCGGTCTCGGTCTCTCTCTCGGTCTCGGTCTCTCGGTCCCTCTCTCGGTCCCTCTCTCTCTCTCGGTCCCTCTCTCTCTCGGTCCCTCTCTCTCTCTCGGTCCCTCTCTCTCTCTCGGTCCGTCTCTCGATCCCGCTCTCTCTCTTGTTCTCTCGGTCTCTCTCTCTCGGTCTCGGTCTCTCTCTCTCGGTCTCGGTCTCTCTCTTGGTCTCTCTCTCTCTCGGTCTCTCTCTCGGTCTCGGTCTCTCTCTCTCTCGGTCTCATTCTCTCGGGATCTCTCCCTCGGTCTCTCGGTCTCCCTTAGTCTCTCTCTCTCGGTCCCTCTCAGTCCCTCGGTTCTTCTATCTCTCTCTTGGTCCCTCTCTCTCAGTCCCTCTCGGTCTCTATCTCTCTCTGGGTCTCGGTCTCTCTCTCGGTCTCAGTCTCTCTCTCGGTCTCGGTCTCTCTCTCGGTCTCGGTCCCTCTCACTCTCTCGGTCTCTCTCGGTCTCTCTCTCTCTCTCTCTCTCTCTCTCTCTCTCAGTCTCTCTCTCTCAGTCTCTCTCGGTATCTCTCCCTCGGTCTCTCGGTCTCTCTCAGTCTCTCTCTCTCGGTCCCTCTCGTTCCCTCGGTTCTTCTCTCTCTCTCTTGGTCCCTCTCTCTCGGTCTCGGTGTCTCTCTCTCTCTCTCGGTCTCGGTCTCTCTCTCTCTCTCAGTCTCGGTCTCTCTCTCTCGGTCTCGGTCTCTCTCTCTCTCTCGGTCCCTCGGTCTCTCTCTCACGGTCTCGGTCTCTCTCTTGGTCTCTCGGTCTCTCTCCCTCTCTCTCTCGGTCCCTCGGACTCTCTCTCTCTCTCGGTCCCTCGTTCTCTCTCTCTCTCGGTCCCTCGGTCTCTCTCTCTCTCTCGATCTCTCTCATCTCGGTCTCTCTCTCTCTCGGTCCCTCTCTCTCGGTCCCTCTCGGTCTCTCTCTCTGTCTCGGTGTCTCTCTCTCGGTCTCGGTCTCTTGGTCTATCTCTCAGTCTCAGTCTCTCTTGGTCCCTCTCTCTCAGTTCCTCCCTCTCGGTCCCTCGTTCTCTCTCTCTCTCGGTCCCTCGGTCTCTCTCTCTCTCTCAGTCCCTCGGTCTCTCTCTCTCTCTCGGTCTCTCTCTCTCTCTCTCTCTCTCGGTCTCTCTCTCTCTCTCTCTCTCTCGGTCTCTCTCTCTCTCTCTCTCTCTCTGTCTCTCTCTCTCTCTCTCTCTCGGTCTCTATCTCTTACTCGGTCTATCTCTCTCTCGGTCTCTTGGTCTCTCTCTCTCTCGGTCTCTCTCTCTCTCTTGGTCTCTCTCAGTCCCTCGGTCCCTCTCTCTTGGTCCCTCTCTCTCTCTCTCGCTCCCTTTCTCTCGCTCCCTCTCTCTCAGTCTCTCTCTTTCGGTCCCTCTCCGTCTCGGTCTCTCTCTGTCCGTCTCGGTCCCTCTCTCCGTCTCTTTCTCGGTCTCTCTCTCGATCTCGGTCTCTGTCTCGGTCTCTCGGTCCCTCTCTCGGTCCCTCTCTCTCTCTCGGTCCCTCTCTCTCTCGGTCCCTCTCTCTCTCTCGGTCCCTCTCTCGATCCCGCTCTCTCTCTCGTTCTCTCGGTCTCGGTCTCTCTCTCTCTCGGTCTCTCTCTCTCTCTCTCTTTCTCTCTCGGTCTCTCTCTCTCACAATCTCGCTCTCTCTTGGTCTCTCAGTCTCTCTCGGTCTCTCTCGGTCTCTCTCTCTTTCTCTCTCTCGTTCTCTCTCTCTCAGTCTCGGTCTCGGTCTGTCTCTCGGTCAAGGTCTCTCTCTCTCTCTCTTGGTCTCGGACATTCTCTCTCGGTCACTCGGTCTCTCTCTCGGTCCCTCGGTCTCTCTCTCTCTCTCTCTCTCTCTCTCGGTCCCTCGGTCTCTCTCTCTCGGTCCCTTGGTCTCTCTCTCTCCCGGTCCCTCGGTCTCTCTCTCTCTCTCGGTCCCTCTCTCTCTCTTTCGGTCCCTCTCTCTCGGTCCCTCTCGGTCTCTCTCTCTGTCTCGGTGTCTCTCTCTCGGTCTCGGTCTCTCGGTCTATCTCTCAGTCTCAGTCTCTCTCGGTCCCTCTCTCTCAGTCCCTCCCTCTAGGTACCTCTCACTCTCTCTCTCTCTCGGTCTCTCTCTCTCCCGATCTCTCTGTCTCTCGGTCCCTCGGTCTCTCTCTCTCTCTCTCGGTCCCTCAGTCTCTCTCTCTTTCTCTCGGTCCCTCGGTCTCTCTCTCTCTCTCGGTCCCTCTCTCGGTCCCTCTCCCTCTCTCGGTCCCCCTCTCTCTCTCGGTCCCTCTCTTTCTCGCTCCCTCTCTCGCGCTCCCTCTCTCTCGGTCTCTCTCTTTCGGTCCCTCTCGGTCTCTCTCTCCGTCTCGGTCTCTCTCTCGGTCTCTCTCTCGGTCTCTATCTCGGTCTCGGTCTCTCTCTCGTTCCCTCTCTCTCTCTCGGTCCCTCTCTCGGTCCCGCTCTCTCTCTCGGTCTCTCTATCGGTCTCGGTCTCTCTCTCGGTCTCTCTCTCTCTCAGTCTCTCTCTCTCTCAGTCTCTCTTCTCTCTCGGTCTCTCTCTCGGTCTCGGTCCGTCTCTCGGTCCCTCTCTCTCTTTCGGTCCCTCTCTCGGTCCGTCTCTCTCTCTCGGTCCCTCTCTCGGTCCCTCTCTCTCTCTCTCGGTCCGTCTCTCTCTCTCTCTCTCTCGGTCTCTCTCTCTCTCTCTCTGTCTCTGTCTCGGTCTCCTTCTCTCTCTCACTGTCTCTCTGTCTCTCTCTCTCTCGGTCTCTCTCTCTCGGTCTCGGTCTCTCTCTCGGTCACTCTCTCTCTCTCGGTCTCTCTCTCTCTCGGTCTCTTGGTCTCTCTCTCTCTCGGTCTCTCTCTCTCTTGGTCTCTCTCAGTCCCTCGGTCCCTCTCTCTTGGTCCCTCTCTCTCTCTCTCGCTCCCTCTCTCTCGCTCCCTCTCTCTCGGTCTCTCTCTTTCGGTCCCTCTCCGTCTCGGTCTCTCTCTCCGTCTCGGTCTCTCTCTCGGTCTCTCTCTCGGTCTCTCTCTCGATCTCGGTCTCTCTCTCGGTCTCGGTCTCTTGCTCCCTCTCTCGGTCCCTCTCTCTCTCTCGGTCCCTCTCTCTCTCGGTCCCTCTCTCTCTCTCGGTCCCTCTCTCGATCCTGCTCTCTCTCTCGTTCTCTCGGTCTCGGTCTCGGTCTCTCTCTCTCTCGGTCTCTCTCTCTCGGTCTCGGTCTCTCTCTAGGTCTCTCTCTCTCGGTCCCTCTCTCGATCCCGCTCTCTCTCTTGTTCTCTCAGTCTCTCTCTCTCGGTCTCGGTCTCTCTCTCGGTCTCTCTCTCTCTCTCGGTCTCTCTCTCTCTCGGTCTCTTGGTCTCTCTCTCTCTCGGTCTCTCTCTCTCTTGGTCTCTCTCAGTCCCTCGGTCCCTCTCTCTTGGTCAATCTCTCTCTCTCTCGCTCCCTCTCTCTCGCTCCCTCTCTCTCGGTCTCTCCCTTTCGGTCCCTCTCCGTCTCGGTCTCTCTCTCCGTCTCGGTCTCTCTCTCGGTCTCTCTCTCTCTCGTTCTCTCTCTCGGTCTCGGTCTCTCTCTCTCTCGGTCTCTCTCTCTCGGGATCTCTCCCTCGGTCTCTCGGTCTCCCTCAGTCTCTCTCTCTTGGTCCCTCTTGGTCCCTCGGTTCTTCTATCTCTCTCTTGGTCCCTCTCTCTCGGTCCCTCTCGGTCTCTCTCTCTCTCTGGGTCTCGGTCTCTCTCTCGGTCTCTGTCTCTCTCTCTCTCTTGGTCTCGGTATCTCTCTCGGTCTCGGTCCCTCTCTCTCTCTCGGTCTCTCTCTCTCTCCCTCTCTCGGTCTCTCTCTCTCAGTCTCTCTCGGTATCTCTCCCTCGGTCTTTCGGTCTCTCTCAGTCCCTCTCTCTCGGTCCCTCTCGGTCCCTCGGTTCTTCTCTCTCTCTCTTGGTCCCTCTCTCTCGGTCTCAGTCTCGGTCTCTCTCTCTCTCTCTCTCGCTCTCGGTCTCTCTCTCGGTCTCGGTCTCTCTCTCGGTCTCGGTCTCTCTCTCTCGGTCTCGGTCTCTCTCTCTCGGTCTCGGTCTCTCTCTCTGTCTAGGTCTCTCTTGGTCTCTCTCTCGGAATCTCTCTTGGTCTCTCTCTCTCTCTGTCTCTCTCAGTCCCTCGGTCCCTCTCTCTTGGTCCCTCTCTCTCTCTCTCGCTCCCTCTCTCTCGCTCCCTCTCGCTCGCTCCCTCTCTCTCGCTCCCTCTCTTTCGGTCCCTCTCCGTCTCGGTCTCTCTCTCGGTCTCTCTCTCGGTCTCTCTCTCGGTCTCGGTCTCTCTCTCGGTCTCGGTCTCTCGGTCCCTCTCTCGGTCCCTCTCTCTCTCTATCGGTCCCTCTCTCTCTCTCGGTCCCTCTCTCGATCCCGCTCTCTCTCTTGTTCTCTCGGTCTCTCTCTCGGTCTCGTTCTCTCTCTCTCTCGGTCTCTCTCCCTCCGGATCACTCCCTCGGTCTCTCGGTCTCCCTCAGTCTCTCTCTCTCGGTCCCTCTCGGTCTCTCGATTCTTCTATCTCTCTCTTGGTCCCTCTGTCTCAGTCCCTCTCGGTCTCTATCTCTCTCTGGGTCTCGGTCTCTCTCTCGGTCTCAGTCTCTCTCTCGGTCTCTCTCTCGGTCTCGGTCCCTCTCTCGGTCCCGCTCTCTCTCTCGGTCTCTCTCTCGGTCTCGGTCTCTCTCTCGGTCTCTCTCTCTCTCAGTCTCTCTCTCTCTCAGTCTCTCTTCTCTCTCGGTCTCTCTCTCGGTCTCGGTCCGTCTCTCGGTCCCTCTCTCTCTTTCGGTCCCTCTCTCGGTCCGTCTCTCTCTCTCGGTCCCTCTCTCGGTCCCTCTCTCTCTCTCTCGGTCCGTCTCTCTCTCTCTCTCTCTCGGTCTCTCTCTCTCTCTCTCTGTCTCTGTCTCGGTCTCTTTCTCTCTCTCTCTGTCTCTCTGTCTCTCTCTCTCTCGGTATCTCTCTCTCGGTCTCGGTCTCTCTCTCGGTCACTCTCTCTCTCTCGGTCTCTTGGTCTCTCTCTCTCTCGGTCTCTTGGTCTCTCTCTCTCTCGGTCTCTCTCTCTCTTGGTCTCTCTCAGTCCCTCGGTCCCTCTCTCTTGGTCCCTCTCTCTCTCTCTCGCTCCCTCTCTCTCGCTCCCTCTCTCTCGGTCTCTCTCTTTCGGTCCCTCTCCGTCTCGGTCTCTCTCTCCGTCTCGGTCTCTCTCTCGGTCTCTCTCTCGGTCTCTCTCTCGATCTCGGTCTCTCTCTCGGTCTCGGTCTCTTGCTCCCTCTCTCGGTCCCTCTCTCTCTCTCGGTCCCTCTCTCTCTCGGTCCCTCTCTCTCTCTCGGTCCCTCTCTCGATCCTGCTCTCTCTCTCGTTCTCTCGGTCTCGGTCTTGGTCTCTCTCTCTCTCGGTCTCTCTCTCTCGGTCTCGGTCTCTCTCTAGGTCTCGGTCTCTCGGTCCCTCTCTCGGTCCCTCTCTCTCTCTCCGTCCCTCTCTCTCTCTCGGTCCCTCTCTCGATCCCGCTCTCTCTCTTGTTCTCTCAGTCTCTCTCTCTCGGTCTCGGTCTCTCTCTCGGTCTCTCTCTCTCTCTCGGTCTCTCTCTCTCTCGGTCTCTTGGTCTCTCTCTCTCTCGGTCTCTCTCTCTCTTGGTCTCTCTCAGTCCCTCGGTCCCTCTCTCTTGGTCAATCTCTCTCTCTCTCGCTCCCTCTCTCTCGCTCCCTCTCTCTCGGTCTCTCCCTTTCGGTCCCTCTCCATCTCGGTCTCTCTCTCCGTCTCGGTCTCTCTCTCGGTCTCTCTCTCTCTCGGTCTCTCTCTCGGTCTCGGTCTCTCTCTCTCTCGGTCTCTCTCTCTCGGGATCTCTCCCTCGGTCTCTCGGTCTCCCTCAGTCTCTCTCTCTCGGTCCCTCTTGGTCCCTCGGTTCTTCTATCTCTCTCTTGGTCCCTCTCTCTCGGTCCCTCTTGGTCTCTCTCTCTCTCTGGGTCTCGGTCTCTCTCTCGGTCTCTGTCTCTCTCTCTCTCTTGGTCTCGGTATCTCTCTCGGTCTCGGTCCCTCTCTCTCTCTCGGTCTCTCTCTCTCTCCCTCTCTCGGTCTCTCTCTCTCAGTCTCTCTCGGTATCTCTCCCTCGGTCTTTCGGTCTCTCTCAGTCCCTCTCTCTCGGTCCCTCTCGGTCCCTCGGTTCTTCTCTCTCTCTCTTGGTCCCTCTCTCTCGGTCTCAGTCTCGGTCTCTCTCTCTCTCTCTCTCGCTCTCGGTCTCTCTCTCGGTCTCGGTCTCTCTCTCGGTCTAGGTCTCTCTCTCTCGGTCTCGGTCTCTCTCTCTCGGTCTCGGTCTCTCTCTCTGTCTTGGTCTCTCTTGGTCTCTCTCTCGGAATCTCTCTTGGTCTCTCTCTCTCTCGGTCTCTCTCAGTCCCTCGGTCCCTCTCTCTTGGTCCCTCTCTCTCTCTCTCGCTCCCTCTCTCTCGCTCCCTCTCGCTCGCTCCCTCTCTCTCGCTCCCTCTCTTTCGGTCCCTCTCCGTCTCGGTCTCTCTCTCGGTCTCTCTCTCGGTCTCTCTCTCGGTCTCGGTCTCTCTCTCGGTCTCGGTCTCTCTGTCCCTCTCTCGGTCCCTCTCTCTCTCTATCGGTCCCTCTCTCTCTCTCGGTCCCTCTCTCGATCCCGCTCTCTCTCTTGTTCTCTCGGTCTCTCTCTCGGTCTCGTTCTCTCTCTCTCTCGGTCTCTCTCCCTCCGGATCACTCCCTCGGTCTCTCGGTCTCCCTCAGTCTCTCTCTCTCGGTCCCTCTCGGTCTCTCGATTCTTCTATCTCTCTCTTGGTCCCTCTGTCTCAGTCCCTCTCGGTCTCTATCTCTCTCTGGGTCTCGGTCTCTCTCTCGGTCTCAGTCTCTCTCTCGGTCTCTCTCTCGGTCTCGGTCCCTCTCTCGGTCCCGCTCTCTCTCTCGGTCTCTCTCTCGGTCTCGGTCTCTCTCTCGGTCTCTCTCTCTCTCAGTCTCTCTCTCTCTCAGTCTCTCTTCTCTCTCGGTCTCTCTCTCGGTCTCGGTCCGTCTCTCGGTCCCTCTCTCTCTTTCGGTCCCTCTCTCGGTCCGTCTCTCTCTCTCGGTCCCTCTCTCGGTCCCTCTCTCTCTCTCTCGGTCCGTCTCTCTCTCTCTCTCTCTCGGTCTCTCTCTCTCTCTCTCTGTCTCTGTCTCGGTCTCTTTCTCTCTCTCTCTGTCTCTCTGTCTCTCTCTCTCTCGGTCTCTCTCTCTCGGTCTCGGTCTCTCTCTCGGTCACTCTCTCTCTCTCGGTCTCTTGGTCTCTCTCTCTCTCGGTCTCTTGGTCTCTCTCTCTCTCGGTCTCTCTCTCTCTTGGTCTCTCTCAGTCCCTCGGTCCCTCTCTCTTGGTCCCTCTCTCTCTCTCTCGCTCCCTCTCTCTCGCTCCCTCTCTCTCGGTCTCTCTCTTTCGGTCCCTCTCCGTCTCGGTCTCTCTCTCCGTCTCGGTCTCTCTCTCGGTCTCTCTCTCGGTCTCTCTCTCGATCTCGGTCTCTCTCTCGGTCTCGGTCTCTTGCTCCCTCTCTCGGTCCCTCTCTCTCTCTCGGTCCCTCTCTCTCTCGGTCCTACTCTCTCTCTCGGTCCCTCTCTCGATCCTGCTCTCTCTCTCGTTCTCTCGGTCTCGGTCTTGGTCTCTCTCTCTCTCGGTCTCTCTCTCTCGGTCTCGGTCTCTCTCTAGGTCTCGGTCTCTCGGTCCCTCTCTCGGTCCCTCTCTCTCTCTCCGTCCCTCTCTCTCTCTCGGTCCCTCTCTCGATCCCGCTCTCTCTCTTGTTCTCTCAGTCTCTCTCTCTCGGTCTCGGTCTCTCTCTCGGTCTCTCTCTCTCTCTCGGTCTCTCTCTCTCTCGGTCTCTTGGTCTCTCTCTCTCTCGGTCTCTCTCTCTCTTGGTCTCTCTCAGTCCCTCGGTCCCTCTCTCTTGGTCAATCTCTCTCTCTCTCGCTCCCTCTCTCTCGCTTCCTCTCTCTCGGTCTCTCCCTTTCGGTCCCTCTCCGTCTCGGTCTCTCTCTCCGTCTCGGTCTCTCTCTCGGTCTCTCTCTCTCTCGGTCTCTCTCTCGGTCTCGGTCTCTCTCTCTCTCGGTCTCTCTCTCTCGGGATCTCTCCCTCAGTCTCTCGGTCTCCCTCAGTCTCTCTCTCTCGGTCCCTCTTGGTCCCTTGGTTCTTCTATCTCTCTCTTGGTCCCTCTCTCTCGGTCCCTCTCGGTCTCTCTCTCTCTCTGGGTCTCGGTCTCTCTCTCGGTCTCTGTCTCTCTCTCTCTCTTGGTCTCGGTATCTCTCTCGGTCTCGGTCCCTCTCTCTCTCTCGGTCTCTCTCTCTCTCCCTCTCTCGGTCTCTCTCTCTCAGTCTCTCTCGGTATCTCTCCCTCGGTCTTTCGGTCTCTCTCAGTCCCTCTCTCTCGGTCCCTCTCGGTCCCTCGGTTCTTCTCTCTCTCTCTTGGTCCCTCTCTCTCGGTCTCAGTCTCGGTCTCTCTCTCTCTCTCTCTCGCTCTCGGTCTCTCTCTCGGTCTCAGTCTCTCTCTCTCGGTCTCGGTCTCTCTCTCTGTCTAGGTCTCTCTTGGTCTCTCTCTCGGAATCTCTCTTGGTCTCTCTCTCTCTCGGTCTCTCTCAGTCCCTCGGTCCCTCTCTCTTGGTCCCTCTCTCTCTCTCTCGCTCCCTCTCTCTCGCTCCCTCTCGCTCGCTCCCTCTCTCTCGCTCCCTCTCTTTCGGTCCCTCTCCGTCTCGGTCTCTCTCTCGGTCTCGGTCTCTCTCTCGGTCTCGGTCTCTCTCTCGGTCTCGGTCTCTCGGTCCCTCTCTCGGTCCCTCTCTCTCTCTCGGTCCCTCTCTCTCTCTCGGTCCCTCTCTCGATCCCGCTCTCTCTCTTGTTCTCTCGGTCTCTCTCTCGGTCTCGGTCTCTCTCTCTCTCGGTCTCTCTCCCTCCGGATCACTCCCTCGGTCTCTCGGTCTCCCTCAGTCTCTCTCTCTCGGTCCCTCTCGGTCCCTCGATTCTTCTATCTCTCTCTTGGTCCCTCTGTCTCAGTCCCTCTCGGTCTCTATCTCTCTCTGGGTCTCGGTCTCTCTCTCGGTCTCAGTCTCTCTCTCGGTCTCTCTCTCGGTCTCGGTCCCTCTCTCTGTCTCGGTCTCTCTCTCTCAGTCTCTCTCGGTATCTCTCCCTCGGTCTCTCGGTCTCTCTCAGTCTCTCTCTCTCGGTCCCTCTCGGTCCCTCGGTTCTTCTCTCTCTCTCTCTTGGTCCCTCTCTCTCGGTCTCGGTGTCCCTCTCTCTCTCTCGGTCTCGGTCTCTCTCAGTCTCTCTCAGTCTCGGTCTCTCTCTCGCGGTCTCGGTCTCTCTCTCTCTCTCGGTCTCGGTCTCTCTCTCTCTCTCGGTCTCTCTCTCTCGGTCTCGGTCTCTCTCTCTGTCTAGGTCTCTCTCGGTCTCTCTCTCTCGGTCTCTCTCGGTCTCTCTCTCCCTCTCTCTCGGTCCCTCGGTCTCTCTCTCTCTCTCAGTCCCTCGGTCTCTCTCTCTCTCTCTGTCTAGGTCTCTCTCAGTCTCTCTCTCTCCGTCTCTCTCTCAGTCTTGGTCCCTCTCTCTCTTTCGGTCCCTCTCTCGGTCCCTCTCTCTCTCTCGGTCCCTCTCTCGGTCCCTCTCTCTCTCTCGGCCCCCTCTCTCTCTCGGTCCCTCTCTCTCTCTCTCGGTCTTTCTCTCTCTCTCTCTCTCGGTCTCTCTCTCTGTCTCGGTCTTGGTCTCTCTCTCTCTCTCTCGGTATCTCTCTCTCTCTCGGTCTCTCTCTCTCTTGGTCTCTTGGTCTCTCTCTCTCTCAGTCTCTCTCTCTCTCTCGGTCTCTCTCAGTCCCTCGGTCCCTCTCTCTTGGTACCTCTCTCTCTCTCTCGCTCACTCTCTCTCGCTCCCGCTCTCTCCGTCTCTCTCTCGGTCCCTCTCGGTCTCTCTCTCCGTCTCGGTCTCTCTCTCGGTCTCTCTCTCGGTCTCTCTCTCGGTCTCGGTCTCTCTCTCGGTCTCGGTCTCTCGGTCCATCTCTCGGTCCCTCTCTCTCTCTCGGTCCCTCTCTCTCTCTCGGTCCCTCTCTCGATCCCGCTCTCTCTCTTGTTCTCTCGGTCTCTCTCTCTCTCTCGGTCTCTCTCTCTCTCGGTCTCTCTCTCTCCGGATCTCTCCCTCGGTCTCTCGGTCTCCCTCAGTCTCTCTCTCTCGGTCCCTCTCGGTCCCTCGGTTCTTCTATCTCTCTCTTGGTCCCTCTCTCTCAGTCCCTCTCGGTCTCTATCTCTCTCTGGGTCTCGGTCTCTCTCTCGGTCTCAGTCTCTCTCTCGGTCTCTCTCTCGGTCTCGGTCCCTCTCTCTCTCTCGGTCTCTCTCTCTCTCTCTCTCTCTCGGTCTCTCTCTCTCAGTCTCTCTCGGTATCTCTCCCTCGGTCTCTCGGTCTCTCTCAGTCTCTCTCTCTCGGTCCCTCTCGGTCCCTCGGTTCTTCTCTCTCTCTCTCTTGGTCCCTCTCTCTCGTTCTCGGTGTCCCTCTCTCTCTCTCGGTCTCGGTCTCTCTCTCTCTCTCAGTCTCGGTCTCTCTCTCTCGGTCTCGGTCTCTCTCTCTCTCTCGGTCTCGGTCTCTCTCTCTCTCTCGGTCTCTCTCTCTCGGTCTCGGTCTCTCTCTCTGTCTAGGTCTCTCTCGGTCTCTCTCTCTCGGTCTCTCTCGGTCTCTCTCTCTCTCTCTCTCGGTCCCTCGGACTCTCTCTCTCTCTCGGTCCCTCGTTCTCCCTCTCTCTCGGTCCCTCGGTCTCTCTCTCTCTCTCAGTCCCTCGGTCTCTCTCTCTCTCTCTGTCTAGGTCTCTCTCAGTCTCTCTCTCTCCGTCTCTCTCTCAGTCTTGGTCCCTCTCTCTCTCTCGGTCTCTCTCTCTCTCTCGGTCTCTCTCTCTCGGTCTCGGTCTCTCTCTCTGTCTAGGTCTCTCTCAGTCTCTTTCTCGGAATCTCTCTCGGTCTCTGTCTCTCTCTCTCGGTCCCTCTCGGTCTCTCTCTCTCTCTCTGTCTCTCTCTCTCGGTCCCTCTCTCGGTCCCTCTCTCTCTCTCGGTCCCTCTCTTGGTCCCTCTCTCTCTCGGTCCCTCTCTTGGTCCCTCTCTCTCTCTCTCTCTCGGTCTCTCTCTCTCTCTCGGTCTCTCTCACTCTCGGTCTCTCTCATTCCCTCGGTCCCTCTCTCTTGGTCCCTCTCCCTCTCTCTCGCTCCCTCTCTCTCGCTCCCTCTCTCTCACTCCCTCTCTCTCGGTCTCACTCTCGGTCTCATTCTCGGTCTCGGTCTCTCTCTCTCTTGGTCTCTCTCTCTCTCGGTCTCTCTCTCTCTCGGTTTCTCTCTCTCAGTCTCTCTCTCTCGGTCTCTCTCTCAGTCTCTCTCTCGGTCCCTCTCTCTCGGTCCTTCCCTCTCGGTCCCTCTCCTGCTCTCTCTCTCTCTCTCTCGGTCTCTCTCTCTCCCGATCTCTCTGTCTCTCGGTCCCTCGGTCTCTCTCTCTCTCTCTCGGTCCCTCGGTCTCTCCCTCTCTCTCTCGGTCCCTCGGTCTCTCTCTCTCTCTCTCTTTCTCTCTCGGTCTCTCTCTCTCACAGTCTCGCTCTCTCTTGGTCTCTCAGTGTCTCTCGGTCTCTCTCGGTCACTCTCTCTCGGTCCCTCTCGGTCCCTCGGTTCTTCTCTCTCTCTCTTGGTCCCTCTCTCTCGGTCTCGGTGTCTCTCTCTCTCTCTCGGTCTCGGTCTCTCTCTCTCTCTCTCAGTCTCGGTCTCTCTCTCTCGGTCTCGGTCTCTCTCTCTGTCTAGGTCTCTCTCGGTCTCTCTCTCGGAATCTCTCTCGGTCTCTCTCTCTCTCGGTCTCTCTCAGTCCCTCTCTCTTGGTCCCTCTCTCTCTCTCTCGCTCCCTCTCTCTCGCTCCCTCTCTCTCGCTCCCTCTCTCTCAGTCTCTCTCTTTCGGTCCCTCTCCGTCTCGGTCTCTCTCTCGGTCTCTCTCTCGGTCTCTCTCTCGGTCTCTCTCTCGGTCTCGGTCTCTCTCTCGGTCTCGGTGTCTCGGTCCCTCTCTCGGTCCCTCTCTCTCTCTCGGTCCCTCTCTCTCTCGGTCCCTCTCTCTCTCTCGGTCCCTCTCTCGATCCCGCTCTCTCTCTTGTTCTCTCGGTCTCTCTCTCTCGGTCTCGGTCTCTCTCTTGGTCTCTCTCTCTCTCGGTCTCTCTCTTGGTCTCGGTCTCTCTCTCTCTCGGTCTCTCTCTCTCGGGATCTCTCCCTCTGTCTCTCGGTCTCCCTCAGTCTCTCTCTCTCGGTCCCTCTCGGTCCCTCGGTTCTTCTATCTCTCTCTTGGTCCCTCTCTCTCAGTCCCTCTCGGTCTCTCTCTCTCTCTGAGTCTCGGTCTCTCTCTCGGTCTCAGTCTCTCTCTCGGTCTCGGTCTCTCTCTCGGTCTCGGTCCCTCTCTCTCTCTCGGTCTCTCTCTCTCTCTCTCTCTCGGTCTCTCTCTCTCAGTCTCTCTCGGTATCTCTCCCTCTGTCTCTCGGTCTCTCTCAGTCTCTCTCTCTCGGTCTCTCTCGGTCCCTCGGTTCTTCTCTCTCTCTCTTGGTCCCTTTCTCTCGGTCTCGGTGTCTCTCTCTCTCTCTCGGTCTCTCTCTCTCTCTCTCTCTCGGTCTCGGTCTGTCTCTCGGTCTCGGTCTCTCTCTCTCTCTCGGTCTCTCTCTCTTGGTCTCGGTCTCTCTGTCTAGGTCTCTCTTGGTCTCTCTCTCGGAATCTCTCTCGGTCTCTCTCTCTCTCGGTCTCTCTCAGTCCCTCGGTCCCTCTCTCTTGGTCCCTCTCTCTCTCTCTCGCTCCCTCTCTCTCGCTCCCTCTCTCTCGCTCCCTCTCTCTCAGTCTCTCTCTTTCGGTCCCTCTCCGTCTCGGTCTCTCTCTCGGTCTCTCTCTCGGTCTCTCTCTCGGTCTCTCTCTCGGTCTCGGTCTCTCTCTCGGTCTCGGTCTCTCGGTCCCTCTCTCGGTCCCTCTCTCTCTCTCGGTCCCTATCTCTCTCTCGGTCCCTCTCTCGATCCCGCTCTCTCTCTTGTTCTCTCGGTCTCTCTCTCTCGGTCTCGGTCTCTCTCTTGGTCTCTCTCTCTCTCGGTCCCTCTCTCTCTCTCTCTCTCTCGGTCTCTCTCTCTCAGTCTCTCTCGGTATCTCTCCCTCGGTCTCTCGGTCTCTCTCGGTCTCTCTCAGTCTCTCTCTCTCGGTCCCTCTCGGTCCCTCGGTTCTTCTCTCTCTCTCTTGGTCCCTCTCTCTCGGTCTCGGTCTCTCTCTCTCTCTCAGTCTCGGTCTCTCTCTCTCGGTCTCGGTCTCTCTTTCTCTCTCTCTCTCGGTCCCTCAGTCTCTCTCTCACGGTCTCGGTCTCTCTCTTGGTCTCTCGGTCTCTCTCTCTCTCTCTCTCGGTCCCTCGGACTCTCTCTCTCTCTCGGTCCCTCGTTCTCTCTCTCTCTCGGTCCCTCGGTCTCTCTCTCTCTCTCAGTCCCTCGGTCTCTCTCTCTCTCTCGGTCTCTCTCATCTCGGTCTCTCTCTCTCTCGGTCCCTCTCTCTCGGTCCCTCTCGGTCTCTCTCTCCGTCTCGGTGTCTCTCTCTCGGTCTCAGTCTCTCGGTCTATCTCTCAGTCTCAGTCTCTCTTGGTCCCTCTCTCTCAGTCCCTCCCTCTAGGTACCTCTCACTCTCTCTCTCTCTCGGTCTCTCTCTCTCCCGATCTCTCTGTCTCTCGGTCCCTCGGTCTCTCTCTCTCTCTCTCGGTCCCTCAGTCTCTCTCTCTTTCTCTCGGTCCCTCGGTCTCTCTCTCTCTCTCTCTCTCTCGGTCCCTCGGTCTCTCTCTCACGGTCTCGGTCTCTCTCTTGGTCTCTCAGACTCTCTCTCTCTCTCGGTCCCTCATTCTCTCTCTCTCTCTCAGTCCCTCGGTCACTCTCTCTCTCTCGGTCTCTCTCTCTCTCTCTCTATCTCGGTCTCTCTCTCTCTCTCTCTCTCTCTGTCTCTCTCTCTCTCGGTCTCTATCTCTCTCTCGGTCTCTCTCTCTCTCGGTCTCTTGGTCTCTCTCTCTCTCGGTCTCTCTCTCTCTTGGTCTCTCTCAGTCCCTCGGTCCCTCTCTCTTGGTCCCTCTCTCTCTCTCTCGCTCCCTCTCTCTCGCTCCCTCTCTCTCAGTCTCTCTCTTTCGGTCCCTCTCCGTCTCGGTCTCTCCGTCTCGGTCTCTCTCTCGGTCCGTCTCTCGGTCCTGCTCTCTCTCTCGGTCTCTCTCTCGGTCTCGGTCTCTCTCTCGGTCTCTCTCTCTCTCAGTCTCTCTCTCTCTCAGTCTCTCTCTCTCTCTCGGTCTCTCTCTCGGTCTCGGTCTGTCTCTCGGTCCCTCTCTCTCTTTCGGTCCCTCTCTCGGTCCCTCTCTCTCTCTCGGTCCCTCTCTCGGTCCCTCTATCGGTCTCTCTCTCGGTCTCGGTCCCTCTCTCTCTCTCTCTCTCTCTCTCAGTCTCTCTCTCTCTCTCTGTCTCGGTCTCTCTCTCTCTCTCTCTCTGTCTCTCTGTCTCTCTCTCTCTCGGTCTCTCTCTCTCTCTCGGTCTCTCTCTCTCTCGGTCTCTTGGTCTCTCTCTCTCTCGGTCTCTCTCTCTCTTGGTCTCTCTCAGTCCCTCGGTCCCTCTCTCTCGGTCCCTCTCTCTCTCTCTCGCTCCCTCTCTCTCGCTCCCTCTCTCTCGCTCCCTCTCTCTCGGTCTCTCTATTTCTGTCCCTCTCCGTCTCGGTCTCTCTCTCCGTCTCGGTCTCTCTCTCGGTCTCTCTCTCGGTCTCTCTCTCGGTCTCTCTCTCGATCTCGGTCTCTCTCTCGGTCTCGGTCTCTCGGTCCCTCTCTCGGTCCCTCTCTCTCTCTCGGTCCCTCTCTCTCTCGGTCCCTCTCTCTCTCTCGGTCCCTCTCTCGATCCCGCTCTCTCTCTCGTTCTCTCGGTCTCGGTCTCTATCTCTCTCGGTCTCTCTCTCTCGGTCTCTCTCTCGGTCTCTCTCTCTCTCGGTCTCTCTCTCGGTCTCGGTCTCTCTCTCTCTCGGTCTCTCTCTCTCTCGGTCTCTCGGTCTCCCTCAGTCTCTCTCTCTCGGTCCCTCTTGGTCCCTCGGTTCTTCTATCTCTCTCTTGGTCCCTCTCTCTCGGTCCCTCTCGGTCTCTCTCTCTCTCTGGGTCTCGGTCTCTCTCTCGGTCTCAGTCTCTCTCTCTCTCTCGGTCTCGGTATCTCTCTCGGTCTCGGTCCCTCTCTCTCTCTCTGTCTCTCTCTCTCTCTCTCTCTCTCTCGGTCTCTCTCTCTCAGTCTCTCTCGGTATCTCTCCCTCAGTCTTTCGGTCTCTCTCAGTCTCTCTCTCTCGGTCCCTCTCGGTCCCTCGGTTCTTCTCTCTCTCTCTTGGTCCCTCTCTCTCGGTCTCGGTCTCGGTCTCTCTCTCTCTCGGTCTCGGTCTCTCTCTCTCTCTCTCGGTCTCGGTCTTTCTCTCGGTCTCTCTCTCTCTCTCGGTCTCTCTCTCTCGGTCTCGGTCTCTCTCTCTCTCTCTCGGTCTCTCTCTCTTGGTCTCGGTCTCTCTCTCTGTCTAGGTCTCTCTTGGTCTCTCTCTCGGAATCTCTCTCGGTCTCTCTCTCTCTCGGTCTCTCTCAGTCCCTCGGTCCCTCTCTCTTGGTCCCTCTCTCTCTCTCTCGCTCCCTCTCTCTCGCTCCCTCTCTCTCGCTCCCTCTCTCTCAGTCTCTCTCTTTCGGTCCCTCTCCGTCTCGGTCTCTCTCTCTCGGTCCCTCTCGGTCTCTCTCTCTCTCTCTGTCTCTCTCTCTCGGTCCCTCTCTCGGTCCCTCTCTCTCTCTCGGTCCCTCTCTTGGTCCCTCTCTCTCTCGGTCCCTCTCTCTCTCTCTCTCTCAGTCTCTCTCTCCGTCTCGGCCTCTCTCGGTCTCTCTCTCTCTCTCGGTCTCTCTCTCTCTCTCGGTCCTTCTCTCTCTCTCGGTCTCTCTCAGTCCCTCGGTCCCTCTCTCTTGGTCCCTCTCCCTCTCTCTCGCTCCCTCTCTCTCGCTCCCTCTCTCTCGCTCCCTTTCTCTCGGTCTCACTCTCGGTCTCATTCTCGGTCTCGGTCTCTCTCTCTTTTGGTCTCTCTCTCTCTCGGTCTCTCTCTCTCTCTCTCTCTCGGTCTCGGTCTCTCTCTCGGTCTCGGTCTCTCTCTCTCTCTCGGTCTCTCTCTCTTGGTCTCGTTCTCTCTGTCTAGGTCTCTCTTGGTCTCTCTCTCGGAATCTCTCTCGGTCTCTCTCTCTCTCGGTCTCTCTCAGTCCCTCGGTCCCTCTCTCTTGGTCCCTCTCTCTCTCTCTCGCTCCCTCTCTCTCGCTCCCTCTCTCTCGCTCCCTCTCTCTCAGTCTCTCTCTTTCGGTCCCTCTCCGTCTCGGTCTCGCTCTCGGTCTCTCTCTCGGTCTCTCTCTCGGTCTCTCTCTCGGTCTCGGTCTCTCTCTCGGTCTCGGTGTCTCGGTCCCTCTCTCGGTCCCTCTCTCTCTCTCGGTCCCTCTCTCTCTCTCGGTCTCTCGGTCTCCCTCAGTCTCTCTCTCTCGGTCCCTCTTGGTCCCTCGGTTCTTCTATCTCTCTCTTGGTCCCTCTCTCTCGGTCCCTCTCGGTCTCTCTCTCTCTCTGGGTCTCGGTCTCTCTCTCGGTCTCAGTCTCTCTCTCTCTCTCGGTCTCGGTATCTCTCTCGGTCTCGGTCCCTCTCTCTCTCTCTGTCTCTCTCTCTCTCTCTCTCTCGGTCTCTCTCTCTCAGTCTCTCTCGGTATCTCTCCCTCAGTCTTTCGGTCTCTCTCAGTCTCTCTCTCTCGGTCCCTCTCGGTCCCTCGGTTCTTCTCTCTCTCTCTTGGTCCCTCTCTCTCGGTCTCGGTCTCGGTCTCGGTCTCTCTCTCTCTCGGTCTCGGTCTCTCTCTCTCTCTCTCGGTCTCGGTCTCTCTCTCGGTCTCTCTCTCTCTCTCGGTCTCTCTCTCTCGGTCTCGGTCTCTCTCTCTCTCTCTCGGTCTCTCTCTCTTGGTCTCGGTCTCTCTCTCTGTCTAGGTCTCTCTTGGTCTCTCTCTCGGAATCTCTCTCGGTCTCTCTCTCTCTCGGTCTCTCTCAGTCCCTCGGTCCCTCTCTCTCGCTCCCTCTCTCTCACTCCCTCTCTCTCAGTCTCTCTCTTTCGGTCCCTCTCCGTCTCGGTCTCTCTCTCGGTCTCTCTCTCGGTCTCTCTCTCGGTCTCTCTCTCGGTCTCGGTCTCTCTCTCTCGGTCCCTCTCAGTCTCTCTCTCTCTCTCTGTCTCTCTCTCTCGGTCCCTCTCTCTCTCTCGGTCCCTCTCTCTCTCGGTCCCTCTCTCTCTCTCGGTCCCTCTCTCGATCCCGCTCTCTCTCTTGTTCTCTCGGTCTCTCTCTCGGTCTCGGTCTCTCTCTCTCTCGGTCTCTCTCCCTCCGGATCACTCCCTCGGTCTCTCGGTCTCCCTCAGTCTCTCTCTCTCGGTCCCTCTCGGTCCCTCGATTCTTCTATCTCTCTCTTGGTCCCTCTGTCTCAGTCCCTCTCGGTCTCTATCTCTCTCTGGGTCTCGGTCTCTCTCTCGGTCTCAGTCTCTCTCTCGGTCTCTCTCTCGGTCTCGGTCCCTCTCTCTCTCTCGGTCTCTCTCTCTCAGTCTCTCTCGGTATCTCTCCCTCTGTCTCTCGGTCTCTCTCAGTCTCTCTCTCTCGGTCCCTCTCGGTCCCTCGGTTCTTCTCTCTCTCTCTTGGTCCCTTTCTCTCGGTCTCGGTGTCTCTCTCTCTCTCTCTCGGTCTCTCTCTCTCTCTCTCTCGGTCTCGGTCTCTCTCTCGGTCTCGGTCTCTCTCTCTCTCTCGGTCTCTCTCTCTTGGTCTCGGTCTCTCTGTCTAGGTCTCTCTTGGTCTCTCTCTCGGAATCTCTCTCGGTCTCTCTCTCTCTCGGTCTCTCTCAGTCCCTCGGTCCCTCTCTCTTGGTCCCTCTCTCTCTCTCTCGCTCCCTCTCTCTCGCTCCCTCTCTCTCACTCCCTCTCTCTTAGTCTCTCTCTTTCGGTCCCTCTCCGTCTCGGTCTCGCTCTCGGTCTCTCTCTCGGTCTCTCTCTCGGTCTCTCTCTCGGTCTCGGTCTCTCTCTCGGTCTCGGTCTCTCGGTCCCTCTCTCGGTCCCTCTCTCTCTCTCGGTCCCTCTCTCTCTCTTGGTCCCTCTCTCTATCCCGCTCTCTCTCTTGTTCTCTCGGTCTCTCTCTCTCGGTCTCGGTCTCTCTCTTGGTCTCTCTCTCTCTCGGTCTCTCTCTCTCCCGATCTCTCTGTCTCTCGGTCCCTCGGTCTCTCTCTCTCTCTCTCTCGGTCCCTCAGTCTCTCTCTCTTTCTCTCGGTCCCTCGGTCTATCTCTCTCTCTCTCTCACGGTCCCTCGGTCTCTCTCTCACGGTCTCGGTCTCTCTCTTGGTCTCTCGGTCTCTCTCTCTCGGTCTCTCTCGGTCTCTCTCTCTCTCTCTCTCGGTCCCTCGGACTCTCTCTCTCTCTCGGTCCCTCGTTCTCTCTCTCTCTCGGTCCCTCGGTCTCTCTCTCTCTCTCGGTCTCTCTCATCTCGGTCTCTCTCTCTCGGTGCCTCGGTCCCTGTCTCTCGGTCCCTCTCTCTCTCTCTCGGTCCCTCTCTCTCTCTCTCGGTCCCTCTCGGTCTCTCTCTCAGTCTCAGTCTCTCTCGGTCTCTCTCTCTCTGTCTCGGTCCCTCAGTCTCTCCCTCTCTCTCTCGGTCCCTCGGTCTCTCTCTCTCTCTCTCTCTCTCTCGGTCTCTCTCTCTCACAGTCTTGGTCTCTCTCTTGGTCTCTTGGTCTCTCGGTCTCTCTCGGTCTCTCTCGGTCTCTCTCTCTCTCTCTCTCTCTCTCGGTATCTCTCTCTCAGTCTCGGACTCGGTCTGTCTCTCGGTCAAGGTCTATCTCTCTCTCTCTCTCTCAGTCTCGGACATTCTCGGTCACTCGGTCTCTCTCTCGGTCCCTCTCCTGCTCTCTCTCTCTCTCTTTCGGTCTCTCTCTCTCCCGATCTCTCTGTCACTCGGTCCCTCGGTCTCTCTCTCTCTCTCTCTCGGTCCCTCAGTCTCTCCCTCTCTCTCTCGGTCCATCGGTCTCTCTCTCTCTCTCTCTCTCTCTCGGTCTCTCTCTCGTTCTCTCTCTCTCTCTCTCGGTCTTGGTCTCTCTCTCTCGTTCTCAGTCTCTCTCATGATCTTGGTCTCGGTCTCTCTCTTGGTCTCAGGCTCTCTCGGTCCCTCAGTCTCTCTCTCGGTCCCTCGGTCTCTCTCTCTCTCTCGGTCCCTCGCTATCTCGGGCCCTCGCTCTCTCGGTCCCTCTCTCTCTCTCTCTCTCGGTCCCTCGCTCTCTCTCTCTCTTGGTCCCTCGGTCTCTCTCGGTCCCTCTCTCTCTCTCTCTCTCTCTCTCTCTCTCGGTCCCTCGCTCTGTCTCTCTCCCGGTCCCTCTCTCGGTCTCTCTCTCGGTCCCTCGCTCTCTCTCTCGGTCTCTCTCTCTCGGTCAATCCCTCTCTCATCTCGGTCTCTCTCTCTCTTGGTCCCTCTCTCTCGGTCCCTCTCTCGGTCCCTCTCTCTCAGTCCCTCTCTCGGTCCCTCTCTCTCAGTCCCTCCCGGTCTCTCTCTCTCGGTGTCTCTCTTTCTGTCTCGGTCTCTTGGTCTCGGTCTCTCTCTCTCTCTCTCGGTCTCTCTCTCGTTCCCGGTCTCTCTCTCTCCTTCGGTCTCTCTCTCTCTCTCTATCTCTCTCTCGCTCTCTCGTTCCCTCGCTCTCTCTCTCTCTCGGTCTCTCTCTCGTTCTCAGTCTCTCTCATGGTCTTGGTCTCGGTCTCTCTCCTGGTCTCGGGCTCTCTCGGTCCCTCAGTCTCTCTCTTGGTCCCTCGGTCTCTCTCTCTCTCGGTCCCTCGCTCTCTCGTTCGCTCTCTCTCTCTCTCTCTCTCTCTCTCTCACAGTCTTGGTTTCTCTCTTGGTCTCTCAGTCTCTCTCGGTCTCTCTAAGTCTCTCTCTCTCTCAGTCTCTCTCTCTCTCTCGGACTCTCTCTCGGTCCCGGTCCGTCTCTCGGTCCCTCTCTCTCTTTCGGTCCCTCTCTCGGTCCCTCTCTCTCTCTCGGTCCCTCTCTCGGTCCCTCTGTCGGTCCCTCTCTCTCTCTCTCGTTTCCTCTCTCTCTCTCTCTCTCTCGGTCTCTCTCTCTCTCTCTCTCTCTCTGTCTCGGTCTCTCTCTCTCTCTCTCTCTGTCTCTCTGTCTCTCTCTCTCTCGGTCTCTCTCTCTCTCTCGGTCTCTCTCTCTCTCTCGGTCTCTTGGTCTCTCTCTCTCTCGGTCTCTCTCTCTCTCTCTCTGTCTTGGTCTCTCTCTCTCTCTCTCTCTCTCTCTCTGTCTCTCTGTCTCTCTCTCTCTCGGTCTCTCTCTCTCTCTCGGTCTCTCTCTCTCTCTCGGTCTCTTGGTCTCTCTCTCTCTCGGTCTCTCTCTCTCTTGGTCTCTCTCAGTCCCTCGGTCCCTCTCTCTTGGTCCCTCTCTCTCTCTCTCGCTCCCTCTCTCTCGCTCCCTCTCTCTCGGTCTCTCTCTTTCGGTCCCTCTCCGTCTCGGTCTCTCTCTGTCCGTCTCGGTCCCTCTCTCCGTCTCTCTCTCGGTCTCTCTCTCGATCTCGGTCTCTGTCTCTGTCTCGGTCTCTCGGTCCCTCTCTCGGTCCCTCTCTCTCTCTCGGTCCCTCTCTCTCTCGGTCCCTCTCTCTCTCTCGGTCCCTCTCTCGATCCCGCTCTCTCTCTCGTTCTCTCGGTCTCGGTCTCGGTCTCTCTCTCTCTCGGTCTCTCTCTCTCTCTCTTTCTCTCTCGGTCTCTCTCTGTCACAATCTCGCTCTCTCTTGGTCTCTCAGTCTCTCTCGGTCTCTCTCGGTCTCTCTCTCTTTCTCTCTCTCGTTCTCTCTCTCTCAGTCTCGGTCTCGGTCTGTCTCTCGGTCAAGGTCTCTCTCTCTCTCTCTTGGTCTCGGACATTCTCTCTCGGTCACTCGGTCTCTCTCTCGGTCCCTCGGTCTCTCTCTCTCTCTCTCTCTCTCTCTCTCGGTCCCTCGGTCTCTCTCTCTCGGTCCCTTGGTCTCTCTCTCTCCCGGTCCCTCGGTCTCTCTCTCTCTCTCGGTCCCTCTCTCTCTCTTTCGGTCCCTCTCTCTCGGTCCCTCTCGGTCTCTCTCTCTGTCTCGGTGTCTCTCTCTCGGTCTCAGTCTCTCGGTCTATCTCTCAGTCTCAGTCTCTCTCGGTCCCTCTCTCTCAGTCCCTCCCTCTAGGTACCTCTCACTCTCTCTCTCTCTCGGTCTCTCTCTCTCCCGATCTCTCTGTCTCTCGGTCCCTCGGTCTCTCTCTCTCTCTCTCGGTCCCTCAGTCTCTCTCTCTTTCTCTCGGTCCCTCGGTCTCTCTCTCTCTCTCGGTCCCTCGGTCTCTCTCTCACGGTCTCGGTCTCTCTCTTGGTCTCTCGGTCTCTCTCTCTCGGTCTCTCTCGGTCTCTCTCTCTCTCTCTCTCCGTCCCTCGGACTCTCTCTCTCTCTCTCTCGGTCCCTCGTTCTCTCTCTCTCTCGGTCCCTCGGTCTCTCTCTCTCTCTCTCTCAGTCCCTCGGTCTCTCTCTCTCTCTCGGTCTCTCTCTCTCTCTCTCAGTCTCTCTCTCTCCGTCTCTCTCTCGGTCTTGGTCCCTCTCTCGGTCCCTCTCTCTCTTTCGGTCCCTCTCTCGGTCCCTCTCTCTCTCTCGGTCCCTCTCTCGGTCCCTCTCTCTCTCTCGGTCCCTCTCTCTCTCTCTCTCTCGGTCCCTCTCTCTCTCTCTCTCTCGGTCTCTCTCTCGGTCTCTCTCTCGGTCTCGGTCTCTCACTCGGTCTCGGTCTCTCGGTCCCTCTCTCGGTCCCTCTCCCTCTCTCGGTCCCTCTCTCTCTCTCGGTCCCTCTCTTTCTCGCTCCCTCTCTCTCGCTCCCTCTCTCTCGGTCTCTCTCTTTCGGTCCCTCTCGGTCTCTCTCTCCGTCTCGGTCTCTCTCTCGGTCTCTCTCTCGGTCTCTATCTCGGTCTCGGTCTCTCTCTCGTTCCCTCTCTCTCTCTCGGTCCCTCTCTCGGTCCCGCTCTCTCTCTCGGTCTCTCTATCGGTCTCGGTCTCTCTCTCGGTCTCTCTCTCTCTCAGTCTCTCTCTCTCTCAGTCTCTCTTCTCTCTCGGTCTCTCTCTCGGTCTCGGTCCGTCTCTCAGTCCCTCTCTCTCTTTCGGTCCGTCTCTCGGTCCGTCTCTCTCTCTCGGTCCCTCTCTCGGTCCCTCTCTCTCTCTCTCGGTCCGTCTCTCTCTCTCTCTCTCTCGGTCTCTCTCTCTCTCTCTCTGTCTCTGTCTCGGTCTCTTTCTCTCTCTCTCTGTCTCTCTGTCTCTCTCTCTCACAGTCTTGGTTTCTCTCTTGGTCTCTCAGTCTCTCTCGGTCTCTCTCAGTCTCTCTCTCTCTCAGTCTCTCTCTCTCTCTCGGACTCTCTCTCGGTCCCGGTCCGTCTCTCGGTCCCTCTCTCTCTTTCGGTCCCTCTCTCGGTCCCTCTCTCTCTCTCGGTCCCTCTCTCGGTCCCTCTGTCGGTCCCTCTCTCTCTCTCTCGGTTCCTCTCTCTCTCTCTCTCTCTCGGTCTCTCTCTCTCTCTCTCTCTCTCTGTCTCGGTCTCTCTCTCTCTCTCTCTCTGTCTCTCTGTCTCTCTCTCTCTCGGTCTCTCTCTCTCTCTCGGTCTCTCTCTCTCTCTCGGTCTCTTGGTCTCTCTCTCTCTCAGTCTCTCTCTCTCTCTCTCTGTCTTGGTCTCTCTCTCTCTCTCTCTCTCTGTCTCTCTGTCTCTCTCTCTCTCGGTCTCTCTCTCTCTCTCGGTCTCTCTCTCTCTCTCGGTCTCTTGGTCTCTCTCTCTCTCGGTCTCTCTCTCTCTTGGTCTCTCTCAGTCCCTCGGTCCCTCTCTCTTGGTCCCTCTCTCTCTCTCTCGCTCCCTCTCTCTCGCTCCCTCTCTCTCGGTCTCTCTCTTTCGGTCCCTCTCCGTCTCGGTCTCTCTCTGTCCGTCTCGGTCCCTCTCTCCGTCTCTCTCTCGGTCTCTCTCTCGATCTCGGTCTCTGTCTCGGTCTCGGTCTCTCGGTCCCTCTCTCGGTCCCTCTCTCTCTCTCGGTCCCTCTCTCTCTCGGTCCCTCTCTCTCTCTCGGTCCCTCTCTAGATCCCGCTCTCCTTCTCGTTCTCTCGGTCTCGGTCTCGGTCTCTCTCTCTCTCGGTCTCTCTCTCTCTCTCTCTCTTTCTCTCTCGGTCTCTCTCTCTCACAATCTCGCTCTCTCTTGGTCTCTCAGTCTCTCTCGGTCTCTCTCTCTTTCTCTCTCTCGTTCTCTCTCTCTCAGTCTCCGTCTCGGTCTGTCTCTCGGTCAAGGTCTCTCTCTCTCTCTCTTGGTCTCGGACATTCTCTCTCGGTCACTCGGTCTCTCTCTCGGTCCCTCGGTCTCTCTCTCTCTCTCTCTCTCTCTCTCTCGGTCCCTCGGTCTCTCTCTCTCGGTCCCTTGGTCTCTCTCTCTCCCGGTCCCTCGGTCTCTCTCTCTCTCTCGGTCCCTCTCTCTCTCTTTCGGTCCCTCTCTCTCGGTCCCTCTCGGTCTCTCTCTCTGTCTCGGTGTCTCTCTCTCGGTCTCGGTCTCTCGGTCTATCTCTCAGTCTCAGTCTCTCTCGGTCCCTCTCTCTCAGTCCCTCCCTCTAGGTACCTCTCACTCTCTCTCTCTCTCGGTCTCTCTCTCTCCCGATCTCTCTGTCTCTCGGTCCCTCGGTCTCTCTCTCTCTCTCTCGGTCCCTCAGTCTCTCTCTCTTTCTCTCGGTCCCTCGGTCTCTCTCTCTCTCTCGGTCCCTCGGTCTCTCTCTCACGGTCTCGGTCTCTCTCTTGGTCTCTCGGTCTCTCTCTCTCGGTCTCTCTCGGTCTCTCTCTCTCTCTCTCTCCGTCCCTCGGACTCTCTCTCTCTCTCTCTCGGTCCCTCGTTCTCTCTCTCTCTCGGTCCCTCGGTCTCTCTCTCTCTCTCTCTCAGTCCCTCGGTCTCTCTCTCTCTCTCGGTCTCTCTCTCTCTCTGTCAGTCTCTCTCTCTCCGTCTCTCTCTCGGTCTTGGTCCCTCTCTCGGTCCCTCTCTCTCTTTCGGTCCCTCTCTCGGTCCCTCTCTCTCTCTCCGTCCCTCTCTCGGTCCCTCTCTCTCTCTCGGTCCCTCTCTCTCTCTCTCTCTCGGTCCCTCTCTCTCTCTCTCTCTCGGTCTCTCTCTCGGTCTCTCTCTCGGTCTCGGTCTCTCACTCGGTCTCGGTCTCTCGGTCCCTCTCTCGGTCCCTCTCCCTCTCTCGGTCCCTCTCTCTCTCTCGGTCCCTCTCTTTCTCGCTCCCTCTCTCTCGCTCCCTCTCTCTCGGTCTCTCTCTTTCGGTCCCTCTCGGTCTCTCTCTCCGTCTCGGTCTCTCTCTCGGTCTCTCTCTCGGTCTCTATCTCGGTCTCGGTCTCTCTCTCGTTCCCTCTCTCTCTCTCGGTCCCTCTCTCGGTCCCGCTCTCTCTCTCGGTCTCTCTATCGGTCTCGGTCTCTCTCTCGGTCTCTCTCTCTCTCAGTCTCTCTCTCTCTCAGTCTCTCTTCTCTCTCGGTCTCTCTCTCGGTCTCGGTCCGTCTCTCAGTCCCTCTCTCTCTTTCGGTCCCTCTCTCGGTCCGTCTCTCTCTCTCGGTCCCTCTCTCGGTCCCTCTCTCTCTCTCTCGGTCCGTCTCTCTCTCTCTCTCTCTCGGTCTCTCTCTCTCTCTCTCTGTCTCTGTCTCGGTCTCTTTCTCTCTCTCTCTGTCTCTCTGTCTCTCTCTCTCTCGGTCTCTCTCTCTCGGTCTCGGTCTCTCTCTCGGTCACTCTCTCTCTCTCGGTCTCTCTCTCTCTCGGTCTCTTGGTCTCTCTCTCTCTCGGTCTCTCTCTCTCTTGGTCTCTCTCAGTCCCTCGGTCCCTCTCCCTTGGTCCCTCTCTCTCTCTCTCGCTCCCTCTCTCTCGCTCCCTCTCTCTCGGTCTCTCTCTTTCGGTCCCTCTCCGTCTCGGTCTGTCTCTCCGTCTCGGTCTCTCTCTCGGTCTCTCTCTCGGTCTCTCTCTCGATCTCGGTCTCTCTCTCGGTCTCGGTCTCTTGCTCCCTCTCTCGGTCCCTCTCTCTCTCTCGGTCCCTCTCTCTCTCGGTCCCTCTCTCTCTCTCGGTCCCTCTCTCGATCCTGCTCTCTCTCTCGTTCTCTCGGTCTCGGTCTCGGTCTCTCTCTCTCTCGGTCTCTCTCTCTCGGTCTCGGTCTCTCTCTCTCTCGGTCTCTTGGTCGCTCTCTCTCTCGGTCTCTCTCTCTCTTGGTCTCTCTCAGTCCCTCGGTCCCTTTCTCTTGGTCAATCTCTCTCTCTCTCGCTCCCTCTCTCTCGCTCCCTCTCTCTCGGTCTCTCCCTTTCGGTCCCTCTCCGTCTCGGTCTCTCTCTCCGTCTCGGTCTCTCTCTCGGTCTCTCTCTCTCTCGGTCTCTCTCTCGGTCTCTCTCTCTCTCGGTCTCTCTCAGTCCCTCGGTCCCTCTCTCTTGGTCCCTCTCTCTCTCTCTCGCTCCCTCTCTCTCGCTCCCTCTCTCTCGCTCCCTCTCTCTCAGTCTCTCTCTTTCGGTCCCTCTCCGTCTCGGTCTCTCTCTCGGTCTCTCTCTCGGTCTCTCTCTCGGTCTCTCTCTCGGTCTCGGTCTCTCTCTCTCGGTCCCTCTCGGTCTCTCTCTCTCTCTCTGTCTCTCTCTCTCGGTCCCTCTCTCGGTCCCTCTCTCTCTCTCGGTCCCTCTCTTGGTCCCTCTCTCTCTCGGTCCCTCTCTCTCTCTCTCTCTCAGTCTCTCTCTCCGTCTCGGCCTCTCTCGGTCTCTCTCTCTCTCTCGGTCTCTCTCTCTCTCTCGGTCTCTCTCTCTCTCTCGGTCTCTCTCAGTCCCTCGGTCCCTCTCTCTTGGTCCCTCTCCCTCTCTCTCGCTCCCTCTCTCTCGCTCCCTCTCTCTCGCTCCCTTTCTATCGGTCTCACTCTCGGTCTCATTCTCGGTCTCGGTCTCTCTCTCTTTTGGTCTCTCTCTCTCTCGGTCTCTCTCTCTCTCTCTCTCTCGGTCTCGGTCTCTCTCTCGGTCTCGGTCTCTCTCTCTCTCTCGGTCTCTCTCTCTTGGTCTCGGTCTCTCTGTCTAGGTCTCTCTTGGTCTCTCTCTCGGAATCTCTCTCGGTCTCTCTCTCTCTCGGTCTCTCTCAGTCCCTCGGTCCCTCTCTCTTGGTCCCTCTCTCTCTCTCTCGCTCCCTCTCTCTCGCTCCCTCTCTCTCACTCCCTCTCTCTCAGTCTCTCTCTTTCGGTCCCTCTCCGTCTCGGTCTCGCTCTCGGTCTCTCTCTCAGTCTCTCTCTCGGTCTCTCTCTCGGTCTCGGTCTCTCTCTCGGTCTCGGTGTCTCTCTCTCTCTCTCGGTCTCTCTCTCTCTCTCTCTCTCGGTCTCGGTCTCTCTCTCGGTCTCGGTCTCTCTCTCTCTCTCGGTCTCTCTCTCTTGGTCTCGGTCTCTCTGTCTAGGTCTCTCTTGGTCTCTCTCTCGGAATCTCTCTCGGTCTCTCTCAGTCCCTCGGTCCCTCTCTCTTGGTCCCTCTCTCTCTCTCTCGCTCCCTCTCTCTCGCTCCCTCTCTCTCGCTCCCTCTCTCTCAGTCTCTCTCTTTCGGTCCCTCTCCGTCTCGGTCTCGCTCTCGGTCTCTCTCTCGGTCTCTCTCTCGGTCTCTCTCTCGGTCTCGGTCTCTCTCTCGGTCTCGGTGTCTCGGTCCCTCTCTCGGTCCCTCTCTCTCTCTCGGTCCCTCTCTCTCTCTCGGTCTCTCGGTCTCCCTCAGTCTCTCTCTCTCGGTCCCTCTTGGTCCCTCGGTTCTTCTATCTCTCTCTTGGTCCCTCTCTCTCGGTCCCTCTCGGTCTCTCTCTCTCTCTGGGTCTCGGTCTCTCTATCGGTCTCAGTCTCTCTCTCTCTCTCGGTCTCGGTATCTCTCTCGGTCTCGGTCCCTCTCTCTCTCTCTGTCTCTCTCTCTCTCTCTCTCTCTCTCGGTCTCTCTCTCTCAGTCTCTCTCGGTATCTCTCCCTCAGTCTTTCGGTCTCTCTCAGTCTCTCTCTCTCGGTCCCTCTCGGTCCCTCGGTTCTTCTCTCTCTCTCTTGGTCCCTCTCTCTCGGTCTCGGCCTCGGTCTCGGTCTCTCTCTCTCTCGGTCTCGGTCTCTCTCTCTCTCTCTCTCGGTCTCGGTCTCTCTCTCGGTCTCTCTCTCTCTCTCGGTCTCTCTCTCTCGGTCTCGGTCTCTCTCTCTCTCTCTCGGTCTCTCTCTCTTGGTCTCGGTCTCTCTCTCTGTCTAGGTCTCTCTTGGTCTCTCTCTCGGAATCTCTCTCGGTCTCTCTCTCTCTCGGTCTCTCTCAGTCCCTCGGTCCCTCTCTCTTGGTCCCTCTCTCTCTCTCTCGCTCCCTCTCTCTCGCTCCCTCTCTCTCACTCCCTCTCTCTCAGTCTCTCTCTTTCGGTCCCTCTCCGTCTCGGTCTCTCTCTCGGTCTCTCTCTCGGTCTCTCTCTCGGTCTCTCTCTCGGTCTCGGTCTCTCTCTCTCGGTCCCTCTCGGTCTCTCTCTCTCTCTCTGTCTCTCTCTCTCGGTCCCTCTCTCTCTCTCGGTCCCTCTCTCTCTCGGTCCCTCTCTCTCTCTCGGTCCCTCTCTCGATCCCGCTCTCTCTCTTGTTCTCTCGGTCTCTCTCTCGGTCTCGGTCTCTCTCTCTCTCGGTCTCTCTCCCTCCGGATCACTCCCTCGGTCTCTCGGTCTCCCTCAGTCTCTCTCTCTCGGTCCCTCTCGGTCCCTCGATTCTTCTATCTCTCTCTTGGTCCCTCTGTCTCAGTCCCTCTCGGTCTCTATCTCTCTCTGGGTCTCGGTCTCTCTCTCGGTCTCAGTCTCTCTCTCGGTCTCTCTCTCGGTCTCGGTCCCTCTCTCTCTCTCGGTCTCTCTCTCTCAGTCTCTCTCGGTATCTCTCCCTCTGTCTCTCGGTCTCTCTCAGTCTCTCTCTCTCGGTCCCTCTCGGTCCCTCGGTTCTTCTCTCTCTCTCTTGGTCCCTTTCTCTCGGTCTCGGTGTCTCTCTCTCTCTCTCTCGGTCTCTCTCTCTCTCTCTCTCGGTCTCGGTCTCTCTCTCGGTCTCGGTCTCTCTCTCTCTCTCGGTCTCTCTCTCTTGGTCTCGGTCTCTCTGTCTAGGTCTCTCTTGGTCTCTCTCTCGGAATCTCTCTCGGTCTCTCTCTCTCTCGGTCTCTCTCAGTCCCTCGGTCCCTCTCTCTTGGTCCCTCTCTCTCTCTCTCGCTCCCTCTCTCTCGCTCCCTCTCTCTCGCTCCCTCTCTCTTAGTCTCTCTCTTTCGGTCCCTCTCCGTCTCGGTCTCGCTCTCGGTCTCTCTCTCGGTCTCTCTCTCGGTCTCTCTCTCGGTCTCGGTCTCTCTCTCGGTCTCGGTCTCTCGGTCCCTCTCTCGGTCCCTCTCTCTCTCTCGGTCCCTCTCTCTCTCTTGGTCCCTCTCTCTATCCCGCTCTCTCTCTTGTTCTCTCGGTCTCTCTCTCTCGGTCTCGGTCTCTCTCTTGGTCTCTCTCTCTCTCGGTCTCTCTCTCTCCCGATCTCTCTGTCTCTCGGTCCCTCGGTCTCTCTCTCTCTCTCTCTCGGTCCCTCAGTCTCTCTCTCTTTCTCTCGGTCCCTCGGTCTATCTCTCTCTCTCTCTCACGGTCCCTCGGTCTCTCTCTCACGGTCTCGGTCTCTCTCTTGGTCTCTCGGTCTCTCTCTCTCGGTCTCTCTCGGTCTCTCTCTCTCTCTCTCTCGGTCCCTCGGACTCTCTCTCTCTCTCGGTCCCTCGTTCTCTCTCTCTCTCGGTCCCTCGGTCTCTCTCTCTCTCTCGGTCTCTCTCATCTCGGTCTCTCTCTCTCGGTGCCTCGGTCCCTGTCTCTCGGTCCCTCTCTCTCTCTCTCGGTCCCTCTCTCTCTCTCTCGGTCCCTCTCGGTCTCTCTCTCAGTCTCAGTCTCTCTCGGTCTCTCTCTCTCTGTCTCGGTCCCTCAGTCTCTCCCTCTCTCTCTCGGTCCCTCGGTCTCTCTCTCTCTCTCTCGGTCTCTCTCTCTCACAGTCTTGGTCTCTCTCTTGGTCTCTTGGTCTCTCGGTCTCTCTCGGTCTCTCTCGGTCTCTCTCTCTCTCTCTCTCTCTCGGTATCTCTCTCTCAGTCTCGGACTCGGTCTGTCTCTCGGTCAAGGTCTCTCTCTCTCTCTCTCTCTCTCTCAGTCTCGGACATTCTCGGTCACTCGGTCTCTCTCTCGGTCCCTCTCCTGCTCTCTCTCTCTCTCTCTCGGTCTCTCTCTCTCCCGATCTCTCTGTCACTCGGTCCCTCGGTCTCTCTCTCTCTCTCTCGGTCCCTCAGTCTCTCCCTCTCTCTCTCGGTCCATCGGTCTCTCTCTCTCTCTCTCTCTCTCTCGGTCTCTCTCTCGTTCTCTCTCTCTCTCTCTCGGTCTTGGTCTCTCTCTCTCGTTCTCAGTCTCTCTCATGATCTTGGTCTCGGTCTCTCTCTTGGTCTCAGGCTCTCTCGGTCCCTCAGTCTCTCTCTCGGTCCCTCGGTCTCTCTCTCTCTCTCGGTCCCTCGCTATCTCGGGCCCTCGCTCTCTCGGTCCCTCTCTCTCTCTCTCTCTCGGTCCCTCGCTCTCTCTCTCTCTTGGTCCCTCGGTCTCTCTCGGTCCCTCTCTCTCTCTCTCTCTCTCTCTCTCGGTCCCTCGCTCTGTCTCTCTCCCGGTCCCTCTCTCGGTCTCTCTCTCGGTCCCTCGCTCTCTCTCTCGGTCTCTCTCTCTCGGTCAATCCCTCTCTCATCTCGGTCTCTCTCTCTCTTGGTCCCTCTCTCTCGGTCCCTCTCTCGGTCCCTCTCTCTCAGTCCCTCTCTCGGTCCCTCTCTCTCAGTCCCTCCCGGTCTCTCTCTCTCGGTGTCTCTCTTTCTGTCTCGGTCTCTTGGTCTCGGTCTCTCTCTCTCTCTCTCGGTCTCTCTCTCGTTCCCGGTCTCTCTCTCTCCTTCGGTCTCTCTCGGTCTCTCTCTCTCTCTCTATCTCTCTCTCGCTCTCTCGTTCCCTCGCTCTCTCTCTCTCTCGGTCTCTCTCTCGTTCTCAGTCTCTCTCATGGTCTTGGTCTCGGTCTCTCTCCTGGTCTCGGGCTCTCTCGGTCCCTCAGTCTCTCTCTTGGTCCCTCGGTCTCTCTCTCTCTCGGTCCCTCGCTCTCTCGTTCGCTCTCTCTCTCTCTCTCTCTCTCTCTCTCACAGTCTTGGTTTCTCTCTTGGTCTCTCAGTCTCTCTCGGTCTCTCTCAGTCTCTCTCTCTCTCAGTCTCTCTCTCTCTCTCGGACTCTCTCTCGGTCCCGGTCCGTCTCTCGGTCCCTCTCTCTCTTTCGGTCCCTCTCTCGGTCCCTCTCTCTCTCTCGGTCCCTCTCTCGGTCCCTCTGTCGGTCCCTCTCTCTCTCTCTCGGTTCCTCTCTCTCTCTCTCTCTCTCGGTCTCTCTCTCTCTCTCTCTCTGTCTCGGTCTCTCTCTCTCTCTCTCTCTGTCTCTCTGTCTCTCTCTCTCTCGGTCTCTCTCTCTCTCTCGGTCTCTCTCTCTCTCTCGATCTCTTGGTCTCTCTCTCTCTCGGTCTCTCTCTCTCTCTCTCTGTCTTGGTCTCTCTCTCTCTCTCTCTCTCTCTGTCTCTCTGTCTCTCTCTCTCTCGGTCTCTCTCTCTCTCTCGGTCTCTCTCTCTCTCTCGGTCTCTTGGTCTCTCTCTCTCTCGGTCTCTCTCTCTCTTGGTCTCTCTCAGTCCCTCGGTCCCTCTCTCTTGGTCCCTCTCTCTCTCTCTCGCTCCCTCTCTCTCGCTCCCTCTCTCTCGGTCTCTCTCTTTCGGTCCCTCTCCGTCTCGGTCTCTCTCTGTCCGTCTCGGTCCCTCTCTCCGTCTCTCTCTCGGTCTCTCTCTCGATCTCGGTCTCTGTCTCGGTCTCGGTCTCTCGGTCCCTCTCTCGGTCCCTCTCTCTCTCTCGGTCCCTCTCTCTCTCGGTCCCTCTCTCTCTCTCGGTCCCTCTCTCGATCCCGCTCTCTCTCTCGTTCTCTCGGTCTCGGTCTCGGTCTCTCTCTCTCTCGGTCTCTCTCTCTCTCTCTTTCTCTCTCGGTCTCTCTCTCTCACAATCTCGCTCTCTCTTGGTCTCTCAGTCTCTCTCGGTCTCTCTCGGTCTCTCTCTCTTTCTCTCTCTCGTTCTCTCTCTCTCAGTCTCGGTCTCGGTCTGTCTCTCGGTCAAGGTCTCTCTCTCTCTCTCTTGGTCTCGGACATTCTCTCTCGGTCACTCGGTCTCTCTCTCGGTCCCTCGGTCTCTCTCTCTCTCTCTCTCTCTCTCTCGGTCCCTCGGTCTCTCTCTCTCGGTCCCTTGGTCTCTCTCTCTCCCGGTCCCTCGGTCTCTCTCTCTCTCTCGGTCCCTCTCTCTCTCTTTCGGTCCCTCTCTCTCGGTCCCTCTCGGTCTCTCTCTCTGTCTCGGTGTCTCTCTCTCGGTCTCAGTCTCTCGGTCTATCTCTCAGTCTCAGTCTCTCTCGGTCCCTCTCTCTCAGTCCCTCCCTCTAGGTACCTCTCACTCTCTCTCTCTCTCGGTCTCTCTCTCTCCCGATCTCTCTGTCTCTCGGACCCTCGGTCTCTCTCTCTCTCTCTCGGTCCCTCAGTCTCTCTCTCTTTCTCTCGGTCCCTCGGTCTCTCTCTCTCTCTCGGTCCCTCGGTCTCTCTCTCACGGTCTCGGTCTCTCTCTTGGTCTCTCGGTCTCTCTCTCTCGGTCTCTCTCGGTCTCTCTCTCTCTCTCTCTCTGTCCCTCGGACTCTCTCTCTCTCTCTCTCGGTCCCTCGTTCTCTCTCTCTCTCGGTCCCTCGGTCTCTCTCTCTCTCTCGGTCTCTCTCTCTCTCTCTCAGTCTCTCTCTCTCCGTCTCTCTCTCGGTCTTGGTCCCTCTCTCGGTCCCTCTCTCTCTTTCGGTCCCTCTCTCGGTCCCTCTCTCTCTCTCGGTCCCTCTCTCGGTCCCTCTCTCTCTCTCGGTCCCTCTCTCTCTCTCTCTCTCTCGGTCCCTCTCTCTCTCTCTCTCTCGGTCTCTCTCTCGGTCTCTCTCTCGGTCTCGGTCTCTCACTCGGTCTCGGTCTCTCGGTCCCTCTCTCGGTCCCTCTCCCTCTCTCGGTCCCTCTCTCTCTCTCGGTCCCTCACTTTCTCGCTCCCTCTCTCTCGCTCCCTCTCTCTCGGTCTCTCTCTTTCGGTCCCTCTCGGTCTCTCTCTCCGTCTCGGTCTCTCTCTCGGTCTCTCTCTCGGTCTCTATCTCGGTCTCGGTCTCTCTCTCGTTCCCTCTCTCTCTCTCGGTCCCTCTCTCGGTCCCGCTCTCTCTCTCGGTCTCTCTATCGGTCTCGGTCTCTCTCTCGGTCTCTCTCTCTCTCAGTCTCTCTCTCTCTCAGTCTCTCTTCTCTCTCGGTCTCTCTCTCGGTCTCGGTCCGTCTCTCAGTCCCTCTCTCTCTTTCGGTCCCTCTCTCGGTCCCTCTCTCTCTCTCTCGGTCCGTCTCTCTCTCTCTCTCTCTCGGTCTCTCTCTCTCTCTCTCTGTCTCTGTCTCGGTCTCTTTCTCTCTCTCTCTGTCTCTCTGTCTCTCTCTCTCACAGTCTTGGTTTCTCTCTTGGTCTCTCAGTCTCTCTCGGTCTCTCTCAGTCTCTCTCTCTCTCAGTCTCTCTCTCTCTCTCGGACTCTCTCTCGGTCCCGGTCCGTCTCTCGGTCCCTCTCTCTCTTTCGGTCCCTCTCTCGGTCCCTCTCTCTCTCTCGGTCCCTCTCTTGGTCCCTCTGTCGGTCCCTCTCTCTCTCTCTCGGTTCCTCTCTCTCTCTCTCTCTCTCGGTCTCTCTCTCTCTCTCTCTCTCTCTGTCTCGGTCTCTCTCTCTCTCTCTCTCTGTCTCTCTGTCTCTCTCTCTCTCGGTCTCTCTCTCTCTCTCGGTCTCTCTCTCTCTCTCGGTCTCTTGGTCTCTCTCTCTCTCGGTCTCTCTCTCTCTCTCTCTGTCTTGGTCTCTCTCTCTCTCTCTCTCTCTCTGTCTCTCTGTCTCTCTCTCTCTCGGTCTCTCTCTCTCTCTCGGTCTCTCTCTCTCTCTCGGTCTCTTGGTCTCTCTCTCTATCGGTCTCTCTCTCTCTTGGTCTCTCTCAGTCCCTCGGTCCCTCTCTCTTGGTCCCTCTCTCTCTCTCTCGCTCCCTCTCTCTCGCTCCCTCTCTCTCGGTCTCTCTCTTTCGGTCCCTCTCCGTCTCGGTCTCTCTCTGTCCATCTCGGTCCCTCTCTCCGTCTCTCTCTCGGTCTCTCTCTCGATCTCGGTCTCTGTCTCGGTCTCGGTCTCTCGGTCCCTCTCTCGGTCCCTCTCTCTCTCTCGGTCCCTCTCTCTCTCGGTCCCTCTCTCTCTCTCGGTCCCTCTCTCGATCCCGCTCTCTCTCTCGTTCTCTCGGTCTCGGTCTCGGTCTCTCTCTCTCTCGGTCTCTCTCTCTCTCTCTCTCTTTCTCTCTCGGTCTCTCTCTCTCACAATCTCGCTCTCTCTTGGTCTCTCAGTCTCTCTCGGTCTCTCTCGGTCTCTCTCTCTTTCTCTCTCTCGTTCTCTCTCTCTCAGTCTCTGTCTCGGTCTGTCTCTCGGTCAAGGTCTCTCTCTCTCTCTCTTGGTCTCGGACATTCTCTCTCGGTCACTCGGTCTCTCTCTCGGTCCCTCGGTCTCTCTCTCTCTCTCTCTCTCTCTCTCGGTCCCTCGGTCTCTCTCTCTCGGTCCCTTGGTCTCTCTCTCTCCCGGTCCCTCGGTCTCTCTCTCTCTCTCGGTCCCTCTCTCTCTCTTTCGGTCCCTCTCTCTCGGTCCCTCTCGGTCTCTCTCTCTGTCTCGGTGTCTCTCTCTCGGTCTCGGTCTCTCGGTCTATCTCTCAGTCTCAGTCTCTCTCGGTCCCTCTCTCTCAGTCCCTCCCTCTAGGTACCTCTCACTCTCTCTCTCTCTCGGTCTCTCTCTCTCCCGATCTCTCTGTCTCTCGGTCCCTCGGTCTCTCTCTCTCTCTCTCAGTCCCTCAGTCTCTCTCTCTCTCTCGGTCCCTCGGTCTCTCTCTCACGGTCTCGGTCTCTCTCTTGGTCTCTCGGTCTCTCTCTCTCGGTCTCTCTCGGTCTCTCTCTCTCTCTCTCTCCGTCCCTCGGACTCTCTCTCTCTCTCTCTCGGTCCCTCGTTCTCTCTCTCTCTCGGTCCCTCGGTCTCTCTCTCTCTCTCTCTCAGTCCCTCGGTCTCTCTCTCTCTCTCGGTCTCTCTCTCTCTCTCTCAGTCTCTCTCTCTCCGTCTCTCTCTCGGTCTTGGTCCCTCTCTCGGTCCCTCTCTCTCTTTCGGTCCCTCTCTCGGTCCCTCTCTCTCTCTCGGTCCCTCTCTCGGTCCCTCTCTCTCTCTCGGTCCCTCTCTCTCTCTCTCTCTCGGTCCCTCTCTCTCTCTCTCTCTCGGTCTCTCTCTCGGTCTCTCTCTCGGTCTCGGTCTCTCACTCGGTCTCGGTCTCTCGGTCCCTCTCTCGGTCCCTCTCCCTCTCTCGGTCCCTCTCTCTCTCTCGGTCCCTCTCTTTCTCGCTCCCTCTCTCTCGCTCCCTCTCTCTCGGTCTCTCTCTTTCGGTCCCTCTCGGTCTCTCTCTCCGTCTCGGTCTCTCTCTCGGTCTCTCTCTCGGTCTCTATCTCGGTCTCGGTCTCTCTCTCGTTCCCTCTCTCTCTCTCGGTCCCTCTCTCGGTCCCGCTCTCTCTCTCGGTCTCTCTATCGGTCTCGGTCTCTCTCTCGGTCTCTCTCTCTCTCAGTCTCTCTCTCTCTCAGTCTCTCTTCTCTCTCGGTCTCTCTCTCGGTCTCGGTCCGTCTCTCAGTCCCTCTCTCTCTTTCGGTCCCTCTCTCGGTCCGTCTCTCTCTCTCGGTCCCTCTCTCGGTCCCTCTCTCTCTCTCTCGGTCCGTCTCTCTCTCTCTCTCTCTCGGTCTCTCTCTCTCTCTCTCTGTCTCTGTCTCGGTCTCTTTCTCTCTCTCTCTGTCTCTCTGTCTCTCTCTCTCTCGGTCTCTCTCTCTCGGTCTCGGTCTCTCTCTCGGTCACTCTCTCTCTCTCGGTCTCTCTCTCTCTCGGTCTCTTGGTCTCTCTCTCTCGGTCTCTCTCTCTCTTGGTCTCTCTCAGTCCCTCGGTCCCTCTCTCTTGGTCCCTCTCTCTCTCTCTCGCTCCCTCTCTCTCGCTCCCTCTCTCTCGGTCTCTCTCTTTCGGTCCCTCTCCGTCTCGGTCTGTCTCTCCGTCTCGGTCTCTCTCTCGGTCTCTCTCTCGGTCTCTCTCTCGATCTCGGTCTCTCTCTCGGTCTCGGTCTCTTGCTCCCTCTCTCGGTCCCTCTCTCTCTCTCGGTCCCTCTCTCTCTCGGTCCCTCTCTCTCTTTCGGTCCCTCTCTCGGTCCCTCTCTCTCTCTCGGTCCCTCTCTCGGTCCCTCTGTCGGTCCCTCTCTCTCTCTCTCGGTTCCTCTCTCTCTCTCTCTCTCTCGGTCTCTCTCTCTCTCTCTCTCTCTCTGTCTCGGTCTCTCTCTCTCTCTCTCTCTGTCTCTCTGTCTCTCTCTCTCTCGGTCTCTCTCTCTCTCTCGGTCTCTCTCTCTCTCTCGGTCTCTTGGTCTCTCTCTCTCTCAGTCTCTCTCTCTCTCTCTCTGTCTTGGTCTCTCTCTCTCTCTCTCTCTCTGTCTCTCTGTCTCTCTCTCTCTCGGTCTCTCTCTCTCTCTCGGTCTCTCTCTCTCTCTCGGTCTCTTGGTCTCTCTCTCTCTCGGTCTCTCTCTCTCTTGGTCTCTCTCAGTCCCTCGGTCCCTCTCTCTTGGTCCCTCTCTCTCTCTCTCGCTCCCTCTCTCTCGCTCCCTCTCTCTCGGTCTCTCTCTTTCGGTCCCTCTCCGTCTCGGTCTCTCTCTGTCCGTCTCGGTCCCTCTCTCGGTCTCTCTCTCGGTCTCTCTCTCGATCTCGGTCTCTGTCTCGGTCTCGGTCTCTCGGTCCCTCTCTCGGTCCCTCTCTCTCTCTCGGTCCCTCTCTCTCTCGGTCCCTCTCTCTCTCTCGGTCCCTCTCTAGATCCCGCTCTCCTTCTCGTTCTCTCGGTCTCGGTCTCGGTCTCTCTCTCTCTCGGTCTCTCTCTCTCGGTCTCGGTCTCTCTCTAGGTCTCGGTCTCTCGGTCCCTCTCTCGGTCCCTCTCTCTCTCTCCGTCCCTCTCTCTCTCTCGGTCCCTCTCTCGATCCCGCTCTCTCTCTTCTTCTCTCAGTCTCTCTCTCTCGGTCTCGGTCTCTCTCTCGGTCTCTCTCTCTCTCTCGGTCTCTCTCTCTCTCGGTCTCTTGGTCTCTCTCTCTCTCGGTCTCTCTCTCTCTTGGTCTCTCTCAGTCCCTCGGTCCCTCTCTCTTGGTCAATCTCTCTCTCTCTCGCTCCCTCTCTCTCGCTCCCTCTCTCTCGGTCTCTCCCTTTCGGTCCCTCTCCGTCTCGGTCTCTCTCTCCGTCTCGGTCTCTCTCTCGGTCTCTCTCTCTCTCGGTCTCTCTCTCAGTCTCGGTCTCTCTCTCTCTCGGTCTCTCTCTCTCGGGATCTCTCCCTCGGTCTCTCGGTCTCCCTCAGTCTCTCTCTCTCGGTCCCTCTTGGTCCCTCGGTTCTTCTATCTCTCTCTTGGTCCCTCTCTCTCGGTCCCTCTCGGTCTCTCTCTCTCTCTGGGTCTTGGTCTCTCTCTCGGTCTCTGTCTCTCTCTCTCTCTTGGTCTCGGTATCTCTCTCGTTCTCGGTCCCTCTCTCTCTCTCGGTCTCTCTCTCTCTCCCTCTCTCGGTCTCTCTCTCTCAGTCTCTCTCGGTATCTCTCCCTCGGTCTTTCGGTCTCTCTCAGTCCCTCTCTCTTGGTCCCTCTCGGTCCCTCGGTTCTTCTCTCTCTCTCTTGGTCCCTCTCTCTCGGTCTCAGTCTCGGTCTCTCTCTCTCTCTCTCTCGCTCTCGGTCTCTCTCTCGGTCTCGGTCTCTCTCTCGGTCTCGGTCTCTCTCTCTCGGTCTCGGTCTCTCTCTCTCGGTCTCGGTCTCTCTCTCTGTCTAGGTCTCTCTTGGTCTCTCTCTCGGAATCTCTCTTGGTCTCTCTCTCTCTCGGTCTCTCTCAGTCCCTCGGTCCCTCTCTCTTGGTCCCTCTCTCTCTCTCTCGCTCCCTCTCTCTCGCTCCCTCTCGCTCGCTCCCTCTCTCTCGCTCCCTCTCTTTCGGTCCCTCTCCGTCTCGGTCTCTCTCTCGGTCTCTCTCTCGGTCTCGGTCTCTCTCTCGGTCTCGGTCTTTCTCTCGGTCTCGGTCTCTCGGTCCCTCTCTCGGTCCCTCTCTCTCTCTCGGTCCCTCTCTCTCTCTCGGTCCCTCTCTCGATCCCGCTCTCTCTCTTGTTCTCTCGGTCTCTCTCTCGGTCTCGGTCTCTCTCTCTCTCGGTCTCTCTCCTTCCGGATCACTCCCTCGGTCTCTCGGTCTCCCTCAGTCTCTCTCTCTCGGTCCCTCTCGGTCCCTCGATTCTTCTATCTCTCTCTTGGTCCCTCTGTCTCAGTCCCTCTCGGTCTCTATCTCTCTCTGGGTCTCGGTCTCTCTCTCGGTCTCAGTCTCTCTCTCGGTCTCTCTCTCGGTCTCGGTCCCTCTCTCTGTCTCGGTCTCTCTCTCTCAGTCTCTCTCGGTATCTCTCCCTCGGTCTCTCGGTCTCTCTCAGTCTCTCTCTCTCGGTCCCTCTCGGTCCCTCGGTTCTTCTCTCTCTCTCTCTTGGTCCCTCTCTCTCGGTCTCGGTGTCCCTCTCTCTCTCTCGGTCTCGGTCTCTCTCAGTCTCTCTCAGTCTCGGTCTCTCTCTCGCGGTCTCGGTCTCTCTCTCTCTCTCGGTCTCGGTCTCTCTCTCTCTCTCGGTCTCTCTCTCTCGGTCTCGGTCTCTCTCTCTGTCTAGGTCTCTCTCGGTCTCTCTCTCTCGGTCTCTCTCGGTCTCTCTCTCCCTCTCTCTCGGTCCCTCGGTCTCTCTCTCTCTCTCAGTCCCTCGGTCAATCTCTCTCTCTCTGTCTAGGTCTCTCTCAGTCTCTCTCTCTCCGTCTCTCTCTCAGTCTTGGTCCCTCTCTCTCTTTCGGTCCCTCTCTCGGTCCCTCTCTCTCTCTCGGTCCCTCTCTCGGTCCCTCTCTCTCTCTCGGCCCCCTCTCTCTCTCGGTCCCTCTCTCTCTCTCTCTCTCGGTCTTTCTCTCTCTCTCTCTCTCGGTCTCTCTCTCTGTCTCGGTCTTGGTCTCTCTCTCTCTCTCTCGGTATCTCTCTCTCTCTCGGTCTCTCTCTCTCTTGGTCTCTTGGTCTCTCTCTCTCTCAGTCTCTCTCTCTCTCTCGGTCTCTCTCAGTCCCTCGGTCCCTCTCTCTTGGTACCTCTCTCTCTCTCTCGCTCACTCTCTCTCGCTCCCGCTCTCTCCGTCTCTCTCTCGGTCCCTCTCGGTCTCTCTCTCCGTCTCGGTCTCTCTCTCTCAGTCTCTCTCGGTATCTCTCCCTCGGTCTCTCGGTCTCTCTCAGTCTCTCTCTCTCGGTCCCTCTCGGTCCCTCGGTTCTTCTCTCTCTCTCTCTTGGTCCCTCTCTCTCGTTCTCGGTGTCCCTCTCTCTCTCTCGGTCTCGGTCTCTCTCTCTCTCTCAGTCTCGGTCTCTCTCTCTCGGTCTCGGTCTCTCTCTCTCTCTCGGTCTCGGTCTCTCTCTCTCTCTCGGTCTCTCTCTCTCGGTCTCGGTCTCTCTCTCTGTCTAGGTCTCTCTCGGTCTCTCTCTCTCGGTCTCTCTCGGTCTCTCTCTCTCTCTCTCTCGGTCCCTCGGACTCTCTCTCTCTCTCGGTTCCTCGTTCTCCCTCTCTCTCGGTCCCTCGGTCTCTCTCTCTCTCTCAGTCCCTCGGTCTCTCTCTCTCTCTCTGTCTAGGTCTCTCTCAGTCTCTCTCTCTCCGTCTCTCTCTCAGTCTTGGTCCCTCTCTCTCTCTCGGTCTCTCTCTCTCTCTCGGTCTCTCTCTCTCGGTCTCGGTCTCTCTCTCTGTCTAGGTCTCTCTCGGTCTCTTTCTCGGAATCTCTCTCGGTCTCTGTCTCTCTCTCTCGGTCCCTCTCGGTCTCTCTCACTCTCTCTGTCTCTCTCTCTCGGTCCCTCTCTCGGTCCCTCTCTCTCTCTCGGTCCCTCTCTTGGTCCCTCTCTCTCTCGGTCCCTCTCTTGGTCCCTCTCTCTCTCTCTCTCTCGGTCTCTCTCTCTCTCTCGGTCTCTCTCACTCTCGGTCTCTCTCATTCCCTCGGTCCCTCTCTCTTGGTCCCTCTCCCTCTCTCTCGCTCCCTCTCTCTCGCTCCCTCTCTCTCGCTCCCTCTCTCTCGGTCTCACTCTCGGTCTCATTCTCGGTCTCGGTCTCTCTCTCTCTTGGTCTCTCTCTCTCTCGGTCTCTCTCTCTCTCGGTTTCTCTCTCTCAGTCTCTCTCTCTCGGTCTCTCTCTCAGTCTCTCTCTCGGTCCCTCTCTCTCGGTCCTTCCCTCTCGGTCCCTCTCCTGCTCTCTCTCTCTCTCTCTCGGTCTCTCTCTCTCCCGATCTCTCTGTCTCTCGGTCCCTCGGTCTCTCTCTCTCTCTCTCGGTCCCTCGGTCTCTCCCTCTCTCTCTCGGTCCCTCGGTCTCTCTCTCTCTCTCTCTTTCTCTCTCGGTCTCTCTCTCTCACAGTCTCGCTCTCTCTTGGTCTCTCAGTCTCTCTCGGTCTCTCTCGGTCACTCTCTCTCGGTCCCTCTCGGTCCCTCGGTTCTTCTCTCTCTCTCTTGGTCCCTCTCTCTCGGTCTCGGTGTCTCTCTCTCTCTCTCGGTCTCGGTCTCTCTCTCTCTCTCTCAGTCTCGGTCTCTCTCTCTCGGTCTCGGTCTCTCTCTCTGTCTAGGTCTCTCTCGGTCTCTCTCTCGGAATCTCTCTCGGTCTCTCTCTCTCTCGGTCTCTCTCAGTCCCTCTCTCTTGGTCCCTCTCTCTCTCTCTCGCTCCCTCTCTCTCGCTCCCTCTCTCTCGCTCCCTCTCTCTCAGTCTCTCTCTTTCGGTCCCTCTCCGTCTCGGTCTCTCTCTCGGTCTCTCTCTCGGTCTCTCTCTCGGTCTCTCTCTCGGTCTCGGTCTCTCTCTCGGTCTCGGTGTCTCGGTCCCTCTCTCGGTCCCTCTCTCTCTCTCGGTCCCTCTCTCTCTCGGTCCCTCTCTCTCTCTCGGTCCCTCTCTCGATCCCGCTCTCTCTCTTGTTCTCTCGGTCTCTCTCTCTCGGTCTCGGTCTCTCTCTTGGTCTCTCTCTCTCTCGGTCTCTCTCTTGGTCTCGGTCTCTCTCTCTCTCGGTCTCTCTCTCTCGGGATCTCTCCCTCGGTCTCTCGGTCTCCCTCAGTCTCTCTCTCTCGGTCCCTCTCGGTCCCTCGGTTCTTCTATCTCTCTCTTGGTCCCTCTCTCTCAGTCCCTCTCGGTCTCTCTCTCTCTCTGAGTCTCGGTCTCTCTCTCGGTCTCAGTCTCTCTCTCGGTCTCGGTCTCTCTCTCGGTCTCGGTCCCTCTCTCTCTCTCGGTCTCTCTCTCTCTCTCTCTCTCGGTCTCTCTCTCTCAGTCTCTCTCGGTATCTCTCCCTCTGTCTCTCGGTCTCTCTCAGTCTCTCTCTCTCGGTCCCTCTCGGTCCCTCGGTTCTTCTCTCTCTCTCTTGGTCCCTTTCTCTCGGTCTCGGTGTCTCTCTCTCTCTCTCGGTCTCTCTCTCTCTCTCTCTCGGTCTCGGTCTCTCTCTCGGTCTCGGTCTCTCTCTCTCTCTCTCTCGGTCTCTCTCTCTTGGTCTCGGTCTCTCTGTCTAGGTCTCTCTTGGTCCCTCTCTCGGAATCTCTCTCGGTCTCTCTCTCTCTCTCTCAGTCCCTCGGTCCCTCTCTCTTGGTCCCTCTCTCTCTCTCTCGCTCCCTCTCTCTCGCTCCCTCTCTCTCAGTCTCTCTCTTTCGGTCCCTCTCCGTCTCGGTCTCTCTCTCGGTCTCTCTCTCGGTCTCTCTCTCGGTCTCTCTCTCGGTCTCGGTCTCTCTCTCGGTCTCGGTCTCTCGGTCCCTCTCTCGGTCCCTCTCTCTCTCTCGGTCCCTCTCTCTCTCTCGGTCCCTCTCTCGATCCCGCTCTCTCTCTTGTTCTCTCGGTCTCTCTCTCTCGGTCTCGGTCTCTCTCTTGGTCTCTCTCTCTCTCGGTCCCTCTCTCTCTCTCTCTCTCTCGGTCTCTCTCCCTCGGTCTCTCGGTCTCTCTCGGTCTCTCTCAGTCTCTCTCTCTCGGTCCCTCTCGGTCCCTCGGTTCTTCTCTCTCTCTCTTGGTCCCTCTCTCTCGGTGTCGGTCTCTCTTTCTCTCTCTCTCTCGGTCCCTCGGTCTCTCTCTCACGGTCTCGGTCTCTCTCTTGGTCTCTCTCTCTCTCGGTCCCTCTCTCTCTCTCTCTCTCTCGGTCTCTCTCCCTCGGTCTCTCGGTCTCTCTCGGTCTCTCTCAGTCTCTCTCTCTCGGTCCCTCTCGGTCCCTCGGTTCTTCTATCTCTCTCTTGGTCCCTCTCTCTCAGTCCCTCTCGGTCTCTCTCTCTCTCTGAGTCTCGGTCTCTCTCTCGGTCTCAGTCTCTCTCTCGGTCTCGGTCTCTCTCTCGGTCTCGGTCCCTCTCTCTCTCTCGGTCTCTCTCTCTCTCTCTCTCTCGGTCTCTCTCTCTCAGTCTCTCTCGGTATCTCTCCCTCTGTCTCTCGGTCTCTCTCAGTCTCTCTCTCTCGGTCCCTCTCGGTCCCTCGGTTCTTCTCTCTCTCTCTTGGTCCCTTTCTCTCGGTCTCGGTGTCTCTCTCTCTCTCTCGGTCTCTCTCTCTCTCTCTCTCTCGGTCTCGGTCTCTCTCTCGGTCTCGGTCTCTCTCTCTCTCTCGGTCTCTCTCTCTTGGTCTCGGTCTCTCTGTCTAGGTCTCTCTTGGTCTCTCTCTCGGAATCTCTCTCGGTCTCTCTCTCTCTCGGTCTCTCTCAGTCCCTCGGTCCCTCTCTCTTGGTCCCTCTCTCTCTCTCTCGCTCCCTCTCTCTCGCTCCCTCTCTCTCAGTCTCTCTCTTTCGGTCCCTCTCCGTCTCGGTCTCGCTCTCGGTCTCTCTCTCGGTCTCTCTCTCGGTCTCTCTCTCGGTCTCGGTCTCTCTCTCGGTCTCGGTCTCTCGGTCCCTCTCTCGGTCCCTCTCTCTCTCTCGGTCTCTCTCTCTCTCTCGGTCCCTCTCTCGATCCCGCTCTCTCTCTTGTTCTCTCGGTCTCCCTCTCTCGGTCTCGGTCTCTCTCTTGGTCTCTCTCTCTCTCGGTCCCTCTCTCTCTCTCTCTCTCTCGGTCTCTCTCTCTCAGTCTCTCTCGGTATCTCTCCCTCGGTGTCTCGGTCTCTCTCGGTCTCTCTCAGTCTCTCTCTCTCGGTCCCTCTCGGTCCCTCGGTTCTTCTCTCTCTCTCTTGGTCCCTCTCTCTCGGTCTCGGTCTCTCTCTCTCTCTCAGTCTCGGTCTCTCTCTCTCGGTCTCGGTCTCTCTCTCTCGGTCTCGGTCTCTCTTTCTCTCTCTCTCTCGGTCCCTCGGTCTCTCTCTCACGGTCTCGGTCTCTCTCTTGGTCTCTCAGTCTCTCTCTCTCTCTCTCTCGGTCCCTCGGACTCTCTCTCTCTCTCGGTCCCTCGTTCTCTCTCTCTCTCGGTCCCTCGGTCTCTCTCTCTCTCTCAGTCCCTCGGTCTCTCTCTCTCTCTCGGTCTCTCTCATCTCGGTCTCTCTCTCTCTCGGTCCCTCTCTCTCGGTCCCTCTCGGTCTCTCTCTCCGTCTCGGTGTCTCTCTCTCGGTCTCAGTCTCTCGGTCTATCTCTCAGTCTCAGTCTCTCTTGGTCCCTCTCTCTCAGTCCCTCCCTCTAGGTACCTCTCACTCTCTCTCTCTCTCGGTCTCTCTCTCTCCCGATCTCTCTGTCTCTCGGTCCCTCGGTCTCTCTCTCTCTCTCTCGGTCCCTCAGTCTCTCTCTCTTTCTCTCGGTCCCTCGGTCTCTCTCTCTCTCTCTCTCTCGGTCCCTCGGTCTCTCTCTCACGGTCTCGGTCTCTCTCTTGGTCTCTCGGACTCTCTCTCTCTCTCGGTCCCTCGTTCTCTCTCTCTCTCTCAGTCCCTCGGTCACTCTCTCTCTCTCGGTCTCTCTCTCTCTCTCTCTATCTCGGTCTCTCTCTCTCTCTCTCTCTCTCTCTCTCTCTCTCGGTCTCTATCTCTCTCTCGGTCTCTCTCTCTCTCGGTCTCTTGGTCTCTCTCTCTCTCGGTCTCTCTCTCTCTTGGTCTCTCTCAGTCCCTCGGTCCCTCTCTCTTGGTCCCTCTCTCTCTCTCTCGCTCCCTCTCTCTTGCTCCCTCTCTCTCTTTCGGTCCCTCTCCGTCTCGGTCTCTCCGTCTCGGTCTCTCTCTCGGTCCGTCTCTCGGTCCTGCTCTCTCTCTCGGTCTCTCTCTCGGTCTCGGTCTCTCTCTCGGTCTCTCTCTCTCTCAGTCTCTCTCTCGCTCAGTCTCTCTCTCTCTCTCGGTCTCTCTCTCGGTCTCGGTCTGTCTCTCGGTCCCTCTCTCTCTTTCGGTCCCTCTCTCGGTCCCTCTCTCTCTCTCGGTCCCTCTCTCGGTCCCTCTATAGGTCTCTCTCTCGGTCTCGGTCCCTCTCTCTCTCTCTCTCTCTCTCTCAGTCTCTCTCTCTCTCTCTGTCTCGGTCTCTCTCTCTCTCTCTCTCTGTCTC
>NC_139475.1:34630000-34640000 GCF_057233095.1 Heloderma suspectum | reverse complement strand
TCTCTATCCCGCTCTCTCTCTTGTTCTCTCGGTCTCTCTCTCTCGGTCTCGGTCTCTCTCTTGGTCTCTCTCTCTCTCGGTCCCTCTCTCTCTCTCTCTCTCTCGGTCTCTCTCTCTCAGTCTCTCTCGGTATCTCTCCCTCGGTCTCTCGGTCTCTCTCGGTCTCTCTCAGTCTCTCTCTCTCGGTCCCTCTCGGTCCCTCGGTTCTTCTCTCTCTCTCTTGGTCCCTCTCTCTCGGTCTCGGTCTCTCTCTCTCTCTCAGTCTCGGTCTCTCTCTCTCGGTCTCGGTCTCTCTTTCTCTCTCTCTCTCGGTCCCTCGGTCTCTCTCTCACGGTCTCGGTCTCTCTTTCTCTCTCTCTCTCGGTCCCTCGGTCTCTCTCTCACGGTCTCGGTCTCTCTCTTGGTCTCTCGGTCTCTCTCTATCTCTCTCTCGGTCCCTCGGACTCTCTCTCTCTCTCGGTCCCTCGATCTCTCTCTCTCTCGGTCCCTCGGTCTCTCTCTCTCTCTCAGTCCCTCGGTCTCTCTCTCTCTCTCGGTCTCTCTCATCTCGGTCTCTCTCTCTCTCGGTCCCTCTCTCTCGGTCCGTCTCGGTCTCTCTCTCCGTCTCGGTGTCTCTCTCTCGGTCTCGGTCTCTCGGTCTATCTCTCAGTCTCAGTCTCTCTTGGTCCCTCTCTCTCAGTCCCTCCCTCTAGGTACCTCTCACTCTCTCTCTCTCTCGGTCTCTCTCTCTCCCGATCTCTCTGTCTCTCGGTCCCTCGGTCTCTCTCTCTCTCTCTCGGTCCCTCAGTCTCTCTCTCTTTCTCTCGGTCCCTCGGTCTCTCTCTCTCTCTCTCTCTCTCTCTCGTTCCCTCGGTCTCTCTCTCACGGTCTCGGTCTCTCTCTTGGTCTCTCGGACTCTCTCTCTCTCTCGGTCCCTCGTTCTCTCTCTCTCTCTCTCTCAGTCCCTCGGTCACTCTCTCTCTCTCGGTCTCTCTCTCTCTCTCTCTATCTCGGTCTCTCTCTCTCTCTCTCTCTCTGTCTCTCTCTCTCTCGGTCTCTCTGTCTCGGTCTCTTGGTCTCTCTCTCTCTCGGTCTCTTGGTCTCTCTCTCTCTCGGTCTCTCTCTCTCTTGGTCTCTCTCAGTCCCTCGGTCCCTCTCTCTTGGTCCCTCTCTCTCTCTCTCGCTCCCTCTCTCTCGCTCCCTCTCTCTCAGTCTCTCTCTTTCGGTCCCTCTCCGTCTCGGTCTCTCCGTCTCGGTCTCTCTCTCGGTCCGTCTCTCGGTCCTGCTCTCTCTCTCGGTCTCTCTCTCGGTCTCGGTCTCTCTCTTGGTCTCTCTCTCTCTCAGTCTCTCTCTCTCTCAGTCTCTCTCTCTCTCTCGGTCTCTCTCTCGGTCTCGGTCTGTCTCTCGGTCCCTCTCTCTCTTTCGGTCCCTCTCTCGGTCCCTCTCTCTCTCTCGGTCCCTCTCTCGGTCCCTCTATCGGTCTCTCTCTCGGTCTCGGTCCCTCTCTCTCTCTCTCTCTCTCTCTCAGTCTCTCTCTCTCTCTCTGTCTCGGTCTCTCTCTCTCTCTCTCTCTGTCTCTCTGTCTCTCTCTCTCTCGGTCTCTCTCTCTCTCTCGGTCTCTCTCTCTCTCGGTCTCTTGGTCTCTCTCTCTCTCGGTCTCTCTCTCTCTTGGTCTCTCTCAGTCCCTCGGTCCCTATCTCTCGGTCCCTCTCTCTCTCTCTCGCTCCCTCTCTCTCGCTCCCTCTCTCTCGCTCCCTCTCTCTCGGTCTCTCTCTTTCTGTCCCTCTCCGTCTCGGTCTCTCTCTCCGTCTCGGTCTCTCTCTCGGTCTCTCTCTCGGTCTCTCTCTCGGTCTCTCTCTCGATCTCGGTCTCTCTCTCGGTCTCGGTCTCTCGGTCCCTCTCTCGGTCCCTCTCTCTCTCTCGGTCCCTCTCTCTCTCGGTCCCTCTCTCTCTCTCGGTCCCTCTCTCGATCCCGCTCTCTCTCTCGTTCTCTCGGTCTCGGTCTCTCTCTCTCTCGGTCTCTCTCTCTCGGTCTCTCTCTCGGTCTCTCTCTCTCTCGGTCTCTCTCTCGGTCTCGGTCTCTCTCTCTCTCGGTCTCTCTCTCTCGGTCTCTCGGTCTCCCTCAGTCTCTCTCTCTCGGTTCCTCTTGGTCCCTCGGTTCTTCTATCTCTCTCTTGGTCCCTCTCTCTCGGTCCCTCTCGGTCTCTCTCTCTCTCTGGGTCTCGGTCTCTCTCTCGGTCTCAGTCTCTCTCTCTCTCTCGGTCTCGGTATCTCTCTCGGTCTCGGTCCCTCTCTCTCTCTCTGTCTCTCTCTCTCTCTCTCTCTCGGTCTCTCTCTCTCAGTCTCTCTCGGTATCTCTCCCTCAGTCTTTCGGTCTCTCTCAGTCTCTCTCTCTCGGTCCCTCTCGGTCCCTCGGTTCTTCTCTCTCTCTCTTGGTCCCTCTCTCTCGGTCTCGGTCTCGGTCTCGGTCTCTCTCTCTCTCGGTCTCGGTCTCTCTCTCTCTCTCTCGGTCTCGGTCTCTCTCTCGGTCTCGGTCTCTCTCTCGGTCTCTCTCTCTCGTTCTCGGTCTCTCTCTCTCTCTCTCGGTCTCTCTCTCTTGGTCACGGTCTCTCTCTCTGTCTAGGTCTCTCTTGGTCTCTCTCTCGGAATCTCTCTCGGTCTCTCTCTCTCTCGGTCTCTCTCAGTCCCTCGGTCCCTCTCTCTTGGTCCCTCTCTCTCTCTCTCGCTCCCTCTCTCTCTCTCGCTCCCTCTCTCTCGCTCCCTCTCTCTCAGTCTCTCTCTTTCGGTCCCTCTCCGTCTCGGTCTCTCTCTCGGTCTCTCTCTCGGTCTCTCTCTCGGTCTCTCTCTCGGTCTCGGTCTCTCTCTCTCGGTCCCTCTCGGTCTCTCTCTCTCTCTCTGTCTCTCTCTCTCGGTCCCTCTCTCGGTCCCTCTCTCTCTCTCGGTCCCTCTCTTGGTCCCTCTCTCTCTCGGTCCCTCTCTCTCTCTCTCTCTCAGTCTCTCTCTCTGTCTCGGCCTCTCTCGGTCTCTCTCTCTCTCTCGGTCTCTCTCTCTCTCTCGGTCTCTCTCACTCTCGGTCTCTCTCAGTCCCTCGGTCCCTCTCTCTTGGTCCCTCTCCCTCTCTCTCGCTCCCTCTCTCTCGCTCCCTCTCTCTCGGTCTCACTCTCGGTCTCATTCTCGGTCTCTCTCTCTTTTGGTCTCTCTCTCTCTCGGTCTCTCTCTCTCTCTCTCGGTCTCGGTCTCTCTCTCGGTCTCGGTCTCTCTCTCTCTCTCGGTCTCTCTCTCTTGGTCTCGGTCTCTCTGTCTAGGTCGCTCTTGGTCTCTCTCTCGGAATCTCTCTCGGTCTCTCTCTCTCTCGGTCTCTCTCAGTCCCTCGGTCCCTCTCTCTTGGTCCCTCTCTCTCTCTCTCGCTCCCTCTCTCTCGCTCCCTCTCTCTCGCTCCCTCTCTCTCGCTCCCTCTCTGTCGGTCTCACTCTCGGTCTCATTCTCGGTCTCTCTCTCTTTTGGTCTCTCTCTCTCTCGGTCTCTCTCTCTCTCTCTCGGTCTCGGTCTCTCTCTCGGTCTCGGTCTCTCTCTCTCTCTCGGTCTCTCTCTCTTGGTCTCGGTCTCTCTGTCTAGGTCGCTCTTGGTCTCTCTCTCGGAATCTCTCTCGGTCTCTCTCTCTCTCGGTCTCTCTCAGTCCCTCGGTCCCTCTCTCTTGGTCCCTCTCTCTCTCTCTCGCTCCCTCTCTCTCGCTCCCTCTCTCTCGCTCCCTCTCTCTCAGTCTCTCTCTTTCGGTCCCTCTCCGTCTCGGTCTCACTCTCGGTCTCTCTCTCGGTCTCTCTCTCGGTCTCTCTCTCGGTCTCGGTCTCTCTCTCGGTCTCGGTGTCTCTCTCTCTCTCTCGCTCTCTCTCTCTCTCTCTCTCTCGGTCTCGGTCTCTCTCTCGGTCTCGGTCTCTCTCTCTCTCTCGGTCTCTCTCTCTTGGTCTCGGTCTCTCTGTCTAGGTCTCTCTTGGTCTCTCTCTCGGAATCTCTCTCGGTCTCTCTCTCTCTCTCTCTCTCTCGGTCTTTCTCTCTCTCTCTCTCTCGGTCTCTCTCTCTGTCTCGGTCTTGGTCTCTCTCTCTCTCTCTCGGTATCTCTCTCTCTCTCGGTCTCTCTCTCTCTTGGTCTCTTGGTCTCTCTCTCTCTCAGTCTCTCTCTCTCTCTCGGTCTCTCTCAGTCCCTCGGTCCCTCTCTCTTGGTACCTCTCTCTCTCTCTCGCTCACTCTCTCTCGCTCCCGCTCTCTCCGTCTCTCTCTCGGTCCCTCTCGGTCTCTCTCTCCGTCTCGGTCTCTCTCTCTCAGTCTCTCTCGGTATCTCTCCCTCGGTCTCTCGGTCTCTCTCAGTCTCTCTCTCTCGGTCCCTCTCGGTCCCTCGGTTCTTCTCTCTCTCTCTCTTGGTCCCTCTCTCTCGTTCTCGGTGTCCCTCTCTCTCTCTCGGTCTCGGTCTCTCTCTCTCTCTCAGTCTCGGTCTCTCTCTCTCGGTCTCGGTCTCTCTCTCTCTCTCGGTCTCGGTCTCTCTCTCTCTCTCGGTCTCTCTCTCTCGGTCTCGGTCTCTCTCTCTGTCTAGGTCTCTCTCGGTCTCTCTCTCTCGGTCTCTCTCGGTCTCTCTCTCTCTCTCTCTCGGTCCCTCGGACTCTCTCTCTCTCTCGGTTCCTCGTTCTCCCTCTCTCTCGGTCCCTCGGTCTCTCTCTCTCTCTCAGTCCCTCGGTCTCTCTCTCTCTCTCTGTCTAGGTCTCTCTCAGTCTCTCTCTCTCCGTCTCTCTCTCAGTCTTGGTCCCTCTCTCTCTCTCGGTCTCTCTCTCTCTCTCGGTCTCTCTCTCTCGGTCTCGGTCTCTCTCTCTGTCTAGGTCTCTCTCGGTCTCTTTCTCGGAATCTCTCTCGGTCTCTGTCTCTCTCTCTCGGTCCCTCTCGGTCTCTCTCACTCTCTCTGTCTCTCTCTCTCGGTCCCTCTCTCGGTCCCTCTCTCTCTCTCGGTCCCTCTCTTGGTCCCTCTCTCTCTCGGTCCCTCTCTTGGTCCCTCTCTCTCTCTCTCTCTCGGTCTCTCTCTCTCTCTCGGTCTCTCTCACTCTCGGTCTCTCTCATTCCCTCGGTCCCTCTCTCTTGGTCCCTCTCCCTCTCTCTCGCTCCCTCTCTCTCGCTCCCTCTCTCTCGCTCCCTCTCTCTCGGTCTCACTCTCGGTCTCATTCTCGGTCTCGGTCTCTCTCTCTCTTGGTCTCTCTCTCTCTCGGTCTCTCTCTCTCTCGGTTTCTCTCTCTCAGTCTCTCTCTCTCGGTCTCTCTCTCAGTCTCTCTCTCGGTCCCTCTCTCTCGGTCCTTCCCTCTCGGTCCCTCTCCTGCTCTCTCTCTCTCTCTCTCGGTCTCTCTCTCTCCCGATCTCTCTGTCTCTCGGTCCCTCGGTCTCTCTCTCTCTCTCTCGGTCCCTCGGTCTCTCCCTCTCTCTCTCGGTCCCTCGGTCTCTCTCTCTCTCTCTCTTTCTCTCTCGGTCTCTCTCTCTCACAGTCTCGCTCTCTCTTGGTCTCTCAGTCTCTCTCGGTCTCTCTCGGTCACTCTCTCTCGGTCCCTCTCGGTCCCTCGGTTCTTCTCTCTCTCTCTTGGTCCCTCTCTCTCGGTCTCGGTGTCTCTCTCTCTCTCTCGGTCTCGGTCTCTCTCTCTCTCTCTCAGTCTCGGTCTCTCTCTCTCGGTCTCGGTCTCTCTCTCTGTCTAGGTCTCTCTCGGTCTCTCTCTCGGAATCTCTCTCGGTCTCTCTCTCTCTCGGTCTCTCTCAGTCCCTCTCTCTTGGTCCCTCTCTCTCTCTCTCGCTCCCTCTCTCTCGCTCCCTCTCTCTCGCTCCCTCTCTCTCAGTCTCTCTCTTTCGGTCCCTCTCCGTCTCGGTCTCTCTCTCGGTCTCTCTCTCGGTCTCTCTCTCGGTCTCTCTCTCGGTCTCGGTCTCTCTCTCGGTCTCGGTGTCTCGGTCCCTCTCTCGGTCCCTCTCTCTCTCTCGGTCCCTCTCTCTCTCGGTCCCTCTCTCTCTCTCGGTCCCTCTCTCGATCCCGCTCTCTCTCTTGTTCTCTCGGTCTCTCTCTCTCGGTCTCGGTCTCTCTCTTGGTCTCTCTCTCTCTCGGTCTCTCTCTTGGTCTCGGTCTCTCTCTCTCTCGGTCTCTCTCTCTCGGGATCTCTCCCTCGGTCTCTCGGTCTCCCTCAGTCTCTCTCTCTCGGTCCCTCTCGGTCCCTCGGTTCTTCTATCTCTCTCTTGGTCCCTCTCTCTCAGTCCCTCTCGGTCTCTCTCTCTCTCTGAGTCTCGGTCTCTCTCTCGGTCTCAGTCTCTCTCTCGGTCTCGGTCTCTCTCTCGGTCTCGGTCCCTCTCTCTCTCTCGGTCTCTCTCTCTCTCTCTCGGTCTCTCTCTCTCAGTCTCTCTCGGTATCTCTCCCTCTGTCTCTCGGTCTCTCTCAGTCTCTCTCTCTCGGTCCCTCTCGGTCCCTCGGTTCTTCTCTCTCTCTCTTGGTCCCTTTCTCTCTGTCTCGGTGTCTCTCTCTCTCTCTCGGTCTCTCTCTCTCTCTCTCTCTCGGTCTCGGTCTCTCTCTCGGTCTCGGTCTCTCTCTCTCTCTCTCTCGGTCTCTCTCTCTTGGTCTCGGTCTCTCTGTCTAGGTCTCTCTTGGTCCCTCTCTCGGAATCTCTCTCGGTCTCTCTCTCTCTCTCTCAGTCCCTCGGTCCCTCTCTCTTGGTCCCTCTCTCTCTCTCTCGCTCCCTCTCTCTCGCTCCCTCTCTCTCAGTCTCTCTCTTTCGGTCCCTCTCCGTCTCGGTCTCTCTCTCGGTCTCTCTCTCGGTCTCTCTCTCGGTCTCTCTCTCGGTCTCGGTCTCTCTCTCGGTCTCGGTCTCTCGGTCCCTCTCTCGGTCCCTCTCTCTCTCTCGGTCCCTCTCTCTCTCTCGGTCCCTCTCTCGATCCCGCTCTCTCTCTTGTTCTCTCGGTCTCTCTCTCTCGGTCTCGGTCTCTCTCTTGGTCTCTCTCTCTCTCGGTCCCTCTCTCTCTCTCTCTCTCTCGGTCTCTCTCCCTCGGTCTCTCGGTCTCTCTCGGTCTCTCTCAGTCTCTCTCTCTCGGTCCCTCTCGGTCCCTCGGTTCTTCTCTCTCTCTCTTGGTCCCTCTCTCTCGGTGTCGGTCTCTCTTTCTCTCTCTCTCTCGGTCCCTCGGTCTCTCTCTCACGGTCTCGGTCTCTCTCTTGGTCTCTCTCTCTCTCGGTCCCTCTCTCTCTCTCTCTCTCTCGGTCTCTCTCCCTCGGTCTCTCGGTCTCTCTCGGTCTCTCTCAGTCTCTCTCTCTCGGTCCCTCTCGGTCCCTCGGTTCTTCTATCTCTCTCTTGGTCCCTCTCTCTCAGTCCCTCTCGGTCTCTCTCTCTCTCTGAGTCTCGGTCTCTCTCTCGGTCTCAGTCTCTCTCTCGGTCTCGGTCTCTCTCTCGGTCTCGGTCCCTCTCTCTCTCTCGGTCTCTCTCTCTCTCTCTCTCTCGGTCTCTCTCTCTCAGTCTCTCTCGGTATCTCTCCCTCTGTCTCTCGGTCTCTCTCAGTCTCTCTCTCTCGGTCCCTCTCGGTCCCTCGGTTCTTCTCTCTCTCTCTTGGTCCCTTTCTCTCGGTCTCGGTGTCTCTCTCTCTCTCTTGGTCTCTCTCTCTCTCTCTCTCTCGGTCTCGGTCTCTCTCTCGGTCTCGGTCTCTCTCTCTCTCTCGGTCTCTCTCTCTTGGTCTCGGTCTCTCTGTCTAGGTCTCTCTTGGTCTCTCTCTCGGAATCTCTCTCGGTCTCTCTCTCTCTCGGTCTCTCTCAGTCCCTCGGTCCCTCTCTCTTGGTCCCTCTCTCTCTCTCTCGCTCCCTCTCTCTCGCTCCCTCTCTCTCAGTCTCTCTCTTTCGGTCCCTCTCCGTCTCGGTCTCGCTCTCGGTCTCTCTCTCGGTCTCTCTCTCGGTCTCTCTCTCGGTCTCGGTCTCTCTCTCGGTCTCGGTCTCTCGGTCCCTCTCTCGGTCCCTCTCTCTCTCTCGGTCTCTCTCTCTCTCTCGGTCCCTCTCTCGATCCCGCTCTCTCTCTTGTTCTCTCGGTCTCCCTCTCTCGGTCTCGGTCTCTCTCTTGGTCTCTCTCTCTCTCGGTCCCTCTCTCTCTCTCTCTCTCTCGGTCTCTCTCTCTCAGTCTCTCTCGGTATCTCTCCCTCGGTGTCTCGGTCTCTCTCGGTCTCTCTCAGTCTCTCTCTCTCGGTCCCTCTCGGTCCCTCGGTTCTTCTCTCTCTCTCTTGGTCCCTCTCTCTCGGTCTCGGTCTCTCTCTCTCTCTCAGTCTCGGTCTCTCTCTCTCGGTCTCGGTCTCTCTCTCTCGGTCTCGGTCTCTCTTTCTCTCTCTCTCTCGGTCCCTCGGTCTCTCTCTCACGGTCTCGGTCTCTCTCTTGGTCTCTCAGTCTCTCTCTCTCTCTCTCTCGGTCCCTCGGACTCTCTCTCTCTCTCGGTCCCTCGTTCTCTCTCTCTCTCGGTCCCTCGGTCTCTCTCTCTCTCTCAGTCCCTCGGTCTCTCTCTCTCTCTCGGTCTCTCTCATCTCGGTCTCTCTCTCTCTCGGTCCCTCTCTCTCGGTCCCTCTCGGTCTCTCTCTCCGTCCCGGTGTCTCTCTCTCGGTCTCAGTCTCTCGGTCTATCTCTCAGTCTCAGTCTCTCTTGGTCCCTCTCTCTCAGTCCCTCCCTCTAGGTACCTCTCACTCTCTCTCTCTCTCGGTCTCTCTCTCTCCCGATCTCTCTGTCTCTCGGTACCTCGGTCTCTCTCTCTCTCTCTCGGTCCCTCAGTCTCTCTCTCTTTCTCTCGGTCCCTCGGTCTCTCTCTCTCTCTCTCTCTCGGTCCCTCGGTCTCTCTCTCACGGTCTCGGTCTCTCTCTTGGTCTCTCGGACTCTCTCTCTCTCTCGGTCCCTCGTTCTCTCTCTCTCTCTCAGTCCCTCGGTCACTCTCTCTCTCTCGGTCTCTCTCTCTCTCTCTCTATCTCGGTCTCTCTCTCTCTCTCTCTCTGTCTCTCTCTCTCTCGGTCTCTATCTCTCTCTCGGTCTCTCTCTCTCTCGGTCTCTTGGTCTCTCTCTCTCTCGGTCTCTCTCTCTCTTGGTCTCTCTCAGTCCCTCGGTCCCTCTCTCTTGGTCCCTCTCTCTCTCTCTCGCTCCCTCTCTCTTGCTCCCTCTCTCTCTTTCGGTCCCTCTCCGTCTCGGTCTCTCCGTCTCGGTCTCTCTCTCGGTCCGTCTCTCGGTCCTGCTCTCTCTCTCGGTCTCTCTCTCGGTCTCGGTCTCTCTCTCGGTCTCTCTCTCTCTCAGTCTCTCTCTCGCTCAGTCTCTCTCTCTCTCTCGGTCTCTCTCTCGGTCTCGGTCTGTCTCTCGGTCCCTCTCTCTCTCTCGGTCCCTCTCTCGGTCCCTCTATAGGTCTCTCTCTCGGTCTCGGTCCCTCTCTCTCTCTCTCTCTCTCTCTCAGTCTCTCTCTCTCTCTCTGTCTCGGTCTCTCTCTCTCTCTCTCTCTGTCTCTCTGTCTCTCTCTCTCTCGGTCTCTCTCTCTCTCTCGGTCTCTCTCTCTCTCGGTCTCTTGGTCTCTCTCTCTCTCGGTCTCTCTCTCTCTTGGTCTCTCTCAGTCCCTCGGTCCCTCTCTCTCTCTCTCGGTCCCTCTCTCTCGGAATCTCTCTCGGTCTCTCTCAGTCCCTCGGTCCCTCTCTCTTGGTCCCTCTCTCTCTCTCTCGCTCCCTCTCTCTCGCTCCCTCTCTCTCGCTCCCTCTCTCTCGCTCCCTCTCTCTCAGTCTCTCTCTTTCGGTCCCTCTCCGTCTCGGTCTCGCTCTCGGTCTCTCTCTCGGTCTCTCTCTCGGTCTCTCTCTCGGTCTCGGTCTCTCTCTCGGTCTCGGTGTCTCGGTCCCTCTCTCGGTCCCTCTCTCTCTCTCGGTCCCTCTCTCTCTCTCGGTCTCTCGGTCTCCCTCAGTCTCTCTCTCTCGGTTCCTCTTGGTCCCTCGGTTCTTCTATCTCTCTCTTGGTCCCTCTCTCTCGGTCCCTCTC
>NC_139475.1:34617500-34627500 GCF_057233095.1 Heloderma suspectum | reverse complement strand
TCAGTCCCTCGGTCTCTCTCTCTCTCTCGGTCTCTCTCATCTCGGTCTCTCTCTCTCTCGGTCCCTCTCTCTCGGTCCGTCTCGGTCTCTCTCTCCGTCTCGGTGTCTCTCTCTCGGTCTCGGTCTCTCGGTCTATCTCTCAGTCTCAGTCTCTCTTGGTCCCTCTCTCTCAGTCCCTCCCTCTAGGTACCTCTCACTCTCTCTCTCTCTCGGTCTCTCTCTCTCCCGATCTCTCTGTCTCTCGGTCCCTCGGTCTCTCTCTCTCTCTCTCGGTCCCTCAGTCTCTCTCTCTTTCTCTCGGTCCCTCGGTCTCTCTCTCTCTCTCTCTCTCTCTCTCGTTCCCTCGGTCTCTCTCTCACGGTCTCGGTCTCTCTCTTGGTCTCTCGGACTCTCTCTCTCTCTCGGTCCCTCGTTCTCTCTCTCTCTCTCTCTCAGTCCCTCGGTCACTCTCTCTCTCTCGGTCTCTCTCTCTCTCTCTCTATCTCGGTCTCTCTCTCTCTCTCTCTCTCTGTCTCTCTCTCTCTCGGTCTCTCTGTCTCGGTCTCTTGGTCTCTCTCTCTCTCGGTCTCTTGGTCTCTCTCTCTCTCGGTCTCTCTCTCTCTTGGTCTCTCTCAGTCCCTCGGTCCCTCTCTCTTGGTCCCTCTCTCTCTCTCTCGCTCCCTCTCTCTCGCTCCCTCTCTCTCAGTCTCTCTCTTTCGGTCCCTCTCCGTCTCGGTCTCTCCGTCTCGGTCTCTCTCTCGGTCCGTCTCTCGGTCCTGCTCTCTCTCTCGGTCTCTCTCTCGGTCTCGGTCTCTCTCTTGGTCTCTCTCTCTCTCAGTCTCTCTCTCTCTCAGTCTCTCTCTCTCTCTCGGTCTCTCTCTCGGTCTCGGTCTGTCTCTCGGTCCCTCTCTCTCTTTCGGTCCCTCTCTCGGTCCCTCTCTCTCTCTCGGTCCCTCTCTCGGTCCCTCTATCGGTCTCTCTCTCGGTCTCGGTCCCTCTCTCTCTCTCTCTCTCTCTCTCAGTCTCTCTCTCTCTCTCTGTCTCGGTCTCTCTCTCTCTCTCTCTCTGTCTCTCTGTCTCTCTCTCTCTCGGTCTCTCTCTCTCTCTCGGTCTCTCTCTCTCTCGGTCTCTTGGTCTCTCTCTCTCTCGGTCTCTCTCTCTCTTGGTCTCTCTCAGTCCCTCGGTCCCTATCTCTCGGTCCCTCTCTCTCTCTCTCGCTCCCTCTCTCTCGCTCCCTCTCTCTCGCTCCCTCTCTCTCGGTCTCTCTCTTTCTGTCCCTCTCCGTCTCGGTCTCTCTCTCCGTCTCGGTCTCTCTCTCGGTCTCTCTCTCGGTCTCTCTCTCGGTCTCTCTCTCGATCTCGGTCTCTCTCTCGGTCTCGGTCTCTCGGTCCCTCTCTCGGTCCCTCTCTCTCTCTCGGTCCCTCTCTCTCTCGGTCCCTCTCTCTCTCTCGGTCCCTCTCTCGATCCCGCTCTCTCTCTCGTTCTCTCGGTCTCGGTCTCTCTCTCTCTCGGTCTCTCTCTCTCGGTCTCTCTCTCGGTCTCTCTCTCTCTCGGTCTCTCTCTCGGTCTCGGTCTCTCTCTCTCTCGGTCTCTCTCTCTCGGTCTCTCGGTCTCCCTCAGTCTCTCTCTCTCGGTTCCTCTTGGTCCCTCGGTTCTTCTATCTCTCTCTTGGTCCCTCTCTCTCGGTCCCTCTCGGTCTCTCTCTCTCTCTGGGTCTCGGTCTCTCTCTCGGTCTCAGTCTCTCTCTCTCTCTCGGTCTCGGTATCTCTCTCGGTCTCGGTCCCTCTCTCTCTCTCTGTCTCTCTCTCTCTCTCTCTCTCGGTCTCTCTCTCTCAGTCTCTCTCGGTATCTCTCCCTCAGTCTTTCGGTCTCTCTCAGTCTCTCTCTCTCGGTCCCTCTCGGTCCCTCGGTTCTTCTCTCTCTCTCTTGGTCCCTCTCTCTCGGTCTCGGTCTCGGTCTCGGTCTCTCTCTCTCTCGGTCTCGGTCTCTCTCTCTCTCTCTCGGTCTCGGTCTCTCTCTCGGTCTCGGTCTCTCTCTCGGTCTCTCTCTCTCGTTCTCGGTCTCTCTCTCTCTCTCTCGGTCTCTCTCTCTTGGTCACGGTCTCTCTCTCTGTCTAGGTCTCTCTTGGTCTCTCTCTCGGAATCTCTCTCGGTCTCTCTCTCTCTCGGTCTCTCTCAGTCCCTCGGTCCCTCTCTCTTGGTCCCTCTCTCTCTCTCTCGCTCCCTCTCTCTCTCTCGCTCCCTCTCTCTCGCTCCCTCTCTCTCAGTCTCTCTCTTTCGGTCCCTCTCCGTCTCGGTCTCTCTCTCGGTCTCTCTCTCGGTCTCTCTCTCGGTCTCTCTCTCGGTCTCGGTCTCTCTCTCTCGGTCCCTCTCGGTCTCTCTCTCTCTCTCTGTCTCTCTCTCTCGGTCCCTCTCTCGGTCCCTCTCTCTCTCTCGGTCCCTCTCTTGGTCCCTCTCTCTCTCGGTCCCTCTCTCTCTCTCTCTCTCAGTCTCTCTCTCTGTCTCGGCCTCTCTCGGTCTCTCTCTCTCTCTCGGTCTCTCTCTCTCTCTCGGTCTCTCTCACTCTCGGTCTCTCTCAGTCCCTCGGTCCCTCTCTCTTGGTCCCTCTCCCTCTCTCTCGCTCCCTCTCTCTCGCTCCCTCTCTCTCGGTCTCACTCTCGGTCTCATTCTCGGTCTCTCTCTCTTTTGGTCTCTCTCTCTCTCGGTCTCTCTCTCTCTCTCTCGGTCTCGGTCTCTCTCTCGGTCTCGGTCTCTCTCTCTCTCTCGGTCTCTCTCTCTTGGTCTCGGTCTCTCTGTCTAGGTCGCTCTTGGTCTCTCTCTCGGAATCTCTCTCGGTCTCTCTCTCTCTCGGTCTCTCTCAGTCCCTCGGTCCCTCTCTCTTGGTCCCTCTCTCTCTCTCTCGCTCCCTCTCTCTCGCTCCCTCTCTCTCGCTCCCTCTCTCTCGCTCCCTCTCTGTCGGTCTCACTCTCGGTCTCATTCTCGGTCTCTCTCTCTTTTGGTCTCTCTCTCTCTCGGTCTCTCTCTCTCTCTCTCGGTCTCGGTCTCTCTCTCGGTCTCGGTCTCTCTCTCTCTCTCGGTCTCTCTCTCTTGGTCTCGGTCTCTCTGTCTAGGTCGCTCTTGGTCTCTCTCTCGGAATCTCTCTCGGTCTCTCTCTCTCTCGGTCTCTCTCAGTCCCTCGGTCCCTCTCTCTTGGTCCCTCTCTCTCTCTCTCGCTCCCTCTCTCTCGCTCCCTCTCTCTCGCTCCCTCTCTCTCAGTCTCTCTCTTTCGGTCCCTCTCCGTCTCGGTCTCACTCTCGGTCTCTCTCTCGGTCTCTCTCTCGGTCTCTCTCTCGGTCTCGGTCTCTCTCTCGGTCTCGGTGTCTCTCTCTCTCTCTCGCTCTCTCTCTCTCTCTCTCTCGGTCTCGGTCTCTCTCTCGGTCTCGGTCTCTCTCTCTCTCTCGGTCTCTCTCTCTTGGTCTCGGTCTCTCTGTCTAGGTCTCTCTTGGTCTCTCTCTCGGAATCTCTCTCGGTCTCTCTCTCTCTCGGTCTCTCTCAGTCCCTCGGTCCCTCTCTCTTGGTCCCTCTCTCTCTCTCTCGCTCCCTCTCTCTCGCTCCCTCTCTCTCGCTCCCTCTCTCTCAGTCTCTCTCTTTCGGTCCCTCTCCGTCTCGGTCTCGCTCTCGGTCTCTCTCTCGGTCTCTCTCTCGGTCTCTCTCTCGGTCTCAGTCTCTCTCTCGGTCTCGGTGTCTCGGTCCCTCTCTCGGTCCCTCTCGGTCTCTCTCTCTGTCTCGGTGTCTCTCTCTCGGTCTCGGTCTCTTGGTCTATCTCTCAGTCTCAGTCTCTCTTGGTCCCTCTCTCTCAGTTCCTCCCTCTAGGTACCTCTCACTCTCTCTCTCTCTCGGTCTCTCTCTCTCCCGATCTCTCTGTCTCTCGGTCCCTCGGTCTCTCTCTCTCTCTCTCGGTCCCTCAGTATCTCTCTCTTTCTCTCGGTCCCTCGGTCTCTCTCTCACGGTCTCGGTCTCTCTCTTGGTCTCTCGGACTCTCTCTCTCTCTCGGTCCCTCGTTCTCTCTCTCTCTCGGTCCCTCGGTCTCTCTCTCTCTCTCAGTCCCTCGGTCTCTCTCTCTCTCTCGGTCTCTCTCTCTCTCTCTCTCTCTCGGTCTCTCTCTCTCTCTCTCTATCTCGGTCTCTCTCTCTCTCTCTCTCTCTGTCTCTCTGTCTCTCTCTCTCTCGGTCTCTATCTCTTACTCGGTCTATCTCTCTATCGGTCTCTTGGTCTCTCTCTCTCTCGGTCTCTCTCTCTCTCTTGGTCTCTCTCATTCCCTCGGTCCCTCTCTCTTGGTCCCTCTCTCTCTCTCTCGCTCCCTCTCTCTCGCTCCCTCTCTCTCAGTCTCTCTCTTTCGGTCCCTCCCGTCTTGGTCTCTCCGTCTCGGTCTCTCTCTCGGTCCGTCTCTGGGTCCTGCTCTCTCTCTCGGTCTCTCTCTCGGTCTCGGTCTCTCTCTCGGTCTCTCTCTCTCTCAGTCTCTCTCTCTCTCAGTCTCTCTCTCTCTCTCAGTCTCTCTCTCGGTCTCGGTCCGTCTCTCGGTCCCTCTCTCTCTTTCGGTCCCTCTCTCGGTCCCTCTCTCTCTCTCGGTCCCTCTCTCGGTCCCTCTATCGGTCTCTCTCTCGGTCTCGGTCCCTCTCTCTCTCTCTCTCTCTCTCTCTTGGTCTCTCTCTCTCTCTCTGTCTCGGTCTCTCTCTCTCTGTCTCTCTGTCTCTCTCTCTCTCGGTCTCTCTCTCTCTCGGTCTCTTGGTCTCCCTCTCTCTCGGTCCCTCTCTCTCTCTCTCGCTCCCTCTCTCTCGCTCCCTCTCTCTCGCTCCCTCTGTCTCGGTCTCTCTCTTTCGGTCCCTCTCCGTCTCGGTCTCTCTCTCCGTCTCGGTCTCTCTCTCGGTCTCTCTCTCGGTCTCTCTCTCGATCTCGGTCCCGCTCTCTCTCTCGGTCCCTCTCTCTCTCGGTCCCTCTCTCTCTCTCGGTCCCTCTCTCGATCCCGCTCTCTCTCTCTTGTTCTCTCGGTCTCGGTCTCGGTCTCTCTCTCTCTCGGTCTCTCTCTCTCGGTCTCTCTCTCGGTCTCTCTCTCTCTCGGTCTCTCTCTCGGTCTCGGTCTCTCTCTCTCTCGGTCTCTCTCTCTTGGGATCTCTCCCTCGGTCTCTCGATCTCCCTCAGTCTCTCTCTCTCGGTCCCTCTTGGTCCCTCGGTTATTCTATCTCTCTCTTGGTCCCTCTCTCTCGGTCCCTCTCTCTCTCTCGGTCCCTCTCTCGATCCCGCTCTCTCTCTTGTTCTCTCGGTCTCTCTCTCTCGGTCTCGGTCTCTCTCTTGGTCCCTCTCTCTCGGTCTCGGTGTCTCTCTCTCTCTCTCGGTCTCGGTCTCTCTCAGTCTCGGTCTCTCTCTCAGTCTCGGTCTCTCTCTCTCTCTCGGTCTCTCTCTCTCTCTCGGTCTCTCTCTCTCGGTCTCGGTCTCTCTCTCTGTCTAGGTCTCTCTCGGTCTCTCTCTCTCAGTCTCTCTTGGTATCTCTCCCTCTGTCTCTCGGTCTCTCTCAGTCTCTCTCTCTCGGTCCCTCTCGGTCCCTCGGTTCTTCTCTCTCTCTCTTGGTCCCTTTCTCTCGGTCTCGGTGTCTCTCTCTCTCTCTCTCTCTCGGTCTCTCTCTCTCTCTCTCTCGGTCTCGGTCTCTCTCTCGGTCTCGGTCTCTCTCTCTCTCTCGGTCTCTCTCTCTTGGTCTCGGTCTCTCTGTCTAGGTCTCTCTTGGTCTCTCTCTCGGAATCTCTCTCGGTCTCTCTCTCTCTCGGTCTCTCTCAGTCCCTCGGTCCCTCTCTCTTGGTCCCTCTCTCTCTCTCTCGCTCCCTCTCTCTCGCTCCCTCTCTCTCGCTCCCTCTCTCTCAGTCTCTCTCTTTCGGTCCCTCTCCGTCTCGGTCTCGCTCTCGGTCTCTCTCTCGGTCTCTCTCTCGGTCTCTCTCTCGGTCTCGGTCTCTCTCTTGGTCTCGGTCTCTCGGTCCCTCTCTCGGTCCCTCTCTCTCTCTCGGTCCCTCTCTCTCTCTTGGTCCCTCTCTCTATCCCGCTCTCTCTCTTGTTCTCTCGGTCTCTCTCTCTCGGTCTCGGTCTCTCTCTTGGTCTCTCTCTCTCTCGGTCCCTCTCTCTCTCTCTCTCTCTCGGTCTCTCTCTCTCAGTCTCTCTCGGTATCTCTCCCTCGGTCTCTCGGTCTCTCTCGGTCTCTCTCAGTCTCTCTCTCTCGGTCCCTCTCGGTCCCTCGGTTCTTCTCTCTCTCTCTTGGTCCCTCTCTCTCGGTCTCGGTCTCTCTCTCTCTCTCAGTCTCGGTCTCTCTCTCTCGGTCTCGGTCTCTCTTTCTCTCTCTCTCTCGGTCCCTCGGTCTCTCTCTCACGGTCTCGGTCTCTCTCTTGGTCTCTCGGTCTCTCTCTCTCTCTCTCTCGGTCCCTCGGACTCTCTCTCTCTCTCGGTCCCTCGTTCTCTCTCTCTCTCGGTCCCTCGGTCTCTCTCTCTCTCTCAGTCCCTCGGTCTCTCTCTCTCTCTCGGTCTCTCTCATCTCGGTCTCTCTCTCTCTCGGTCCCTCTCTCTCGGTCCCTCTCGGTCTCTCTCTCCGTCTCGGTGTCTCTCTCTCGGTCTCGGTCTCTCGGTCTATCTCTCAGTCTCAGTCTCTCTTGGTCCCTCTCTCTCAGTCCCTCCCTCTAGGTACCTCTCACTCTCTCTCTCTCTCGGTCTCTCTCTCTCCCGATCTCTCTGTCTCTCGGTCCCTCGGTCTCTCTCTCTCTCTCTCGGTCCCTCAGTCTCTCTCTCTTTCTCTCGGTCCCTCGGTCTCTCTCTCTCTCTCTCTCTCGGTCCCTCGGTCTCTCTCTCACGGTCTCGGTCTCTCTCTTGGTCTCTCGGACTCTCTCTCTCTCTCGGTCCCTCGTTCTCTCTCTCTCTCTCTCTCAGTCCCTCGGTCACTCTCTCTCTCTCGGTCTCTCTCTCTCTCTCTCTATCTCGGTCTCTCTCTCTCTCTCTCTCTCTCTCTGTCTCTCTCTCTCTCGGTCTCTATCTCTCTCTCGGTCTCTCTCTCTCTCGGTCTCTTGGTCTCTCTCTCTCTCGGTCTCTCTCTCTCTTGGTCTCTCTCAGTCCCTCGGTCCCTCTCTCTTGGTCCCTCTCTCTCTCTCTCGCTCCCTCTCTCTCGCTCCCTCTCTCTCAGTCTCTCTCTTTCGGTCCCTCTCCGTCTCGGTCTCTCCGTCTCGGTCTCTCTCTCGGTCCGTCTCTCGGTCCTGCTCTCTCTCTCGGTCTCTCTCTCGGTTTCGGTCTCTCTCTCGGTCTCTCTCTCTCTCAGTCTCTCTCTCTCTCAGTCTCTCTCTCTCTCTCGGTCTCTCTCTCGGTCTCGGTCTGTCTCTCGGTCCCTCTGTCTCTTTCGGTCCCTCTCTCGGTCCCTCTCTCTCTCTCGGTCCCTCTCTCGGTCCCTCTATCGGTCTCTCTCTCGGTCTCGGTCCCTCTCTCTCTCTCTCTCTCTCTCAGTCTCTCTCTCTCTCTCTGTCTCGGTCTCTCTCTCTCTCTCTCTCTGTCTCTCTGTCTCTCTCTCTCTCGGTCTCTCTCTCTCTCTCGGTCTCTCTCTCTCTCGGTCTCTTGGTCTCTCTCTCTCTCGGTCTCTCTCTCTCTTGGTCTCTCTCAGTCCCTCGGTCCCTCTCTCTCGGTCCCTCTCTCTCTCTCTCGCTCCCTCTCTCTCGCTCCCTCTCTCTCGCTCCCTCTCTCTCGGTCTCTCTCTTTCTGTCCCTCTCCGTCTCGGTCTCTCTCTCCGTCTCGGTCTCTCTCTCGGTCTCTCTCTCGGTCTCTCTCTCGGTCTCTCTCTCGATCTCGGTCTCTCTCTCGGTCTCGGTCTCTCGGTCCCTCTCTCGGTCCCTCTCACTCTCTCGGTCCCTCTCTCTCTCGGTCCCTCTCTCTCTCTCGGTCCCTCTCTCGATCCCGCTCTCTCTCTCGTTCTCTCGTTCTCGGTCTCTCTCTCTCTCGGTCTCTCTCTCTCGGTCTCTCTCTCGGTCTCGGTCTCTCTCTCTCTCGGTCTCTCTCTCTCGGTCTCTCGGTCTCCCTCAGTCTCTCTCTCTCGGTCCCTCTTGGTCCCTCGGTTCTTCTATCTCTTTCTTGGTCCCTCTCTCTCGGTCCCTCTCGGTCTCTCTCTCTCTCTGGGTATCGGTCTCTCTCTCGGTCTCAGTCTCTCTCTCTCTCTCGGTCTCGGTATCTCTCTCGGTCTCGGTCCCTCTCTCTCTCTCTGTCTCTCTCTCTCTCTCTCTCTCTCGGTCTCTCTCTCTCAGTCTCTCTCGGTATCTCTCCCTCAGTCTTTCGGTCTCTCTCAGTCTCTCTCTCTCGGTCCCTGTCGGTCCCTCGGTTCTTCTCTCTCTCTCTTGGTCCCTCTCTCTCGGTCTCGGTCTCGGTCTCTCTCTCTCTCGGTCTCGGTCTCGGTCTCTCTCTCTCGGTCTCGGTCTCTCTCTCTCTCTCTCGGTCTCTCTCTCTTGGTCTCGGTCTCTCTCTCTGTCTAGGTCTCTCTTGGTCTCTCTCTCGGAATCTCTCTCGGTCTCTCTCTCTCTCGGTCTCTCTCAGTCCCTCGGTCCCTCTCTCTTGGTCCCTCTCTCTCTCTCGCTCCCTCTCTCTCTCTCGCTCCCTCTCTCTCGCTCCCTCTCTCTCAGTCTCTCTCTTTCGGTCCCTCTCCGTCTCGGTCTCTCTCTCGGTCTCTCTCTCGGTCTCTCTCTCGGTCTCTCTCTCGGTCTCGGTCTCTCTCTCTCGGTCCCTCTCGGTCTCTCTCTCTCTCTCTGTCTCTCTCTCTCGGTCCCTCTCTCGGTCCCTCTCTCTCTCTCGGTCCCTCTCTTGGTCCCTCTCTCTCTCGGTCCCTCTCTCTCTCTCTCTCTCAGTCTCTCTCTCTGTCTCGGCCTCTCTCGGTCTCTCTCTCTCTCTCGGTCTCTCTCTCTCTCTCGGTCTCTCTCACTCTCGGTGTCTCTCAGTCCCTCGGTCCCTCTCTCTTGGTCCCTCTCCCTCTCTCTCGCTCCCTCTCTCTCGCTCCCTCTCTCTCTCTCCCTCTCTCTCGGTCTCACTCTCGGTCTCATTCTCGGTCTCGGTCTCTCTCTCTTTTGGTCTCTCTCTCTCTCGGTCTCTCTCTCTCTCTCTCTCTCGGTCTCGGTCTCTCTCTCGGTCTCGGTCTCTCTCTGTCTCTCGGTCTCTCTCTCTTGGTCTCGGTCTCTCTGTCTAGGTCGCTCTTGGTCTCTCTCTCGGAATCTCTCTCGGTCTCTCTCTCTCTCGGTCTCTCTCAGTCCCTCGGTCCCTCTCTCTTGGTCCCTCTCTCTCTCTCTCGCTCCCTCTCTCTCGCTCCCTCTCTCTCGCTCCCTCTCTCTCAGTCTCTCTCTTTCGGTCCCTCTCCGTCTCGGTCTCGCTCTCGGTCTCTCTCTCGGTCTCTCTCTCGGTCTCTCTCTCGGTCTCGGTCTCTCTCTCGGTCTCGGTGTCTCTCTCTCTCTCTCGGTCTCTCTCTCTCTCTCTCTCTCGGTCTCGGTCTCTCTCTCGGTCTCGGTCTCTCTCTCTCTCTCGGTCTCTCTCTCTTGGTCTCGGTCTCTCTGTCTAGGTCTCTCTTGGTCTCTCTCTCGGAATCTCTCTCGGTCTCTCTCTCGGTCTCGGTCTCTCTCTTGGTCTCGGTGTCTCGGTCCCTCTCTCGGTCCCTCTCTCTCTCTCGGTCCCTCTCTCTCTCTCGGTCCCTCTCTCGATCCCGCTCTCTCTCTTGTTCTCTCGGTCTCTCTCTCTCGGTCTCGGTCTCTCTTTTGGTCCCTCTCTCTCGGTCTCGGTGTCTCTCTCTCTCTCTCGGTCTCGGTCTCTCTCAGTCTCGGTCTCTCTCTCGGTCTCGGTCTCTCTCTCTCTCTCGGTCTCTCTCTCTCTCTCTGTCTCTCTCTCTCGGTCTCGGTCTCTCTCTCTGTCTAGGTCTCTCTCGGTCTCTCTCTCGGAATCTCTCTCGGTCTCTCTCTCTCTCGGTCTCTCTCAGTCCCTCAGTCCCTCTCTCTTGGTCC
>NC_139475.1:34607500-34612500 GCF_057233095.1 Heloderma suspectum | reverse complement strand
TCTCTCTCAGTCTCTCTCTTTCGGTCCCTCTCCGTCTCGGTCTCTCTCTCGGTCTCTCTCTAGGTCTCTCTCTCGGTCTCTCTCTCGGTCTCTCTCTCGGTCTCGGTCTCTCGGTCCCTCTCTTGGTCCCTCTCTCTCTCTCGGTCCCTCTCTCTCTCTCGGTCCCTCTCTCGATCCCGCTCTCTCTATTTTTCTCTCGGTATCTCTCTCTCGGTCTCGGTCTCTCTCTTGGTCTCCCTCTCTCTTGGTCTCTCTCTCGGTCTCGGTCTCTCTCTCTCTCTCTCGGTCTCTCTCTCTCGGGATCTCTCCATCGGTCTCTCGGTCTCCCTCAGTCTCTCTCTCGGTCTCTCTCGGTCCCTCGGTTCTTCTATCTCTCTCTTGGTCCCTCTCTCTCAGTCCCTTTCGGTCTCTCTCTCTCTCTGGGTCTCGGTCTCTCTCTCGGTCTCAGTCTCTCTCTCGTTCTCTCTCTCGGTCTCGGTCCCTCTCTCTCTCTCGGTCTCTCTCTCTCTCTCTCGGTCTCTCTCTCTCAGTCTCTCTCGGTATCTCTCCCTCGGTCTCTCGGTCTCTCTCAGTCTCTCTCTCTCGGTCCCTCTCGGTCCCTCGGTTCTTCTCTCTCTCTCTTGGTCCCTCTCTCTCGGTCTCGGTGTCTCTCTCTCTCTCTCGGTCTCGGTCTCTCTCTCTCTCTCAGTCTCGGTCTCTCTCTCTCGGTCTCTCTCTCTCTCTCGGTCTCGGTCTCTCTCTCTCTCTCTCTCGGTCACTCTCTCTCGGTCTCGGTCTCTCTCTCTGTCTAGGTCTCTCTCGGTCTCTCTCACGGAATCTCTCTCGGTCTCTCTCTCTCTCGGTCTCTCTCAGTCCCTCAGTCCCTCTCTCTTGGTCCCTGTCTCTCTCTCTCGCTCCCTCTCTCTCAGTCTCTCTCTTTCGGTCCCTCTCCGTCTCGGTCTCTCTCTCGGTCTCTCTCTCGGTCTCTCTCTCGGTCTCTCTCTCGGTCTCGGTCTCTCGGTCCCTCTCTCGGTCCCTCTCTCTCTCTCGGTCCCTCTCTCTCTCGGTCCCTCTCTCTCTCTCGGTCCCTCTCTCGATCCCGCTCTCTCTCTTGTTCTCTCGGTCTCTCTCTCTCGGTCTCGGTCTCTCTCTTGGTCTCTCTCTCTCTCGGTCTCTCTCTCGGTCTCGGTCTCTCTCTCTCTCGGTCTCTCTCTCACGGGATCTCTCCCTCGGTCTCTCGGTCTCCCTCAGTCTCTCTCTCTCGGTCCCTCTCAGTCCCTCGGTTCTTCTATCTCTCTCTTGGTCCCTCTCTCTCAGTCCCTCTCGGTCTCTCTCTCTATCTGGGTCTCAGTCTCTCTCTCGGTCTCAGTCTCTCTCTCGGTCTCTCTCTCTCTCTCGGTCTCTCTCTCTCTCTCTCTCTCTCTCTCAGTCTCTCTCTCTCAGTCTCTCTCGGTATCTCTCCCTCGGTCTCTCGGTCTCTCTCAGTCTCTCTCTCTTGGTCCCTCTCTCTCGGTCTCGGTGTCTCTCTCTCTCTCTCGGTCTCGGTCTCTCTCTCTCTCTCAGTCTCGGTCTCTCTCTCTCGGTCTCTCTCTCGGTCTCGGTCTCGGTCTCTCTCTCGGTCTCGGTCTCTCTCTCGGTCTCGGTCTCTCGGTCCCTCTCTTGGTCCCTCTCTCTCTCTCGGTCCCTCTCTCTCTCTCGGTCCCTCTCTCGATCCCGCTCTCTCTATTTTTCTCTCGGTCTCTCTCTCTCAGTCTCGGTCTCTCTCTTGGTCTCCCTCTCTCTTGGTCTCTCTCTCGGTCTCGGTCTCTCTCTCTCTCGGTCTCTCTCTCTCGGGATCTCTCCATCGGTCTCTCGGTCTCCCTCAGTCTCTCTCTCGGTCCCTCTCGGTCCCTCGGTTCTTCTATCTCTCTCTTGGTCCCTCTCTCTCAGTCCCTCTCGGTCTCTCTCTCTCTCTGGGTCTCTGTCTCTCTCTCGGTCTCAGTCTCTCTCTCGGTCTCTCTCTCGGTCTCGGTCCCTCTCTCTCTCTCGGTCTCTCTCTCTCTCTCTCGGTCTCTCTCTCTCAGTCTCTCTCGGTATCTCTCCCTCGGTCTCTCGGTCTCTCTCAGTCTCTCTCTCTCGGTCCCTCTCGGTCCCTCGGTTCTTCTCTCTCTCTCTTGGTCCCTCTCTCTCGGTCTCGGTGTCTCTCTCTCTCTCTCAGTCTCGGTCTCTCTCTCTCGGTCTCTCTCTCTCTCTCGGTCTCGGTCTCTCTCTCTCTCTCTCTCGGTCACTCTCTCTCGGTCTCGGTCTCTCTCTCTGTCTAGGTCTCTCTCGGTCTCTCTCTCGGAATCTCTCTCGGTCTCTCTCTCTCTCGGTCTCTCTCAGTCCCTCAGTCCCTCTCTCTTGGTCCCTGTCTCTCTCTCTCGCTCCCTCTCTCTCGCTCCCTCTCTCTCAGTCTCTCTCTTTCGGTCCCTCTCCGTCTCGGTCTCTCTCTCGGTCTCTCTCTCGGTCTCGGTCTCTCGGTCCCTCTCTCGGTCCCTCTCTCTCTCTCGGTCCCTCTCTCTCTCGGTCCCTCTCTCTCTCTCGGTCCCTCTCTCGATCCCGCTCTCTCTCTTGTTCTCTCGGTCTCTCTCTCTCGGTCTCGGTCTCTCTCTTGGTCTCTCTCTCTCTCGGTCTCTCTCTCGGTCTCGGTCTCTCTCTCTCTCGGTCTCTCTCTCACGGGATCTCTCCCTGGGTCTCTCGGTCTCCCTCAGTCTCTCTCTCTCGGTCCCTCTCAGTCCCTCGGTTCTTCTATCTCTCTCTTGGTCCCTCTCTCTCAGTCCCTCTCGGTCTCTCTCTCTCTCTGGGTCTCAGTCTCTCTCTCGGTCTCAGTCACTCTCTCGGTCTCTGTCTCTCTCTCGGTCTCTCTCTCTCAGTCTCTCTCGGTATCTCTCCCTCGGTCTCTCGGTCTCTCTCAGTCTCTCTCTCTCGGTCCCTCTCGGTCCTTCGGTTCTTCTCTCTCTCTCTTGGTCCCTCTCTCTCGGTCTCGGTGTCTCTCTCTCTCTCTCGGTCTCGGTCTCTCTCTCTCTCTCAGTCTCGGTCTCTCTCTCTCGGTCTCGGTCTCTCTCTCTCTCTCTCTCAGTCCCTCGGTCTCTCTCTCACGGTCTCGGTCTCTCTCTTGGTCTCTCGGTCTCTCTCTCTCGGTCTCTCTCGGTCTCTCTCTCTCTCTCTCTCGGTCTCTCTCTCTCTCTCTCTCTCAGTCCCTCGGACTCTCTCTCTCTCTCGGTACCTCGTTCTCTCTCTCTCTCGGTCCCTCGGTCTCTCTCTCTCTCTCTCTCGTTGTCTCTCTCGTTCTCTCCCTCTCAGTCTCGGTCTCTCGGTCACTCTCATGGTCTCGGTCTCGGTCTGTCTCTCGGTCTCGGTCTCTCTCTCTCTCTCTTGGTCTCGGACATTCTCTCTCGGTCCCTCTCGGTCCCTCGGTTCTTCTCTCTCTCTCTCTTGGTCCCTCTCTCTCGGTCTCGGTGTCCCTCTCTCTCTCTCGGTCTCGGTCTCTCTCAGTCTCTCTCAGTCTCGGTCTCTCTCTCGCGGTCTCGGTCTCTCTCTCTCTCTCGGTCTCGGTCTCTCTCTCTCTCTCGGTCTCTCTCTCTCGGTCTCGGTCTCTCTCTCTGTCTAGGTCTCTCTCGGTCTCTCTCTCTCGGTCTCTCTCGGTCTCTCTCTCCCTCTCTCTCGGTCCCTCGGTCTCTCTCTCTCTCTCAGTCCCTCGGTCTCTCTCTCTCTCTCTGTCTAGGTCTCTCTCAGTCTCTCTCTCTCCGTCTCTCTCTCAGTCTTGGTCCCTCTCTCTCTTTCGGTCCCTCTCTCGGTCCCTCTCTCTCTCTCGGTCCCTCTCTCGGTCCCTCTCTCTCTCTCGGCCCCCTCTCTCTCTCGGTCCCTCTCTCTCTCTCTCGGTCTTTCTCTCTCTCTCTCTCTCGGTCTCTCTCTCTGTCTCGGTCTTGGTCTCTCTCTCTCTCTCTCGGTATCTCTCTCTCTCTCGGTCTCTCTCTCTCTTGGTCTCTTGGTCTCTCTCTCTCTCAGTCTCTCTCTCTCTCTCGGTCTCTCTCAGTCCCTCGGTCCCTCTCTCTTGGTACCTCTCTCTCTCTCTCGCTCACTCTCTCTCGCTCCCGCTCTCTCCGTCTCTCTCTCGGTCCCTCTCGGTCTCTCTCTCCGTCTCGGTCTCTCTCTCGGTCTCTCTCTCGGTCTCTCTCTCGGTCTCGGTCTCTCTCTCGGTCTCGGTCTCTCGGTCCATCTCTCGGTCCCTCTCTCTCTCTCGGTCCCTCTCTCTCTCTCGGTCCCTCTCTCGATCCCGCTCTCTCTCTTGTTCTCTCGGTCTCTCTCTCTCTCTCGGTCTCTCTCTCTCTCGGTCTCTCTCTCTCCGGATCTCTCCCTCGGTCTCTCGGTCTCCCTCAGTCTCTCTCTCTCGGTCCCTCTCGGTCCCTCGGTTCTTCTATCTCTCTCTTGGTCCCTCTCTCTCAGTCCCTCTCGGTCTCTATCTCTCTCTGGGTCTCGGTCTCTCTCTCGGTCTCAGTCTCTCTCTCGGTCTCTCTCTCGGTCTCGGTCCCTCTCTCTCTCTCGGTCTCTCTCTCTCTCTCTCTCTCTCGGTCTCTCTCTCTCAGTCTCTCTCGGTATCTCTCCCTCGGTCTCTCGGTCTCTCTCAGTCTCTCTCTCTCGGTCCCTCTCGGTCCCTCGGTTCTTCTCTCTCTCTCTCTTGGTCCCTCTCTCTCGTTCTCGGTGTCCCTCTCTCTCTCTCGGTCTCGGTCTCTCTCTCTCTCTCAGTCTCGGTCTCTCTCTCTCGGTCTCGGTCTCTCTCTCTCTCTCGGTCTCGGTCTCTCTCTCTCTCTCGGTCTCTCTCTCTCGGTCTCGGTCTCTCTCTCTGTCTAGGTCTCTCTCGGTCTCTCTCTCTCGGTCTCTCTCGGTCTCTCTCTCTCTCTCTCTCGGTCCCTCGGACTCTCTCTCTCTCTCGGTCCCTCGTTCTCCCTCTCTCTCGGTCCCTCGGTCTCTCTCTCTCTCTCAGTCCCTCGGTCTCTCTCTCT
>NC_139475.1:34555000-34600000 GCF_057233095.1 Heloderma suspectum | reverse complement strand
GGTCCCTCTCTCTCTCTCCCGCTCCCTCTCTCTCGCTCCCTCTCTCTCAGTCTCTCTCTTTCGGTCCCTCCCGTCTTGGTCTCTCCGTCTCGGTCTCTCTCTCGGTCCGTCTCTCGGTCCTGCTCTCTCTCTCGGTCTCTCTCTCGGTCTCTCTCTCTCTCTCGGTCTCTCTCTCTCTCTCTCGGTCTCTCTCTCTCTCTCTCTCTCGGTCTCTCTCTCTCTCTCTCTCTCTCTCGGTCTCTATCTCTTACTCGGTCTATCTCTCTCTCGGTCTCTTGGTCTCTCTCTCTCTCGGTCTCTCTCTCTCTCTTGGTCTCTCTCAGTCCCTCGGTCCCTCTCTCTTGGTCCCTCCCTCTCTCTCTCGCTCCCTCTCTCTCGCTCCCTCTCTCTCAGTCTCTCTCTTTCGGTCCCTCCCGTCTTGGTCTCTCCGTCTCGGTCTCTCTCTCGGTCCGTCTCTCGGTCCTGCTCTCTCTCTCGGTTTCTCTCTCGGTCTCGGTCTCTCTCTCGGTCTCTCTCTCTCTCAGTCTCTCTCTCTCTCAGTCTCTCTCTCTCTCTCGGTCTCTCTCTCGGTCTCGGTCCGTTTCTCGGTCCCTCTCTCTCTTTCGGACCCTCTCTCGGTCCCTCTCTCTCTCTCGGTCCCTCTCTCGGTCCCTCTATCGGTCTCTCTCTCGGTCTCGGTCCCTCTCTCTCTCTCTCTCTCTCTCTCTTGGTCTCTCTCTCTCTCTCTGTCTCGGTCTCTCTCTCTCTGTCTCTCTGTCTCTCTCTCTCTCGGTCTCTCTCTCTCTCGGTCTCTTGGTCTCCCTCTCTCTCGGTCCCTCTCTCTCTCTCTCGCTCCCTCTCTCTCGCTCCCTTTCTCTCGCTCCCTCTGTCTCGGTCTCTCTCTTTCGGTCCCTCTCCGTCTCGGTCTCTCTCTCCGTCTCGGTCTCTCTCTCGGTCTCTCTCTCGGTCTCTCTCTCGATCTCGGTCCCGCTCTCTCTCTCGGTCCCTCTCTCTCTCGGTCCCTCTCTCTCTCTCGGTCCCTCTCTCGATCCCGCTCTCTCTCTCTTGTTCTCTCGGTCTCGGTCTCGGTCTCTCTCTCTCTCGGTCTCTCTCTCTCGGTCTCTCTCTCGGTCTCTCTCTCTCTCGGTCTCTCTCTCGGTCTCGGTCTCTCTCTCTCTCGGTCTCTCTCTCTCGGGATCTCTCCCTCGGTCTCTCGGTCTCCCTCAGTCTCTCTCTCTCGGTCCCTCTTGGTCCCTCGGTTCTTCTATCTCTCTCTTGGTCCCTCTCTCTCGGTCCCTCTCGGTCTCTCTCTCTCTCTGGGTCTCGGTCTCTCTCTCGGTCTCAGTCTCTCTCTCTCTCTCGGTCTCGGTATCTCTCTCGGTCTCGGTCCCTCTCTCTCTCTCTGTCTCTCTCTCTCTCTCTCTCTCGGTCTCTCTCTCTCAGTCTCTCTCGGTATCTCTCCCTCGGTCTTTCGGTCTCTCTCAGTCTCTCTCTCTCGGTCCCTCTCGGTCCCTCGGTTCTTCTCTCTCTCTCTCGGTCCCTCTCTCTCGGTCTCGGTCTCGGTCTCTCTCTCTCTCGGTCTCGGTCTCGGTCTCTCTCTCTCTCTCTCGGTCTCGGTCTCTCTCTCGGTCTCTCTCTCTCTCTCGGTCTCTCTCTCTTGGTCTTGGTCTCTCTCTCTCTCTCGGTCTCTCTCTCTTGGTCTCGGTCTCTCTCTCTGTCTAGGTCTCTCTTGGTCTTTCTCTCGGAATCTCTCTCGGTCTCCCTCTCTCGCGGTCTCTCTCAGTCCCTCGGTCCCTCTCTCTTGGTCCCTCTCTCTCTCTCTCGCTCCCTCTCTCTCGCTCCCTCTCTCTCGCTCCCTCTCTCTCAGTCTCTCTCTTTCGGTCCCTCTCCGTCTCGGTCTCTCTCTCGGTCTCTCTCTAGGTCTCTCTCTCGGTCTCTCTCTCGGTCTCTCTCTCGGTCTCGGTCTCTCGGTCCCTCTCTTGGTCCCTCTCTCTCTCTCGGTCCCTCTCTCTCTCTCGGTCCCTCTCTCGATCCCGCTCTCTCTATTTTTCTCTCGGTATCTCTCTCTCGGTCTCGGTCTCTCTCTTGGTCTCCCTCTCTCTTGGTCTCTCTCTCGGTCTCGGTCTCTCTCTCTCTCTCTCGGTCTCTCTCTCTCGGGATCTCTCCATCGGTCTCTCGGTCTCCCTCAGTCTCTCTCTCGGTCTCTCTCGGTCCCTCGGTTCTTCTATCTCTCTCTTGGTCCCTCTCTCTCAGTCCCTTTCGGTCTCTCTCTCTCTCTGGGTCTCGGTCTCTCTCTCGGTCTCAGTCTCTCTCTCGTTCTCTCTCTCGGTCTCGGTCCCTCTCTCTCTCTCGGTCTCTCTCTCTCTCTCTCGGTCTCTCTCTCTCAGTCTCTCTCGGTATCTCTCCCTCGGTCTCTCGGTCTCTCTCAGTCTCTCTCTCTCGGTCCCTCTCGGTCCCTCGGTTCTTCTCTCTCTCTCTTGGTCCCTCTCTCTCGGTCTCGGTGTCTCTCTCTCTCTCTCGGTCTCGGTCTCTCTCTCTCTCTCAGTCTCGGTCTCTCTCTCTCGGTCTCTCTCTCTCTCTCGGTCTCGGTCTCTCTCTCTCTCTCTCTCGGTCACTCTCTCTCGGTCTCGGTCTCTCTCTCTGTCTAGGTCTCTCTCGGTCTCTCTCACGGAATCTCTCTCGGTCTCTCTCTCTCTCGGTCTCTCTCAGTCCCTCAGTCCCTCTCTCTTGGTCCCTGTCTCTCTCTCTCGCTCCCTCTCTCTCAGTCTCTCTCTTTCGGTCCCTCTCCGTCTCGGTCTCTCTCTCGGTCTCTCTCTCGGTCTCTCTCTCGGTCTCTCTCTCGGTCTCGGTGTCTCGGTCCCTCTCTCGGTCCCTCTCTCTCTCTCGGTCCCTCTCTCTCTCGGTCCCTCTCTCTCTCTCGGTCCCTCTCTCGATCCCGCTCTCTCTCTTGTTCTCTCGGTCTCTCTCTCTCGGTCTCGGTCTCTCTCTTGGTCTCTCTCTCTCTCGGTCTCTCTCTCGGTCTCGGTCTCTCTCTCTCTCGGTCTCTCTCTCACGGGATCTCTCCCTCGGTCTCTCGGTCTCCCTCAGTCTCTCTCTCTCGGTCCCTCTCAGTCCCTCGGTTCTTCTATCTCTCTCTTGGTCCCTCTCTCTCAGTCCCTCTCGGTCTCTCTCTCTATCTGGGTCTCAGTCTCTCTCTCGGTCTCAGTCTCTCTCTCGGTCTCTCTCTCTCTCTCGGTCTCTCTCTCTCTCTCTCTCTCTCTCTCAGTCTCTCTCTCTCAGTCTCTCTCGGTATCTCTCCCTCGGTCTCTCGGTCTCTCTCAGTCTCTCTCTCTTGGTCCCTCTCTCTCGGTCTCGGTGTCTCTCTCTCTCTCTCGGTCTCGGTCTCTCTCTCTCTCTCAGTCTCGGTCTCTCTCTCTCGGTCTCTCTCTCGGTCTCGGTCTCGGTCTCTCTCTCGGTCTCGGTCTCTCTCTCGGTCTCGGTCTCTCGGTCCCTCTCTTGGTCCCTCTCTCTCTCTCGGTCCCTCTCTCTCTCTCGGTCCCTCTCTCGATCCCGCTCTCTCTATTTTTCTCTCGGTCTCTCTCTCTCAGTCTCGGTCTCTCTCTTGGTCTCCCTCTCTCTTGGTCTCTCTCTCGGTCTCGGTCTCTCTCTCTCTCGGTCTCTCTCTCTCGGGATCTCTCCATCGGTCTCTCGGTCTCCCTCAGTCTCTCTCTCGGTCCCTCTCGGTCCCTCGGTTCTTCTATCTCTCTCTTGGTCCCTCTCTCTCAGTCCCTCTCGGTCTCTCTCTCTCTCTGGGTCTCTGTCTCTCTCTCGGTCTCAGTCTCTCTCTCGGTCTCTCTCTCGGTCTCGGTCCCTCTCTCTCTCTCGGTCTCTCTCTCTCTCTCTCGGTCTCTCTCTCTCAGTCTCTCTCGGTATCTCTCCCTCGGTCTCTCGGTCTCTCTCAGTCTCTCTCTCTCGGTCCCTCTCGGTCCCTCGGTTCTTCTCTCTCTCTCTTGGTCCCTCTCTCTCGGTCTCGGTGTCTCTCTCTCTCTCTCAGTCTCGGTCTCTCTCTCTCGGTCTCTCTCTCTCTCTCGGTCTCGGTCTCTCTCTCTCTCTCTCTCGGTCACTCTCTCTCGGTCTCGGTCTCTCTCTCTGTCTAGGTCTCTCTCGGTCTCTCTCTCGGAATCTCTCTCGGTCTCTCTCTCTCTCGGTCTCTCTCAGTCCCTCAGTCCCTCTCTCTTGGTCCCTGTCTCTCTCTCTCGCTCCCTCTCTCTCGCTCCCTCTCTCTCAGTCTCTCTCTTTCGGTCCCTCTCCGTCTCGGTCTCTCTCTCGGTCTCTCTCTCGGTCTCGGTCTCTCGGTCCCTCTCTCGGTCCCTCTCTCTCTCTCGGTCCCTCTCTCTCTCGGTCCCTCTCTCTCTCTCGGTCCCTCTCTCGATCCCGCTCTCTCTCTTGTTCTCTCGGTCTCTCTCTCTCGGTCTCGGTCTCTCTCTTGGTCTCTCTCTCTCTCGGTCTCTCTCTCGGTCTCGGTCTCTCTCTCTCTCGGTCTCTCTCTCACGGGATCTCTCCCTGGGTCTCTCGGTCTCCCTCAGTCTCTCTCTCTCGGTCCCTCTCAGTCCCTCGGTTCTTCTATCTCTCTCTTGGTCCCTCTCTCTCAGTCCCTCTCGGTCTCTCTCTCTCTCTGGGTCTCAGTCTCTCTCTCGGTCTCAGTCACTCTCTCGGTCTCTGTCTCTCTCTCGGTCTCTCTCTCTCAGTCTCTCTCGGTATCTCTCCCTCGGTCTCTCGGTCTCTCTCAGTCTCTCTCTCTCGGTCCCTCTCGGTCCTTCGGTTCTTCTCTCTCTCTCTTGGTCCCTCTCTCTCGGTCTCGGTGTCTCTCTCTCTCTCTCGGTCTCGGTCTCTCTCTCTCTCTCAGTCTCGGTCTCTCTCTCTCGGTCTCGGTCTCTCTCTCTCTCTCTCTCAGTCCCTCGGTCTCTCTCTCACGGTCTCGGTCTCTCTCTTGGTCTCTCGGTCTCTCTCTCTCGGTCTCTCTCGGTCTCTCTCTCTCTCTCTCTCGGTCTCTCTCTCTCTCTCTCTCTCAGTCCCTCGGACTCTCTCTCTCTCTCGGTACCTCGTTCTCTCTCTCTCTCGGTCCCTCGGTCTCTCTCTCTCTCTCTCTCGTTGTCTCTCTCGTTCTCTCCCTCTCAGTCTCGGTCTCTCGGTCACTCTCATGGTCTCGGTCTCGGTCTGTCTCTCGGTCTCGGTCTCTCTCTCTCTCTCTTGGTCTCGGACATTCTCTCTCGGTCCCTCTCGGTCCCTCGGTTCTTCTCTCTCTCTCTCTTGGTCCCTCTCTCTCGGTCTCGGTGTCCCTCTCTCTCTCTCGGTCTCGGTCTCTCTCAGTCTCTCTCAGTCTCGGTCTCTCTCTCGCGGTCTCGGTCTCTCTCTCTCTCTCGGTCTCGGTCTCTCTCTCTCTCTCGGTCTCTCTCTCTCGGTCTCGGTCTCTCTCTCTGTCTAGGTCTCTCTCGGTCTCTCTCTCTCGGTCTCTCTCGGTCTCTCTCTCCCTCTCTCTCGGTCCCTCGGTCTCTCTCTCTCTCTCAGTCCCTCGGTCTCTCTCTCTCTCTCTGTCTAGGTCTCTCTCAGTCTCTCTCTCTCCGTCTCTCTCTCAGTCTTGGTCCCTCTCTCTCTTTCGGTCCCTCTCTCGGTCCCTCTCTCTCTCTCGGTCCCTCTCTCGGTCCCTCTCTCTCTCTCGGCCCCCTCTCTCTCTCGGTCCCTCTCTCTCTCTCTCGGTCTTTCTCTCTCTCTCTCTCTCGGTCTCTCTCTCTGTCTCGGTCTTGGTCTCTCTCTCTCTCTCTCGGTATCTCTCTCTCTCTCGGTCTCTCTCTCTCTTGGTCTCTTGGTCTCTCTCTCTCTCAGTCTCTCTCTCTCTCTCGGTCTCTCTCAGTCCCTCGGTCCCTCTCTCTTGGTACCTCTCTCTCTCTCTCGCTCACTCTCTCTCGCTCCCGCTCTCTCCGTCTCTCTCTCGGTCCCTCTCGGTCTCTCTCTCCGTCTCGGTCTCTCTCTCGGTCTCTCTCTCGGTCTCTCTCTCGGTCTCGGTCTCTCTCTCGGTCTCGGTCTCTCGGTCCATCTCTCGGTCCCTCTCTCTCTCTCGGTCCCTCTCTCTCTCTCGGTCCCTCTCTCGATCCCGCTCTCTCTCTTGTTCTCTCGGTCTCTCTCTCTCTCTCGGTCTCTCTCTCTCTCGGTCTCTCTCTCTCCGGATCTCTCCCTCGGTCTCTCGGTCTCCCTCAGTCTCTCTCTCTCGGTCCCTCTCGGTCCCTCGGTTCTTCTATCTCTCTCTTGGTCCCTCTCTCTCAGTCCCTCTCGGTCTCTATCTCTCTCTGGGTCTCGGTCTCTCTCTCGGTCTCAGTCTCTCTCTCGGTCTCTCTCTCGGTCTCGGTCCCTCTCTCTCTCTCGGTCTCTCTCTCTCTCTCTCTCTCTCGGTCTCTCTCTCTCAGTCTCTCTCGGTATCTCTCCCTCGGTCTCTCGGTCTCTCTCAGTCTCTCTCTCTCGGTCCCTCTCGGTCCCTCGGTTCTTCTCTCTCTCTCTCTTGGTCCCTCTCTCTCGTTCTCGGTGTCCCTCTCTCTCTCTCGGTCTCGGTCTCTCTCTCTCTCTCAGTCTCGGTCTCTCTCTCTCGGTCTCGGTCTCTCTCTCTCTCTCGGTCTCGGTCTCTCTCTCTCTCTCGGTCTCTCTCTCTCGGTCTCGGTCTCTCTCTCTGTCTAGGTCTCTCTCGGTCTCTCTCTCTCGGTCTCTCTCGGTCTCTCTCTCTCTCTCTCTCGGTCCCTCGGACTCTCTCTCTCTCTCGGTCCCTCGTTCTCCCTCTCTCTCGGTCCCTCGGTCTCTCTCTCTCTCTCAGTCCCTCGGTCTCTCTCTCTCTCTCTGTCTAGGTCTCTCTCAGTCTCTCTCTCTCCGTCTCTCTCTCAGTCTTGGTCCCTCTCTCTCTCTCGGTCTCTCTCTCTCTCTCGGTCTCTCTCTCTCGGTCTCGGTCTCTCTCTCTGTCTAGGTCTCTCTCGGTCTCTTTCTCGGAATCTCTCTCGGTCTCTGTCTCTCTCTCTCGGTCCCTCTCGGTCTCTCTCTCTCTCTCTGTCTCTCTCTCTCGGTCCCTCTCTCGGTCCCTCTCTCTCTCTCGGTCCCTCTCTTGGTCCCTCTCTCTCTCGGTCCCTCTCTTGGTCCCTCTCTCTCTCTCTCTCTCGGTCTCTCTCTCTCTCTCGGTCTCTCTCACTCTCGGTCTCTCTCATTCCCTCGGTCCCTCTCTCTTGGTCCCTCTCCCTCTCTCTCGCTCCCTCTCTCTCGCTCCCTCTCTCTCGCTCCCTCTCTCTCGGTCTCACTCTCGGTCTCATTCTCGGTCTCGGTCTCTCTCTCTCTTGGTCTCTCTCTCTCTCGGTCTCTCTCTCTCTCGGTTTCTCTCTCTCAGTCTCTCTCTCTCGGTCTCTCTCTCAGTCTCTCTCTCGGTCCCTCTCTCTCGGTCCTTCCCTCTCGGTCCCTCTCCTGCTCTCTCTCTCTCTCTCTCGGTCTCTCTCTCTCCCGATCTCTCTGTCTCTCGGTCCCTCGGTCTCTCTCTCTCTCTCTCGGTCCCTCGGTCTCTCCCTCTCTCTCTCGGTCCCTCGGTCTCTCTCTCTCTCTCTCTTTCTCTCTCGGTCTCTCTCTCTCACAGTCTCGCTCTCTCTTGGTCTCTCAGTGTCTCTCGGTCTCTCTCGGTCACTCTCTCTCGGTCCCTCTCGGTCCCTCGGTTCTTCTCTCTCTCTCTTGGTCCCTCTCTCTCGGTCTCGGTGTCTCTCTCTCTCTCTCGGTCTCGGTCTCTCTCTCTCTCTCTCAGTCTCGGTCTCTCTCTCTCGGTCTCGGTCTCTCTCTCTGTCTAGGTCTCTCTCGGTCTCTCTCTCGGAATCTCTCTCGGTCTCTCTCTCTCTCGGTCTCTCTCAGTCCCTCTCTCTTGGTCCCTCTCTCTCTCTCTCGCTCCCTCTCTCTCGCTCCCTCTCTCTCGCTCCCTCTCTCTCAGTCTCTCTCTTTCGGTCCCTCTCCGTCTCGGTCTCTCTCTCGGTCTCTCTCTCGGTCTCTCTCTCGGTCTCTCTCTCGGTCTCGGTCTCTCTCTCGGTCTCGGTGTCTCGGTCCCTCTCTCGGTCCCTCTCTCTCTCTCGGTCCCTCTCTCTCTCGGTCCCTCTCTCTCTCTCGGTCCCTCTCTCGATCCCGCTCTCTCTCTTGTTCTCTCGGTCTCTCTCTCTCGGTCTCGGTCTCTCTCTTGGTCTCTCTCTCTCTCGGTCTCTCTCTTGGTCTCGGTCTCTCTCTCTCTCGGTCTCTCTCTCTCGGGATCTCTCCCTCTGTCTCTCGGTCTCCCTCAGTCTCTCTCTCTCGGTCCCTCTCGGTCCCTCGGTTCTTCTATCTCTCTCTTGGTCCCTCTCTCTCAGTCCCTCTCGGTCTCTCTCTCTCTCTGAGTCTCGGTCTCTCTCTCGGTCTCAGTCTCTCTCTCGGTCTCGGTCTCTCTCTCGGTCTCGGTCCCTCTCTCTCTCTCGGTCTCTCTCTCTCTCTCTCTCTCGGTCTCTCTCTCTCAGTCTCTCTCGGTATCTCTCCCTCTGTCTCTCGGTCTCTCTCAGTCTCTCTCTCTCGGTCTCTCTCGGTCCCTCGGTTCTTCTCTCTCTCTCTTGGTCCCTTTCTCTCGGTCTCGGTGTCTCTCTCTCTCTCTCGGTCTCTCTCTCTCTCTCTCTCTCGGTCTCGGTCTGTCTCTCGGTCTCGGTCTCTCTCTCTCTCTCGGTCTCTCTCTCTTGGTCTCGGTCTCTCTGTCTAGGTCTCTCTTGGTCTCTCTCTCGGAATCTCTCTCGGTCTCTCTCTCTCTCGGTCTCTCTCAGTCCCTCGGTCCCTCTCTCTTGGTCCCTCTCTCTCTCTCTCGCTCCCTCTCTCTCGCTCCCTCTCTCTCGCTCCCTCTCTCTCAGTCTCTCTCTTTCGGTCCCTCTCCGTCTCGGTCTCTCTCTCGGTCTCTCTCTCGGTCTCTCTCTCGGTCTCTCTCTCGGTCTCGGTCTCTCTCTCGGTCTCGGTCTCTCGGTCCCTCTCTCTCTCTCGGTCCCTATCTCTCTCTCGGTCCCTCTCTCGATCCCGCTCTCTCTCTTGTTCTCTCGGTCTCTCTCTCTCGGTCTCGGTCTCTCTCTTGGTCTCTCTCTCTCTCGGTCCCTCTCTCTCTCTCTCTCTCTCGGTCTCTCTCTCTCAGTCTCTCTCGGTATCTCTCCCTCGGTCTCTCGGTCTCTCTCGGTCTCTCTCAGTCTCTCTCTCTCGGTCCCTCTCGGTCCCTCGGTTCTTCTCTCTCTCTCTTGGTCCCTCTCTCTCGGTCTCGGTCTCTCTCTCTCTCTCAGTCTCGGTCTCTCTCTCTCGGTCTCGGTCTCTCTTTCTCTCTCTCTCTCGGTCCCTCAGTCTCTCTCTCACGGTCTCGGTCTCTCTCTTGGTCTCTCGGTCTCTCTCTCTCTCTCTCTCGGTCCCTCGGACTCTCTCTCTCTCTCGGTCCCTCGTTCTCTCTCTCTCTCGGTCCCTCGGTCTCTCTCTCTCTCTCAGTCCCTCGGTCTCTCTCTCTCTCTCGGTCTCTCTCATCTCGGTCTCTCTCTCTCTCGGTCCCTCTCTCTCGGTCCCTCTCGGTCTCTCTCTCCGTCTCGGTGTCTCTCTCTCGGTCTCAGTCTCTCGGTCTATCTCTCAGTCTCAGTCTCTCTTGGTCCCTCTCTCTCAGTCCCTCCCTCTAGGTACCTCTCACTCTCTCTCTCTCTCGGTCTCTCTCTCTCCCGATCTCTCTGTCTCTCGGTCCCTCGGTCTCTCTCTCTCTCTCTCGGTCCCTCAGTCTCTCTCTCTTTCTCTCGGTCCCTCGGTCTCTCTCTCTCTCTCTCTCTCTCGGTCCCTCGGTCTCTCTCTCACGGTCTCGGTCTCTCTCTTGGTCTCTCAGACTCTCTCTCTCTCTCGGTCCCTCATTCTCTCTCTCTCTCTCAGTCCCTCGGTCACTCTCTCTCTCTCGGTCTCTCTCTCTCTCTCTCTATCTCGGTCTCTCTCTCTCTCTCTCTCTCTCTGTCTCTCTCTCTCTCGGTCTCTATCTCTCTCTCGGTCTCTCTCTCTCTCGGTCTCTTGGTCTCTCTCTCTCTCGGTCTCTCTCTCTCTTGGTCTCTCTCAGTCCCTCGGTCCCTCTCTCTTGGTCCCTCTCTCTCTCTCTCGCTCCCTCTCTCTCGCTCCCTCTCTCTCAGTCTCTCTCTTTCGGTCCCTCTCCGTCTCGGTCTCTCCGTCTCGGTCTCTCTCTCGGTCCGTCCCTCTCTCCGTCTCTCTCTCGGTCTCTCTCTCGATCTCGGTCTCTGTCTCTGTCTCGGTCTCTCGGTCCCTCTCTCGGTCCCTCTCTCTCTCTCGGTCCCTCTCTCTCTCGGTCCCTCTCTCTCTCTCGGTCCCTCTCTCGATCCCGCTCTCTCTCTCGTTCTCTCGGTCTCGGTCTCTCTCTCTCTCGGTCTCTCTCTCTCTCTCTTTCTCTCTCGGTCTCTCTCTCTCACAATCTCGCTCTCTCTTGGTCTCTCAGTCTCTCTCGGTCTCTCTCGGTCTCTCTCTCTTTCTCTCTCTCGTTCTCTCTCTCTCAGTCTCGGTCTCGGTCTGTCTCTCGGTCAAGGTCTCTCTCTCTCTCTCTTGGTCTCGGACATTCTCTCTCGGTCACTCGGTCTCTCTCTCGGTCCCTCGGTCTCTCTCTCTCTCTCTCTCTCTCTCTCTCGGTCCCTCGGTCTCTCTCTCTCGGTCCCTTGGTCTCTCTCTCTCCCGGTCCCTCGGTCTCTCTCTCTCTCTCGGTCCCTCTCTCTCTCTTTCGGTCCCTCTCTCTCGGTCCCTCTCGGTCTCTCTCTCTGTCTCGGTGTCTCTCTCTCGGTCTCAGTCTCTCGGTCTATCTCTCAGTCTCAGTCTCTCTCGGTCCCTCTCTCTCAGTCCCTCCCTCTAGGTACCTCTCACTCTCTCTCTCTCTCGGTCTCTCTCTCTCCCGATCTCTCTGTCTCTCGGTCCCTCGGTCTCTCTCTCTCTCTCTCGGTCCCTCAGTCTCTCTCTCTTTCTCTCGGTCCCTCGGTCTCTCTCTCTCTCTCGGTCCCTCGGTCTCTCTCTCACGGTCTCGGTCTCTCTCTTGGTCTCTCGGTCTCTCTCTCTCGGTCTCTCTCGGTCTCTCTCTCTCTCTCTCTCCGTCCCTCGGACTCTCTCTCTCTCTCTCTCGGTCCCTCGTTCTCTCTCTCTCTCGGTCCCTCGGTCTCTCTCTCTCTCTCTCTCAGTCCCTCGGTCTCTCTCTCTCTCTCGGTCTCTCTCTCTCTCTCTCAGTCTCTCTCTCTCCGTCTCTCTCTCGGTCTTGGTCCCTCTCTCGGTCCCTCTCTCTCTTTCGGTCCCTCTCTCGGTCCCTCTCTCTCTCTCGGTCCCTCTCTCGGTCCCTCTCTCTCTCTCGGTCCCTCTCTCTCTCTCTCTCTCGGTCCCTCTCTCTCTCTCTCTCTCGGTCTCTCTCTCGGTCTCTCTCTCGGTCTCGGTCTCTCACTCGGTCTCGGTCTCTCGGTCCCTCTCTCGGTCCCTCTCCCTCTCTCGGTCCCTCTCTCTCTCTCGGTCCCTCTCTTTCTCGCTCCCTCTCTCTCGCTCCCTCTCTCTCGGTCTCTCTCTTTCGGTCCCTCTCGGTCTCTCTCTCCGTCTCGGTCTCTCTCTCGGTCTCTCTCTCGGTCTCTATCTCGGTCTCGGTCTCTCTCTCGTTCCCTCTCTCTCTCTCGGTCCCTCTCTCGGTCCCGCTCTCTCTCTCGGTCTCTCTATCGGTCTCGGTCTCTCTCTCGGTCTCTCTCTCTCTCAGTCTCTCTCTCTCTCAGTCTCTCTTCTCTCTCGGTCTCTCTCTCGGTCTCGGTCCGTCTCTCAGTCCCTCTCTCTCTTTCGGTCCGTCTCTCGGTCCGTCTCTCTCTCTCGGTCCCTCTCTCGGTCCCTCTCTCTCTCTCTCGGTCCGTCTCTCTCTCTCTCTCTCTCGGTCTCTCTCTCTCTCTCTCTGTCTCTGTCTCGGTCTCTTTCTCTCTCTCTCTGTCTCTCTGTCTCTCTCTCTCACAGTCTTGGTTTCTCTCTTGGTCTCTCAGTCTCTCTCGGTCTCTCTCAGTCTCTCTCTCTCTCAGTCTCTCTCTCTCTCTCGGACTCTCTCTCGGTCCCGGTCCGTCTCTCGGTCCCTCTCTCTCTTTCGGTCCCTCTCTCGGTCCCTCTCTCTCTCTCGGTCCCTCTCTCGGTCCCTCTGTCGGTCCCTCTCTCTCTCTCTCGGTTCCTCTCTCTCTCTCTCTCTCTCGGTCTCTCTCTCTCTCTCTCTCTCTCTGTCTCGGTCTCTCTCTCTCTCTCTCTGTCTCTCTGTCTCTCTCTCTCTCGGTCTCTCTCTCTCTCTCGGTCTCTCTCTCTCTCTCGGTCTCTTGGTCTCTCTCTCTCTCAGTCTCTCTCTCTCTCTCTCTGTCTTGGTCTCTCTCTCTCTCTCTCTCTCTGTCTCTCTGTCTCTCTCTCTCTCGGTCTCTCTCTCTCTCTCGGTCTCTCTCTCTCTCTCGGTCTCTTGGTCTCTCTCTCTCTCGGTCTCTCTCTCTCTTGGTCTCTCTCAGTCCCTCGGTCCCTCTCTCTTGGTCCCTCTCTCTCTCTCTCGCTCCCTCTCTCTCGCTCCCTCTCTCTCGGTCTCTCTCTTTCGGTCCCTCTCCGTCTCGGTCTCTCTCTGTCCGTCTCGGTCCCTCTCTCCGTCTCTCTCTCGGTCTCTCTCTCGATCTCGGTCTCTGTCTCGGTCTCGGTCTCTCGGTCCCTCTCTCGGTCCCTCTCTCTCTCTCGGTCCCTCTCTCTCTCGGTCCCTCTCTCTCTCTCGGTCCCTCTCTAGATCCCGCTCTCCTTCTCGTTCTCTCGGTCTCGGTCTCGGTCTCTCTCTCTCTCGGTCTCTCTCTCTCTCTCTCTCTTTCTCTCTCGGTCTCTCTCTCTCACAATCTCGCTCTCTCTTGGTCTCTCAGTCTCTCTCGGTCTCTCTCTCTTTCTCTCTCTCGTTCTCTCTCTCTCAGTCTCCGTCTCGGTCTGTCTCTCGGTCAAGGTCTCTCTCTCTCTCTCTTGGTCTCGGACATTCTCTCTCGGTCACTCGGTCTCTCTCTCGGTCCCTCGGTCTCTCTCTCTCTCTCTCTCTCTCTCTCGGTCCCTCGGTCTCTCTCTCTCGGTCCCTTGGTCTCTCTCTCTCCCGGTCCCTCGGTCTCTCTCTCTCTCTCGGTCCCTCTCTCTCTCTTTCGGTCCCTCTCTCTCGGTCCCTCTCGGTCTCTCTCTCTGTCTCGGTGTCTCTCTCTCGGTCTCGGTCTCTCGGTCTATCTCTCAGTCTCAGTCTCTCTCGGTCCCTCTCTCTCAGTCCCTCCCTCTAGGTACCTCTCACTCTCTCTCTCTCTCGGTCTCTCTCTCTCCCGATCTCTCTGTCTCTCGGTCCCTCGGTCTCTCTCTCTCTCTCTCGGTCCCTCAGTCTCTCTCTCTTTCTCTCGGTCCCTCGGTCTCTCTCTCTCTCTCGGTCCCTCGGTCTCTCTCTCACGGTCTCGGTCTCTCTCTTGGTCTCTCGGTCTCTCTCTCTCGGTCTCTCTCGGTCTCTCTCTCTCTCTCTCTCCGTCCCTCGGACTCTCTCTCTCTCTCTCTCGGTCCCTCGTTCTCTCTCTCTCTCGGTCCCTCGGTCTCTCTCTCTCTCTCTCTCAGTCCCTCGGTCTCTCTCTCTCTCTCGGTCTCTCTCTCTCTCTCTCAGTCTCTCTCTCTCCGTCTCTCTCTCGGTCTTGGTCCCTCTCTCGGTCCCTCTCTCTCTTTCGGTCCCTCTCTCGGTCCCTCTCTCTCTCTCCGTCCCTCTCTCGGTCCCTCTCTCTCTCTCGGTCCCTCTCTCTCTCTCTCTCTCGGTCCCTCTCTCTCTCTCTCTCTCGGTCTCTCTCTCGGTCTCTCTCTCGGTCTCGGTCTCTCACTCGGTCTCGGTCTCTCGGTCCCTCTCTCGGTCCCTCTCCCTCTCTCGGTCCCTCTCTCTCTCTCGGTCCCTCTCTTTCTCGCTCCCTCTCTCTCGCTCCCTCTCTCTCGGTCTCTCTCTTTCGGTCCCTCTCGGTCTCTCTCTCCGTCTCGGTCTCTCTCTCGGTCTCTCTCTCGGTCTCTATCTCGGTCTCGGTCTCTCTCTCGTTCCCTCTCTCTCTCTCGGTCCCTCTCTCGGTCCCGCTCTCTCTCTCGGTCTCTCTATCGGTCTCGGTCTCTCTCTCGGTCTCTCTCTCTCTCAGTCTCTCTCTCTCTCAGTCTCTCTTCTCTCTCGGTCTCTCTCTCGGTCTCGGTCCGTCTCTCAGTCCCTCTCTCTCTTTCGGTCCCTCTCTCGGTCCGTCTCTCTCTCTCGGTCCCTCTCTCGGTCCCTCTCTCTCTCTCTCGGTCCGTCTCTCTCTCTCTCTCTCTCGGTCTCTCTCTCTCTCTCTCTGTCTCTGTCTCGGTCTCTTTCTCTCTCTCTCTGTCTCTCTGTCTCTCTCTCTCTCGGTCTCTCTCTCTCGGTCTCGGTCTCTCTCTCGGTCACTCTCTCTCTCTCGGTCTCTCTCTCTCTCGGTCTCTTGGTCTCTCTCTCTCTCGGTCTCTCTCTCTCTTGGTCTCTCTCAGTCCCTCGGTCCCTCTCCCTTGGTCCCTCTCTCTCTCTCTCGCTCCCTCTCTCTCGCTCCCTCTCTCTCGGTCTCTCTCTTTCGGTCCCTCTCCGTCTCGGTCTGTCTCTCCGTCTCGGTCTCTCTCTCGGTCTCTCTCTCGGTCTCTCTCTCGATCTCGGTCTCTCTCTCGGTCTCGGTCTCTTGCTCCCTCTCTCGGTCCCTCTCTCTCTCTCGGTCCCTCTCTCTCTCGGTCCCTCTCTCTCTCTCGGTCCCTCTCTCGATCCTGCTCTCTCTCTCGTTCTCTCGGTCTCGGTCTCGGTCTCTCTCTCTCTCGGTCTCTCTCTCTCGGTCTCGGTCTCTCTCTCTCTCGGTCTCTTGGTCGCTCTCTCTCTCGGTCTCTCTCTCTCTTGGTCTCTCTCAGTCCCTCGGTCCCTTTCTCTTGGTCAATCTCTCTCTCTCTCGCTCCCTCTCTCTCGCTCCCTCTCTCTCGGTCTCTCCCTTTCGGTCCCTCTCCGTCTCGGTCTCTCTCTCCGTCTCGGTCTCTCTCTCGGTCTCTCTCTCTCTCGGTCTCTCTCTCGGTCTCTCTCTCTCTCGGTCTCTCTCAGTCCCTCGGTCCCTCTCTCTTGGTCCCTCTCTCTCTCTCTCGCTCCCTCTCTCTCGCTCCCTCTCTCTCGCTCCCTCTCTCTCAGTCTCTCTCTTTCGGTCCCTCTCCGTCTCGGTCTCTCTCTCGGTCTCTCTCTCGGTCTCTCTCTCGGTCTCTCTCTCGGTCTCGGTCTCTCTCTCTCGGTCCCTCTCGGTCTCTCTCTCTCTCTCTGTCTCTCTCTCTCGGTCCCTCTCTCGGTCCCTCTCTCTCTCTCGGTCCCTCTCTTGGTCCCTCTCTCTCTCGGTCCCTCTCTCTCTCTCTCTCTCAGTCTCTCTCTCCGTCTCGGCCTCTCTCGGTCTCTCTCTCTCTCTCGGTCTCTCTCTCTCTCTCGGTCTCTCTCTCTCTCTCGGTCTCTCTCAGTCCCTCGGTCCCTCTCTCTTGGTCCCTCTCCCTCTCTCTCGCTCCCTCTCTCTCGCTCCCTCTCTCTCGCTCCCTTTCTATCGGTCTCACTCTCGGTCTCATTCTCGGTCTCGGTCTCTCTCTCTTTTGGTCTCTCTCTCTCTCGGTCTCTCTCTCTCTCTCTCTCTCGGTCTCGGTCTCTCTCTCGGTCTCGGTCTCTCTCTCTCTCTCGGTCTCTCTCTCTTGGTCTCGGTCTCTCTGTCTAGGTCTCTCTTGGTCTCTCTCTCGGAATCTCTCTCGGTCTCTCTCTCTCTCGGTCTCTCTCAGTCCCTCGGTCCCTCTCTCTTGGTCCCTCTCTCTCTCTCTCGCTCCCTCTCTCTCGCTCCCTCTCTCTCACTCCCTCTCTCTCAGTCTCTCTCTTTCGGTCCCTCTCCGTCTCGGTCTCGCTCTCGGTCTCTCTCTCGGTCTCTCTCTCGGTCTCTCTCTCGGTCTCGGTCTCTCTCTCGGTCTCGGTGTCTCTCTCTCTCTCTCGGTCTCTCTCTCTCTCTCTCTCTCGGTCTCGGTCTCTCTCTCGGTCTCGGTCTCTCTCTCTCTCTCGGTCTCTCTCTCTTGGTCTCGGTCTCTCTGTCTAGGTCTCTCTTGGTCTCTCTCTCGGAATCTCTCTCGGTCTCTCTCAGTCCCTCGGTCCCTCTCTCTTGGTCCCTCTCTCTCTCTCTCGCTCCCTCTCTCTCGCTCCCTCTCTCTCGCTCCCTCTCTCTCAGTCTCTCTCTTTCGGTCCCTCTCCGTCTCGGTCTCGCTCTCGGTCTCTCTCTCGGTCTCTCTCTCGGTCTCTCTCTCGGTCTCGGTCTCTCTCTCGGTCTCGGTGTCTCGGTCCCTCTCTCGGTCCCTCTCTCTCTCTCGGTCCCTCTCTCTCTCTCGGTCTCTCGGTCTCCCTCAGTCTCTCTCTCTCGGTCCCTCTTGGTCCCTCGGTTCTTCTATCTCTCTCTTGGTCCCTCTCTCTCGGTCCCTCTCGGTCTCTCTCTCTCTCTGGGTCTCGGTCTCTCTATCGGTCTCAGTCTCTCTCTCTCTCTCGGTCTCGGTATCTCTCTCGGTCTCGGTCCCTCTCTCTCTCTCTGTCTCTCTCTCTCTCTCTCTCTCTCTCGGTCTCTCTCTCTCAGTCTCTCTCGGTATCTCTCCCTCAGTCTTTCGGTCTCTCTCAGTCTCTCTCTCTCGGTCCCTCTCGGTCCCTCGGTTCTTCTCTCTCTCTCTTGGTCCCTCTCTCTCGGTCTCGGTCTCGGTCTCGGTCTCTCTCTCTCTCAGTCTCGGTCTCTCTCTCTCTCTCTCTCGGTCTCGGTCTCTCTCTCGGTCTCTCTCTCTCTCTCGGTCTCTCTCTCTCGGTCTCGGTCTCTCTCTCTCTCTCTCGGTCTCTCTCTCTTGGTCTCGGTCTCTCTCTCTGTCTAGGTCTCTCTTGGTCTCTCTCTCGGAATCTCTCTCGGTCTCTCTCTCTCTCGGTCTCTCTCAGTCCCTCGGTCCCTCTCTCTTGGTCCCTCTCTCTCTCTCTCGCTCCCTCTCTCTCGCTCCCTCTCTCTCACTCCCTCTCTCTCAGTCTCTCTCTTTCGGTCCCTCTCCGTCTCGGTCTCTCTCTCGGTCTCTCTCTCGGTCTCTCTCTCGGTCTCTCTCTCGGTCTCGGTCTCTCTCTCTCGGTCCCTCTCGGTCTCTCTCTCTCTCTCTGTCTCTCTCTCTCGGTCCCTCTCTCTCTCTCGGTCCCTCTCTCTCTCGGTCCCTCTCTCTCTCTCGGTCCCTCTCTCGATCCCGCTCTCTCTCTTGTTCTCTCGGTCTCTCTCTCGGTCTCGGTCTCTCTCTCTCTCGGTCTCTCTCCCTCCGGATCACTCCCTCGGTCTCTCGGTCTCCCTCAGTCTCTCTCTCTCGGTCCCTCTCGGTCCCTCGATTCTTCTATCTCTCTCTTGGTCCCTCTGTCTCAGTCCCTCTCGGTCTCTATCTCTCTCTGGGTCTCGGTCTCTCTCTCGGTCTCAGTCTCTCTCTCGGTCTCTCTCTCGGTCTCGGTCCCTCTCTCTCTCTCGGTCTCTCTCTCTCAGTCTCTCTCGGTATCTCTCCCTCTGTCTCTCGGTCTCTCTCAGTCTCTCTCTCTCGGTCCCTCTCGGTCCCTCGGTTCTTCTCTCTCTCTCTTGGTCCCTTTCTCTCGGTCTCGGTGTCTCTCTCTCTCTCTCTCGGTCTCTCTCTCTCTCTCTCTCGGTCTCGGTCTCTCTCTCGGTCTCGGTCTCTCTCTCTCTCTCGGTCTCTCTCTCTTGGTCTCGGTCTCTCTGTCTAGGTCTCTCTTGGTCTCTCTCTCGGAATCTCTCTCGGTCTCTCTCTCTCTCGGTCTCTCTCAGTCCCTCGGTCCCTCTCTCTTGGTCCCTCTCTCTCTCTCTCGCTCCCTCTCTCTCGCTCCCTCTCTCTCGCTCCCTCTCTCTTAGTCTCTCTCTTTCGGTCCCTCTCCGTCTCGGTCTCGCTCTCGGTCTCTCTCTCGGTCTCTCTCTCGGTCTCTCTCTCGGTCTCGGTCTCTCTCTCGGTCTCGGTCTCTCGGTCCCTCTCTCGGTCCCTCTCTCTCTCTCGGTCCCTCTCTCTCTCTTGGTCCCTCTCTCTATCCCGCTCTCTCTCTTGTTCTCTCGGTCTCTCTCTCTCGGTCTCGGTCTCTCTCTTGGTCTCTCTCTCTCTCGGTCTCTCTCTCTCCCGATCTCTCTGTCTCTCGGTCCCTCGGTCTCTCTCTCTCTCTCTCTCGGTCCCTCAGTCTCTCTCTCTTTCTCTCGGTCCCTCGGTCTATCTCTCTCTCTCTCTCACGGTCCCTCGGTCTCTCTCTCACGGTCTCGGTCTCTCTCTTGGTCTCTCGGTCTCTCTCTCTCGGTCTCTCTCGGTCTCTCTCTCTCTCTCTCTCGGTCCCTCGGACTCTCTCTCTCTCTCGGTCCCTCGTTCTCTCTCTCTCTCGGTCCCTCGGTCTCTCTCTCTCTCTCGGTCTCTCTCATCTCGGTCTCTCTCTCTCGGTGCCTCGGTCCCTGTCTCTCGGTCCCTCTCTCTCTCTCTCGGTCCCTCTCTCTCTCTCTCGGTCCCTCTCGGTCTCTCTCTCAGTCTCAGTCTCTCTCGGTCTCTCTCTCTCTGTCTCGGTCCCTCAGTCTCTCCCTCTCTCTCTCGGTCCCTCGGTCTCTCTCTCTCTCTCTCGGTCTCTCTCTCTCACAGTCTTGGTCTCTCTCTTGGTCTCTTGGTCTCTCGGTCTCTCTCGGTCTCTCTCGGTCTCTCTCTCTCTCTCTCTCTCTCGGTATCTCTCTCTCAGTCTCGGACTCGGTCTGTCTCTCGGTCAAGGTCTCTCTCTCTCTCTCTCTCTCTCTCAGTCTCGGACATTCTCGGTCACTCGGTCTCTCTCTCGGTCCCTCTCCTGCTCTCTCTCTCTCTCTCTCGGTCTCTCTCTCTCCCGATCTCTCTGTCACTCGGTCCCTCGGTCTCTCTCTCTCTCTCTCGGTCCCTCAGTCTCTCCCTCTCTCTCTCGGTCCATCGGTCTCTCTCTCTCTCTCTCTCTCTCTCGGTCTCTCTCTCGTTCTCTCTCTCTCTCTCTCGGTCTTGGTCTCTCTCTCTCGTTCTCAGTCTCTCTCATGATCTTGGTCTCGGTCTCTCTCTTGGTCTCAGGCTCTCTCGGTCCCTCAGTCTCTCTCTCGGTCCCTCGGTCTCTCTCTCTCTCTCGGTCCCTCGCTATCTCGGGCCCTCGCTCTCTCGGTCCCTCTCTCTCTCTCTCTCTCGGTCCCTCGCTCTCTCTCTCTCTTGGTCCCTCGGTCTCTCTCGGTCCCTCTCTCTCTCTCTCTCTCTCTCTCTCGGTCCCTCGCTCTGTCTCTCTCCCGGTCCCTCTCTCGGTCTCTCTCTCGGTCCCTCGCTCTCTCTCTCGGTCTCTCTCTCTCGGTCAATCCCTCTCTCATCTCGGTCTCTCTCTCTCTTGGTCCCTCTCTCTCGGTCCCTCTCTCGGTCCCTCTCTCTCAGTCCCTCTCTCGGTCCCTCTCTCTCAGTCCCTCCCGGTCTCTCTCTCTCGGTGTCTCTCTTTCTGTCTCGGTCTCTTGGTCTCGGTCTCTCTCTCTCTCTCTCGGTCTCTCTCTCGTTCCCGGTCTCTCTCTCTCCTTCGGTCTCTCTCGGTCTCTCTCTCTCTCTCTATCTCTCTCTCGCTCTCTCGTTCCCTCGCTCTCTCTCTCTCTCGGTCTCTCTCTCGTTCTCAGTCTCTCTCATGGTCTTGGTCTCGGTCTCTCTCCTGGTCTCGGGCTCTCTCGGTCCCTCAGTCTCTCTCTTGGTCCCTCGGTCTCTCTCTCTCTCGGTCCCTCGCTCTCTCGTTCGCTCTCTCTCTCTCTCTCTCTCTCTCTCTCACAGTCTTGGTTTCTCTCTTGGTCTCTCAGTCTCTCTCGGTCTCTCTCAGTCTCTCTCTCTCTCAGTCTCTCTCTCTCTCTCGGACTCTCTCTCGGTCCCGGTCCGTCTCTCGGTCCCTCTCTCTCTTTCGGTCCCTCTCTCGGTCCCTCTCTCTCTCTCGGTCCCTCTCTCGGTCCCTCTGTCGGTCCCTCTCTCTCTCTCTCGGTTCCTCTCTCTCTCTCTCTCTCTCGGTCTCTCTCTCTCTCTCTCTCTCTCTGTCTCGGTCTCTCTCTCTCTCTCTCTCTGTCTCTCTGTCTCTCTCTCTCTCGGTCTCTCTCTCTCTCTCGGTCTCTCTCTCTCTCTCGATCTCTTGGTCTCTCTCTCTCTCGGTCTCTCTCTCTCTCTCTCTGTCTTGGTCTCTCTCTCTCTCTCTCTCTCTCTGTCTCTCTGTCTCTCTCTCTCTCGGTCTCTCTCTCTCTCTCGGTCTCTCTCTCTCTCTCGGTCTCTTGGTCTCTCTCTCTCTCGGTCTCTCTCTCTCTTGGTCTCTCTCAGTCCCTCGGTCCCTCTCTCTTGGTCCCTCTCTCTCTCTCTCGCTCCCTCTCTCTCGCTCCCTCTCTCTCGGTCTCTCTCTTTCGGTCCCTCTCCGTCTCGGTCTCTCTCTGTCCGTCTCGGTCCCTCTCTCCGTCTCTCTCTCGGTCTCTCTCTCGATCTCGGTCTCTGTCTCGGTCTCGGTCTCTCGGTCCCTCTCTCGGTCCCTCTCTCTCTCTCGGTCCCTCTCTCTCTCGGTCCCTCTCTCTCTCTCGGTCCCTCTCTCGATCCCGCTCTCTCTCTCGTTCTCTCGGTCTCGGTCTCGGTCTCTCTCTCTCTCGGTCTCTCTCTCTCTCTCTTTCTCTCTCGGTCTCTCTCTCTCACAATCTCGCTCTCTCTTGGTCTCTCAGTCTCTCTCGGTCTCTCTCGGTCTCTCTCTCTTTCTCTCTCTCGTTCTCTCTCTCTCAGTCTCGGTCTCGGTCTGTCTCTCGGTCAAGGTCTCTCTCTCTCTCTCTTGGTCTCGGACATTCTCTCTCGGTCACTCGGTCTCTCTCTCGGTCCCTCGGTCTCTCTCTCTCTCTCTCTCTCTCTCTCGGTCCCTCGGTCTCTCTCTCTCGGTCCCTTGGTCTCTCTCTCTCCCGGTCCCTCGGTCTCTCTCTCTCTCTCGGTCCCTCTCTCTCTCTTTCGGTCCCTCTCTCTCGGTCCCTCTCGGTCTCTCTCTCTGTCTCGGTGTCTCTCTCTCGGTCTCAGTCTCTCGGTCTATCTCTCAGTCTCAGTCTCTCTCGGTCCCTCTCTCTCAGTCCCTCCCTCTAGGTACCTCTCACTCTCTCTCTCTCTCGGTCTCTCTCTCTCCCGATCTCTCTGTCTCTCGGTCCCTCGGTCTCTCTCTCTCTCTCTCGGTCCCTCAGTCTCTCTCTCTTTCTCTCGGTCCCTCGGTCTCTCTCTCTCTCTCGGTCCCTCGGTCTCTCTCTCACGGTCTCGGTCTCTCTCTTGGTCTCTCGGTCTCTCTCTCTCGGTCTCTCTCGGTCTCTCTCTCTCTCTCTCTCTGTCCCTCGGACTCTCTCTCTCTCTCTCTCGGTCCCTCGTTCTCTCTCTCTCTCGGTCCCTCGGTCTCTCTCTCTCTCTCTCTCAGTCCCTCGGTCTCTCTCTCTCTCTCGGTCTCTCTCTCTCTCTCTCAGTCTCTCTCTCTCCGTCTCTCTCTCGGTCTTGGTCCCTCTCTCGGTCCCTCTCTCTCTTTCGGTCCCTCTCTCGGTCCCTCTCTCTCTCTCGGTCCCTCTCTCGGTCCCTCTCTCTCTCTCGGTCCCTCTCTCTCTCTCTCTCTCTCGGTCCCTCTCTCTCTCTCTCTCTCGGTCTCTCTCTCGGTCTCTCTCTCGGTCTCGGTCTCTCACTCGGTCTCGGTCTCTCGGTCCCTCTCTCGGTCCCTCTCCCTCTCTCGGTCCCTCTCTCTCTCTCGGTCCCTCACTTTCTCGCTCCCTCTCTCTCGCTCCCTCTCTCTCGGTCTCTCTCTTTCGGTCCCTCTCGGTCTCTCTCTCCGTCTCGGTCTCTCTCTCGGTCTCTCTCTCGGTCTCTATCTCGGTCTCGGTCTCTCTCTCGTTCCCTCTCTCTCTCTCGGTCCCTCTCTCGGTCCCGCTCTCTCTCTCGGTCTCTCTATCGGTCTCGGTCTCTCTCTCGGTCTCTCTCTCTCTCAGTCTCTCTCTCTCTCAGTCTCTCTTCTCTCTCGGTCTCTCTCTCGGTCTCGGTCCGTCTCTCAGTCCCTCTCTCTCTTTCGGTCCCTCTCTCGGTCCCTCTCTCTCTCTCTCGGTCCGTCTCTCTCTCTCTCTCTCTCGGTCTCTCTCTCTCTCTCTCTGTCTCTGTCTCGGTCTCTTTCTCTCTCTCTCTGTCTCTCTGTCTCTCTCTCTCACAGTCTTGGTTTCTCTCTTGGTCTCTCAGTCTCTCTCGGTCTCTCTCAGTCTCTCTCTCTCTCAGTCTCTCTCTCTCTCTCGGACTCTCTCTCGGTCCCGGTCCGTCTCTCGGTCCCTCTCTCTCTTTCGGTCCCTCTCTCGGTCCCTCTCTCTCTCTCGGTCCCTCTCTCGGTCCCTCTGTCGGTCCCTCTCTCTCTCTCTCGGTTCCTCTCTCTCTCTCTCTCTCTCGGTCTCTCTCTCTCTCTCTCTCTCTCTGTCTCGGTCTCTCTCTCTCTCTCTCTCTGTCTCTCTGTCTCTCTCTCTCTCGGTCTCTCTCTCTCTCTCGGTCTCTCTCTCTCTCTCGGTCTCTTGGTCTCTCTCTCTCTCAGTCTCTCTCTCTCTCTCTCTGTCTTGGTCTCTCTCTCTCTCTCTCTCTCTGTCTCTCTGTCTCTCTCTCTCTCGGTCTCTCTCTCTCTCTCGGTCTCTCTCTCTCTCTCGGTCTCTTGGTCTCTCTCTCTCTCGGTCTCTCTCTCTCTTGGTCTCTCTCAGTCCCTCGGTCCCTCTCTCTTGGTCCCTCTCTCTCTCTCTCGCTCCCTCTCTCTCGCTCCCTCTCTCTCGGTCTCTCTCTTTCGGTCCCTCTCCGTCTCGGTCTCTCTCTGTCCGTCTCGGTCCCTCTCTCCGTCTCTCTCTCGGTCTCTCTCTCGATCTCGGTCTCTGTCTCGGTCTCGGTCTCTCGGTCCCTCTCTCGGTCCCTCTCTCTCTCTCGGTCCCTCTCTCTCTCGGTCCCTCTCTCTCTCTCGGTCCCTCTCTAGATCCCGCTCTCCTTCTCGTTCTCTCGGTCTCGGTCTCGGTCTCTCTCTCTCTCGGTCTCTCTCTCTCTCTCTCTCTTTCTCTCTCGGTCTCTCTCTCTCACAATCTCGCTCTCTCTTGGTCTCTCAGTCTCTCTCGGTCTCTCTCTCTTTCTCTCTCTCGTTCTCTCTCTCTCAGTCTCCGTCTCGGTCTGTCTCTCGGTCAAGGTCTCTCTCTCTCTCTCTTGGTCTCGGACATTCTCTCTCGGTCACTCGGTCTCTCGGTCCCTCGGTCTCTCTCTCTCTCTCTCTCTCTCTCTCGGTCCCTCGGTCTCTCTCTCTCGGTCCCTTGGTCTCTCTCTCTCCCGGTCCCTCGGTCTCTCTCTCTCTCTCGGTCCCTCTCTCTCTCTTTCGGTCCCTCTCTCTCGGTCCCTCTCGGTCTCTCTCTCTGTCTCGGTGTCTCTCTCTCGGTCTCGGTCTCTCGGTCTATCTCTCAGTCTCAGTCTCTCTCGGTCCCTCTCTCTCAGTCCCTCCCTCTAGGTACCTCTCACTCTCTCTCTCTCTCGGTCTCTCTCTCTCCCGATCTCTCTGTCTCTCGGTCCCTCGGTCTCTCTCTCTCTCTCTCGGTCCCTCAGTCTCTCTCTCTTTCTCTCGGTCCCTCGGTCTCTCTCTCTCTCTCGGTCCCTCGGTCTCTCTCTCACGGTCTCGGTCTCTCTCTTGGTCTCTCGGTCTCTCTCTCTCGGTCTCTCTCGGTCTCTCTCTCTCTCTCTCTCCGTCCCTCGGACTCTCTCTCTCTCTCTCTCGGTCCCTCGTTCTCTCTCTCTCTCGGTCCCTCGGTCTCTCTCTCTCTCTCTCTCAGTCCCTCGGTCTCTCTCTCTCTCTCGGTCTCTCTCTCTCTCTGTCAGTCTCTCTCTCTCCGTCTCTCTCTCGGTCTTGGTCCCTCTCTCGGTCCCTCTCTCTCTTTCGGTCCCTCTCTCGGTCCCTCTCTCTCTCTCGGTCCCTCTCTCGGTCCCTCTCTCTCTCTCGGTCCCTCTCTCTCTCTCTCTCTCGGTCCCTCTCTCTCTCTCTCTCTCGGTCTCTCTCTCGGTCTCTCTCTCGGTCTCGGTCTCTCACTCGGTCTCGGTCTCTCGGTCCCTCTCTCGGTCCCTCTCCCTCTCTCGGTCCCTCTCTCTCTCTCGGTCCCTCTCTTTCTCGCTCCCTCTCTCTCGCTCCCTCTCTCTCGGTCTCTCTCTTTCGGTCCCTCTCGGTCTCTCTCTCCGTCTCGGTCTCTCTCTCGGTCTCTCTCTCGGTCTCTATCTCGGTCTCGGTCTCTCTCTCGTTCCCTCTCTCTCTCTCGGTCCCTCTCTCGGTCCCGCTCTCTCTCTCGGTCTCTCTATCGGTCTCGGTCTCTCTCTCGGTCTCTCTCTCTCTCAGTCTCTCTCTCTCTCAGTCTCTCTTCTCTCTCGGTCTCTCTCTCGGTCTCGGTCCGTCTCTCAGTCCCTCTCTCTCTTTCGGTCCCTCTCTCGGTCCGTCTCTCTCTCTCGGTCCCTCTCTCGGTCCCTCTCTCTCTCTCTCGGTCCGTCTCTCTCTCTCTCTCTCTCGGTCTCTCTCTCTCTCTCTCTGTCTCTGTCTCGGTCTCTTTCTCTCTCTCTCTGTCTCTCTGTCTCTCTCTCTCTCGGTCTCTCTCTCTCGGTCTCGGTCTCTCGGTCTATCTCTCAGTCTCAGTCTCTCTCGGTCCCTCTCTCTCAGTCCCTCCCTCTAGGTACCTCTCACTCTCTCTCTCTCTCGGTCTCTCTCTCTCCCGATCTCTCTGTCTCTCGGTCCCTCGGTCTCTCTCTCTCTCTCTCAGTCCCTCAGTCTCTCTCTCTCTCTCGGTCCCTCGGTCTCTCTCTCACGGTCTCGGTCTCTCTCTTGGTCTCTCGGTCTCTCTCTCTCGGTCTCTCTCGGTCTCTCTCTCTCTCTCTCTCCGTCCCTCGGACTCTCTCTCTCTCTCTCTCGGTCCCTCGTTCTCTCTCTCTCTCGGTCCCTCGGTCTCTCTCTCTCTCTCTCTCAGTCCCTCGGTCTCTCTCTCTCTCTCTCGGTCTCTCTCTCTCTCTCTCAGTCTCTCTCTCTCCGTCTCTCTCTCGGTCTTGGTCCCTCTCTCGGTCCCTCTCTCTCTTTCGGTCCCTCTCTCGGTCCCTCTCTCTCTCTCGGTCCCTCTCTCGGTCCCTCTCTCTCTCTCGGTCCCTCTCTCTCTCTCTCTCTCGGTCCCTCTCTCTCTCTCTCTCTCGGTCTCTCTCTCGGTCTCTCTCTCGGTCTCGGTCTCTCACTCGGTCTCGGTCTCTCGGTCCCTCTCTCGGTCCCTCTCCCTCTCTCGGTCCCTCTCTCTCTCTCGGTCCCTCTCTTTCTCGCTCCCTCTCTCTCGCTCCCTCTCTCTCGGTCTCTCTCTTTCGGTCCCTCTCGGTCTCTCTCTCCGTCTCGGTCTCTCTCTCGGTCTCTCTCTCGGTCTCTATCTCGGTCTCGGTCTCTCTCTCGTTCCCTCTCTCTCTCTCGGTCCCTCTCTCGGTCCCGCTCTCTCTCTCGGTCTCTCTATCGGTCTCGGTCTCTCTCTCGGTCTCTCTCTCTCTCAGTCTCTCTCTCTCTCAGTCTCTCTTCTCTCTCGGTCTCTCTCTCGGTCTCGGTCCGTCTCTCAGTCCCTCTCTCTCTTTCGGTCCCTCTCTCGGTCCGTCTCTCTCTCTCGGTCCCTCTCTCGGTCCCTCTCTCTCTCTCTCGGTCCGTCTCTCTCTCTCTCTCTCTCGGTCTCTCTCTCTCTCTCTCTGTCTCTGTCTCGGTCTCTTTCTCTCTCTCTCTGTCTCTCTGTCTCTCTCTCTCTCGGTCTCTCTCTCTCGGTCTCGGTCTCTCTCTCGGTCACTCTCTCTCTCTCGGTCTCTCTCTCTCTCGGTCTCTTGGTCTCTCTCTCTCGGTCTCTCTCTCTCTTGGTCTCTCTCAGTCCCTCGGTCCCTCTCTCTTGGTCCCTCTCTCTCTCTCTCGCTCCCTCTCTCTCGCTCCCTCTCTCTCGGTCTCTCTCTTTCGGTCCCTCTCCGTCTCGGTCTGTCTCTCCGTCTCGGTCTCTCTCTCGGTCTCTCTCTCGGTCTCTCTCTCGATCTCGGTCTCTCTCTCGGTCTCGGTCTCTTGCTCCCTCTCTCGGTCCCTCTCTCTCTCTCGGTCCCTCTCTCTCTCGGTCCCTCTCTCTCTCTCGGTCCCTCTCTCGATCCTGCTCTCTCTCTCGTTCTCTCGGTCTCGGTCTCGGTCTCTCTCTCTCTCGGTCTCTCTCTCTCGGTCTCGGTCTCTCTCTAGGTCTCGGTCTCTCGGTCCCTCTCTCGGTCCCTCTCTCTCTCTCCGTCCCTCTCTCTCTCTCGGTCCCTCTCTCGATCCCGCTCTCTCTCTTCTTCTCTCAGTCTCTCTCTCTCGGTCTCGGTCTCTCTCTCGGTCTCTCTCTCTCTCTCGGTCTCTCTCTCTCTCGGTCTCTTGGTCTCTCTCTCTCTCGGTCTCTCTCTCTCTTGGTCTCTCTCAGTCCCTCGGTCCCTCTCTCTTGGTCAATCTCTCTCTCTCTCGCTCCCTCTCTCTCGCTCCCTCTCTCTCGGTCTCTCCCTTTCGGTCCCTCTCCGTCTCGGTCTCTCTCTCCGTCTCGGTCTCTCTCTCGGTCTCTCTCTCTCTCGGTCTCTCTCTCAGTCTCGGTCTCTCTCTCTCTCGGTCTCTCTCTCTCGGGATCTCTCCCTCGGTCTCTCGGTCTCCCTCAGTCTCTCTCTCTCGGTCCCTCTTGGTCCCTCGGTTCTTCTATCTCTCTCTTGGTCCCTCTCTCTCGGTCCCTCTTGGTCTCTCTCTCTCTCTGGGTCTTGGTCTCTCTCTCGGTCTCTGTCTCTCTCTCTCTCTTGGTCTCGGTATCTCTCTCGTTCTCGGTCCCTCTCTCTCTCTCGGTCTCTCTCTCTCTCCCTCTCTCGGTCTCTCTCTCTCAGTCTCTCTCGGTATCTCTCCCTCGGTCTTTCGGTCTCTCTCAGTCCCTCTCTCTTGGTCCCTCTCGGTCCCTCGGTTCTTCTCTCTCTCTCTTGGTCCCTCTCTCTCGGTCTCAGTCTCGGTCTCTCTCTCTCTCTCTCTCGCTCTCGGTCTCTCTCTCGGTCTCGGTCTCTCTCTCGGTCTCGGTCTCTCTCTCTCGGTCTCGGTCTCTCTCTCTCGGTCTCGGTCTCTCTCTCTGTCTAGGTCTCTCTTGGTCTCTCTCTCGGAATCTCTCTTGGTCTCTCTCTCTCTCGGTCTCTCTCAGTCCCTCGGTCCCTCTCTCTTGGTCCCTCTCTCTCTCTCTCGCTCCCTCTCTCTCGCTCCCTCTCGCTCGCTCCCTCTCTCTCGCTCCCTCTCTTTCGGTCCCTCTCCGTCTCGGTCTCTCTCTGGGTCTCTCTCTCGGTCTCGGTCTCTCTCTCGGTCTCGGTCTTTCTCTCGGTCTCGGTCTCTCGGTCCCTCTCTCGGTCCCTCTCTCTCTCTCGGTCCCTCTCTCTCTCTCGGTCCCTCTCTCGATCCCGCTCTCTCTCTTGTTCTCTCGGTCTCTCTCTCGGTCTCGGTCTCTCTCTCTCTCGGTCTCTCTCCTTCCGGATCACTCCCTCGGTCTCTCGGTCTCCCTCAGTCTCTCTCTCTCGGTCCCTCTCGGTCCCTCGATTCTTCTATCTCTCTCTTGGTCCCTCTGTCTCAGTCCCTCTCGGTCTCTATCTCTCTCTGGGTCTCGGTCTCTCTCTCGGTCTCAGTCTCTCTCTCGGTCTCTCTCTCGGTCTCGGTCCCTCTCTCTGTCTCGGTCTCTCTCTCTCAGTCTCTCTCGGTATCTCTCCCTCGGTCTCTCGGTCTCTCTCAGTCTCTCTCTCTCGGTCCCTCTCGGTCCCTCGGTTCTTCTCTCTCTCTCTCTTGGTCCCTCTCTCTCGGTCTCGGTGTCCCTCTCTCTCTCTCGGTCTCGGTCTCTCTCAGTCTCTCTCAGTCTCGGTCTCTCTCTCGCGGTCTCGGTCTCTCTCTCTCTCTCGGTCTCGGTCTCTCTCTCTCTCTCGGTCTCTCTCTCTCGGTCTCGGTCTCTCTCTCTGTCTAGGTCTCTCTCGGTCTCTCTCTCTCGGTCTCTCTCGGTCTCTCTCTCCCTCTCTCTCGGTCCCTCGGTCTCTCTCTCTCTCTCAGTCCCTCGGTCAATCTCTCTCTCTCTGTCTAGGTCTCTCTCAGTCTCTCTCTCTCCGTCTCTCTCTCAGTCTTGGTCCCTCTCTCTCTTTCGGTCCCTCTCTCGGTCCCTCTCTCTCTCTCGGTCCCTCTCTCGGTCCCTCTCTCTCTCTCGGCCCCCTCTCTCTCTCGGTCCCTCTCTCTCTCTCTCTCTCGGTCTTTCTCTCTCTCTCTCTCTCGGTCTCTCTCTCTGTCTCGGTCTTGGTCTCTCTCTCTCTCTCTCGGTATCTCTCTCTCTCTCGGTCTCTCTCTCTCTTGGTCTCTTGGTCTCTCTCTCTCTCAGTCTCTCTCTCTCTCTCGGTCTCTCTCAGTCCCTCGGTCCCTCTCTCTTGGTACCTCTCTCTCTCTCTCGCTCACTCTCTCTCGCTCCCGCTCTCTCCGTCTCTCTCTCGGTCCCTCTCGGTCTCTCTCTCCGTCTCGGTCTCTCTCTCTCAGTCTCTCTCGGTATCTCTCCCTCGGTCTCTCGGTCTCTCTCAGTCTCTCTCTCTCGGTCCCTCTCGGTCCCTCGGTTCTTCTCTCTCTCTCTCTTGGTCCCTCTCTCTCGTTCTCGGTGTCCCTCTCTCTCTCTCGGTCTCGGTCTCTCTCTCTCTCTCAGTCTCGGTCTCTCTCTCTCGGTCTCGGTCTCTCTCTCTCTCTCGGTCTCGGTCTCTCTCTCTCTCTCGGTCTCTCTCTCTCGGTCTCGGTCTCTCTCTCTGTCTAGGTCTCTCTCGGTCTCTCTCTCTCGGTCTCTCTCGGTCTCTCTCTCTCTCTCTCTCGGTCCCTCGGACTCTCTCTCTCTCTCGGTTCCTCGTTCTCCCTCTCTCTCGGTCCCTCGGTCTCTCTCTCTCTCTCAGTCCCTCGGTCTCTCTCTCTCTCTCTGTCTAGGTCTCTCTCAGTCTCTCTCTCTCCGTCTCTCTCTCAGTCTTGGTCCCTCTCTCTCTCTCGGTCTCTCTCTCTCTCTCGGTCTCTCTCTCTCGGTCTCGGTCTCTCTCTCTGTCTAGGTCTCTCTCGGTCTCTTTCTCGGAATCTCTCTCGGTCTCTGTCTCTCTCTCTCGGTCCCTCTCGGTCTCTCTCACTCTCTCTGTCTCTCTCTCTCGGTCCCTCTCTCGGTCCCTCTCTCTCTCTCGGTCCCTCTCTTGGTCCCTCTCTCTCTCGGTCCCTCTCTTGGTCCCTCTCTCTCTCTCTCTCTCGGTCTCTCTCTCTCTCTCGGTCTCTCTCACTCTCGGTCTCTCTCATTCCCTCGGTCCCTCTCTCTTGGTCCCTCTCCCTCTCTCTCGCTCCCTCTCTCTCGCTCCCTCTCTCTCGCTCCCTCTCTCTCGGTCTCACTCTCGGTCTCATTCTCGGTCTCGGTCTCTCTCTCTCTTGGTCTCTCTCTCTCTCGGTCTCTCTCTCTCTCGGTTTCTCTCTCTCAGTCTCTCTCTCTCGGTCTCTCTCTCAGTCTCTCTCTCGGTCCCTCTCTCTCGGTCCTTCCCTCTCGGTCCCTCTCCTGCTCTCTCTCTCTCTCTCTCGGTCTCTCTCTCTCCCGATCTCTCTGTCTCTCGGTCCCTCGGTCTCTCTCTCTCTCTCTCGGTCCCTCGGTCTCTCCCTCTCTCTCTCGGTCCCTCGGTCTCTCTCTCTCTCTCTCTTTCTCTCTCGGTCTCTCTCTCTCACAGTCTCGCTCTCTCTTGGTCTCTCAGTCTCTCTCGGTCTCTCTCGGTCACTCTCTCTCGGTCCCTCTCGGTCCCTCGGTTCTTCTCTCTCTCTCTTGGTCCCTCTCTCTCGGTCTCGGTGTCTCTCTCTCTCTCTCGGTCTCGGTCTCTCTCTCTCTCTCTCAGTCTCGGTCTCTCTCTCTCGGTCTCGGTCTCTCTCTCTGTCTAGGTCTCTCTCGGTCTCTCTCTCGGAATCTCTCTCGGTCTCTCTCTCTCTCGGTCTCTCTCAGTCCCTCTCTCTTGGTCCCTCTCTCTCTCTCTCGCTCCCTCTCTCTCGCTCCCTCTCTCTCGCTCCCTCTCTCTCAGTCTCTCTCTTTCGGTCCCTCTCCGTCTCGGTCTCTCTCTCGGTCTCTCTCTCGGTCTCTCTCTCGGTCTCTCTCTCAGTCTCGGTCTCTCTCTCGGTCTCGGTGTCTCGGTCCCTCTCTCGGTCCCTCTCTCTCTCTCGGTCCCTCTCTCTCTCGGTCCCTCTCTCTCTCTCGGTCCCTCTCTCGATCCCGCTCTCTCTCTTGTTCTCTCGGTCTCTCTCTCTCGGTCTCGGTCTCTCTCTTGGTCTCTCTCTCTCTCGGTCTCTCTCTTGGTCTCGGTCTCTCTCTCTCTCGGTCTCTCTCTCTCGGGATCTCTCCCTCGGTCTCTCGGTCTCCCTCAGTCTCTCTCTCTCGGTCCCTCTCGGTCCCTCGGTTCTTCTATCTCTCTCTTGGTCCCTCTCTCTCAGTCCCTCTCGGTCTCTCTCTCTCTCTGAGTCTCGGTCTCTCTCTCGGTCTCAGTCTCTCTCTCGGTCTCGGTCTCTCTCTCGGTCTCGGTCCCTCTCTCTCTCTCGGTCTCTCTCTCTCTCTCTCTCTCGGTCTCTCTCTCTCAGTCTCTCTCGGTATCTCTCCCTCTGTCTCTCGGTCTCTCTCAGTCTCTCTCTCTCGGTCCCTCTCGGTCCCTCGGTTCTTCTCTCTCTCTCTTGGTCCCTTTCTCTCGGTCTCGGTGTTTCTCTCTCTCTCTCGGTCTCTCTCTCTCTCTCTCTCTCGGTCTCGGTCTCTCTCTCGGTCTCGGTCTCTCTCTCTCTCTCTCTCGGTCTCTCTCTCTTGGTCTCGGTCTCTCTGTCTAGGTCTCTCTTGGTCCCTCTCTCGGAATCTCTCTCGGTCTCTCTCTCTCTCTCTCAGTCCCTCGGTCCCTCTCTCTTGGTCCCTCTCTCTCTCTCTCGCTCCCTCTCTCTCGCTCCCTCTCTCTCAGTCTCTCTCTTTCGGTCCCTCTCCGTCTCGGTCTCTCTCTCGGTCTCTCTCTCGGTCTCTCTCTCGGTCTCGGTCTCTCTCTCGGTCTCGGTCTCTCGGTCCCTCTCTCGGTCCCTCTCTCTCTCTCGGTCCCTCTCTCTCTCTCGGTCCCTCTCTCGATCCCGCTCTCTCTCTTGTTCTCTCGGTCTCTCTCTCTCGGTCTCGGTCTCTCTCTTGGTCTCTCTCTCTCTCGGTCCCTCTCTCTCTCTCTCTCTCTCGGTCTCTCTCCCTCGGTCTCTCGGTCTCTCTCGGTCTCTCTCAGTCTCTCTCTCTCGGTCCCTCTCGGTCCCTCGGTTCTTCTCTCTCTCTCTTGGTCCCTCTCTCTCGGTGTCGGTCTCTCTTTCTCTCTCTCTCTCGGTCCCTCGGTCTCTCTCTCACGGTCTCGGTCTCTCTCTTGGTCTCTCTCCCTCTCGGTCCCTCTCTCTCTCTCTCTCTCTCTCTCGGTCTCTCTCCCTCGGTCTCTCGGTCTCTCTCGGTCTCTCTCAGTCTCTCTCTCTCGGTCCCTCTCGGTCCCTCGGTTCTTCTATCTCTCTCTTGGTCCCTCTCTCTCAGTCCCTCTCGGTCTCTCTCTCTCTCTGAGTCTCGGTCTCTCTCTCGGTCTCAGTCTCTCTCTCGGTCTCGGTCTCTCTCTCGGTCTCGGTCCCTCTCTCTCTCTCGGTCTCTCTCTCTCTCTCTCTCTCGGTCTCTCTCTCTCAGTCTCTCTCGGTATCTCTCCCTCTGTCTCTCGGTCTCTCTCAGTCTCTCTCTCTCGGTCCCTCTCGGTCCCTCGGTTCTTCTCTCTCTCTCTTGGTCCCTTTCTCTCGGTCTCGGTGTCTCTCTCTCTCTCTCGGTCTCTCTCTCTCTCTCTCTCTCGGTCTCGGTCTCTCTCTCGGTCTCGGTCTCTCTCTCTCTCTCGGTCTCTCTCTCTTGGTCTCGGTCTCTCTGTCTAGGTCTCTCTTGGTCTCTCTCTCGGAATCTCTCTCGGTCTCTCTCTCTCTCGGTCTCTCTCAGTCCCTCGGTCCCTCTCTCTTGGTCCCTCTCTCTCTCTCTCGCTCCCTCTCTCTCGCTCCCTCTCTCTCAGTCTCTCTCTTTCGGTCCCTCTCCGTCTCGGTCTCGCTCTCGGTCTCTCTCTCGGTCTCTCTCTCGGTCTCGGTCTCTCTCTCGGTCTCGGTCTCTCGGTCCCTCTCTCGGTCCCTCTCTCTCTCTCGGTCTCTCTCTCTCTCTCGGTCCCTCTCTCGATCCCGCTCTCTCTCTTGTTCTCTCGGTCTCCCTCTCTCGGTCTCGGTCTCTCTCTTGGTCTCTCTCTCTCTCGGTCCCTCTCTCTCTCTCTCTCTCTCGGTCTCTCTCTCTCAGTCTCTCTCGGTATCTCTCCCTCGGTGTCTCGGTCTCTCTCGGTCTCTCTCAGTCTCTCTCTCTCGGTCCCTCTCGGTCCCTCGGTTCTTCTCTCTCTCTCTTGGTCCCTCTCTCTCGGTCTCGGTCTCTCTCTCTCTCTCAGTCTCGGTCTCTCTCTCTCGGTCTCGGTCTCTCTCTCTCGGTCTCGGTCTCTCTTTCTCTCTCTCTCTCGGTCCCTCGGTCTCTCTCTCACGGTCTCGGTCTCTCTCTTGGTCTCTCGGTCTCTCTCTCTCTCTCTCTCGGTCCCTCGGACTCTCTCTCTCTCTCGGTCCCTCGTTCTCTCTCTCTCTCGGTCCCTCGGTCTCTCTCTCTCTCTCAGTCCCTCGGTCTCTCTCTCTCTCTCGGTCTCTCTCATCTCGGTCTCTCTCTCTCTCGGTCCCTCTCTCTCGGTCCCTCTCGGTCTCTCTCTCCGTCTCGGTGTCTCTCTCTCGGTCTCAGTCTCTCGGTCTATCTCTCAGTCTCAGTCTCTCTTGGTCCCTCTCTCTCAGTCCCTCCCTCTAGGTACCTCTCACTCTCTCTCTCTCTCGGTCTCTCTCTCTCCCGATCTCTCTGTCTCTCGGTCCCTCGGTCTCTCTCTCTCTCTCTCGGTCCCTCAGTCTCTCTCTCTTTCTCTCGGTCCCTCGGTCTCTCTCTCTCTCTCTCTCTCGGTCCCTCGGTCTCTCTCTCACGGTCTCGGTCTCTCTCTTGGTCTCTCGGACTCTCTCTCTCTCTCGGTCCCTCGTTCTCTCTCTCTCTCTCAGTCCCTCGGTCACTCTCTCTCTCTCGGTCTCTCTCTCTCTCTCTCTATCTCGGTCTCTCTCTCTCTCTCTCTCTGTCTCTCTCTCTCTCGGTCTCTATCTCTCTCTCGGTCTCTCTCTCTCTCGGTCTCTTGGTCTCTCTCTCTCTCGGTCTCTCTCTCTCTTGGTCTCTCTCAGTCCCTCGGTCCCTCTCTCTTGGTCCCTCTCTCTCTCTCTCGCTCCCTCTCTCTTGCTCCCTCTCTCTCTTTCGGTCCCTCTCCGTCTCGGTCTCTCCGTCTCGGTCTCTCTCTCGGTCCGTCTCTCGGTCCTGCTCTCTCTCTCGGTCTCTCTCTCGGTCTCGGTCTCTCTCTCGGTCTCTCTCTCTCTCAGTCTCTCTCTCGCTCAGTCTCTCTCTCTCTCTCTCGGTCTCTCTCTCGGTCTCGGTCTGTCTCTCGGTCCCTCTCTCTCTTTCGGTCCCTCTCTCGGTCCCTCTCTCTCTCTCGGTCCCTCTCTCGGTCCCTCTATAGGTCTCTCTCTCGGTCTCGGTCCCTCTCTCTCTCTCTCTCTCTCTCTCAGTCTCTCTCTCTCTCTCTGTCTCGGTCTCTCTCTCTCTCTCTCTCTGTCTCTCTGTCTCTCTCTCTCTCGGTCTCTCTCTCTCTCTCGGTCTCTCTCTCTCTCGGTCTCTTGGTCTCTCTCTCTCTCGGTCTCTCTCTCTCTTGGTCTCTCTCAGTCCCTCGGTCCCTCTCTCTCTCTCTCGGTCCCTCTCTCTCGGAATCTCTCTCGGTCTCTCTCAGTCCCTCGGTCCCTCTCTCTTGGTCCCTCTCTCTCTCTCTCGCTCCCTCTCTCTCGCTCCCTCTCTCTCGCTCCCTCTCTCTCAGTCTCTCTCTTTCGGTCCCTCTCCGTCTCGGTCTCGCTCTCGGTCTCTCTCTCGGTCTCTCTCTCGGTCTCTCTCTCGGTCTCGGTCTCTCTCTCGGTCTCGGTGTCTCGGTCCCTCTCTCGGTCCCTCTCTCTCTCTCGGTCCCTCTCTCTCTCTCGGTCTCTCGGTCTCCCTCAGTCTCTCTCTCTCGGTTCCTCTTGGTCCCTCGGTTCTTCTATCTCTCTCTTGGTCCCTCTCTCTCGGTCCCTCTCGGTCTCTCTCTCTCTCTGGGTCTCGGTCTCTCTCTCGGTCTCAGTCTCTCTCTCTCTCTCGGTCTCGGTATCTCTCTCGGTCTCGGTCCCTCTCTCTCTCTCTGTCTCTCTCTCTCTCTCTCTCTCGGTCTCTCTCTCTCAGTCTCTCTCGGTATCTCTCCCTCAGTCTTTCGGTCTCTCTCAGTCTCTCTCTCTCGGCCTCTCTCAGTCTCTCTCTCTCTCTCGGTCTCTCTCTCTCTCTCGGTCTCTCTCTCTCTCTCGGTCTCTCTCAGTCCCTCGGTCCCTCTCTCTTGGTCCCCCTCCCTCTCTCTCGCTCCCTCTCTCTCGCTCCCTCTCTCTCGCTCCCTTTCTCTCGGTCTCAGTCTCGGTCTCATTCTCGGTCTCGGTCTCTCTCTCTTTTGGTCTCTCTCTCTCTCAGTCTCTCTCTCTCTCTCTCTCTCGGTCTCGGTCTCTCTCTCGGTCTCGGTCTCTCTCTCTCTCTCGGTCTCTCTCTCTTGGTCTCGGTCTCTCTGTCTAGGTCTCTCTTGGTCTCTCTATCGGAATCTCTCTCGGTCTCTCTCTCTCTCGGTCTCTCTCAGTCCCTCGGTCCCTCTCTCTTGGTCCCTCTCTCTCTCTCTCGCTCCCTCTCTCTCGCTCCCTCTCTCTCGCTCCCTCTCTCTCAGTCTCTCTCTTTCGGTCCCTCTCCATCTCGGTCTCGCTCTCGGTCTCTCTCTCGTTCTCTCTCTCGGTCTCTCTCTCGGTCTCGGTCTCTCTCTCGGTCTCGGTGTCTCTCTCTCTCTCTCGGTCTCTCTCTCTCTCTCTCTCTCGGTCTCGGTCTCTCTCTCGGTCTCGGTCTCTCTCTCTCTCTCGGTCTCTCTCTCTTGGTCTCGGTCTCTCTGTCTAGGTCTCTCTTGGTCTCTCTCTCGGAATCTCTCTCGGTCTCTCTCTCTCTCGGTCTCTCTCAGTCCCTCGGTCCCTCTCTCTTGGTCCCTCTCTCTCTCTCTCGCTCCCTCTCTCTCGCTCCCTCTCTCTCTCTCCCTCTCTCTCGCTCCCTCTCTCTCAGTCTCTCTCTTTCGGTCCCTCTCCGTCTCGGTCTCGCTCTCGGTCTCTCTCTCGGTCTCTCTCTCGGTCTCTCTCTCGGTCTCGGTCGCTCTCTCGGTCTCGGTGTCTCGGTCCCTCTCTCGGTCCCTCTCTCTCTCTCGGTCCCTCTCTCTCTCTCGGTCCCTCTCTCGATCCCGCTCTCTCTCTTGTTCTCTCGGTCTCTCTCTCTCGGTCTCGGTCTCTCTCTTGGTCCCTCTCTCTCGGTCTCGGTGACTCTCTCTCTCTCTCGGTCTCGGTCTCTCTCAGTCTCGGTCTCTCTCTCTGTCTCGGTCTCTCTCTCTATCTCGGTCTCTCTCTCTCTCTCGGTCTCTCTCTCTCGGTCTCGGTCTCTCTCTCTGTCTAGGTCTCTCTCGGTCTCTCTCTCTCAGTCTCTCTTGGTATCTCTCCCTCTGTCTCTCGGTCTCTCTCAGTCTCTCTCTCTCGGTCCCTCTCGGTCCCTCGGTTCTTCTCTCTCTCTCTTGGTCCCTTTCTCTCGGTCTCGGTGTCTCTCTCTCTCTCTCTCGGTCTCTCTCTCTCTCTCTCTCGGTCTCGGTCTCTCTCTCGGTCTCGGTCTCTCTCTCTCTCTCGGTCTCTCTCTCTTGGTCTCGGTCTCTCTGTCTAGGTCTCTCTTGGTCCCTCTCTCGGAATCTCTCTCGGTCTCTCTCTCTCTCGGTCTCTCTCAGTCCCTCGGTCCCTCTCTCTTGGTCCCTCTCTCTCTCTCTCGCTCCCTCTCTCTCGCTCCCTCTCTCTCGCTCCCTCTCTCTCAGTCTCTCTCTTTCGGTCCCTCTCCGTCTCGGTCTCGCTCTCGGTCTCTCTCTCGGTCTCTCTCTCGGTCTCTCTCTCGGTCTCGGTCTCTCTCTCGGTCTCGGTCTCTCGGTCCCTCTCTCGGTCCCTCTCTCTCTCTCGGTCCCTCTCTCTCTCTTGGTCCCTCTCTCTATCCCGCTCTCTCTCTTGTTCTCTCGGTCTCTCTCTCTCGGTCTCGGTCTCTCTCTTGGTCTCTCTCTCTCTCGGTCCCTCTCTCTCTCTCTCTCTCTCGGTCTCTCTCTCTCAGTCTCTCTCGGTATCTCTCCCTCGGTCTCTCGGTCTCTCTCGGTCTCTCTCAGTCTCTCTCTCTCGGTCCCTCTCGGTCCCTCGGTTCTTCTCTCTCTCTCTTGGTCCCTCTCTCTCGGTCTCGGTCTCTCTCTCTCTCTCAGTCTCGGTCTCTCTCTCTCGGTCTCGGTCTCTCTTTCTCTCTCTCTCTCGGTCCCTCGGTCTCTCTCTCACGGTCTCGGTCTCTCTTTCTCTCTCTCTCTCGGTCCCTCGGTCTCTCTCTCACGGTCTCGGTCTCTCTCTTGGTCTCTCGGTCTCTCTCTATCTCTCTCTCGGTCCCTCGGACTCTCTCTCTCTCTCGGTCCCTCGATCTCTCTCTCTCTCGGTCCCTCGGTCTCTCTCTCTCTCTCAGTCCCTCGGTCTCTCTCTCTCTCTCGGTCTCTCTCATCTCGGTCTCTCTCTCTCTCGGTCCCTCTCTCTCGGTCCGTCTCGGTCTCTCTCTCCGTCTCGGTGTCTCTCTCTCGGTCTCGGTCTCTCGGTCTATCTCTCAGTCTCAGTCTCTCTTGGTCCCTCTCTCTCAGTCCCTCCCTCTAGGTACCTCTCACTCTCTCTCTCTCTCGGTCTCTCTCTCTCCCGATCTCTCTGTCTCTCGGTCCCTCGGTCTCTCTCTCTCTCTCTCGGTCCCTCAGTCTCTCTCTCTTTCTCTCGGTCCCTCGGTCTCTCTCTCTCTCTCTCTCTCTCTCTCGTTCCCTCGGTCTCTCTCTCACGGTCTCGGTCTCTCTCTTGGTCTCTCGGACTCTCTCTCTCTCTCGGTCCCTCGTTCTCTCTCTCTCTCTCTCTCAGTCCCTCGGTCACTCTCTCTCTCTCGGTCTCTCTCTCTCTCTCTCTATCTCGGTCTCTCTCTCTCTCTCTCTCTCTGTCTCTCTCTCTCTCGGTCTCTCTGTCTCGGTCTCTTGGTCTCTCTCTCTCTCGGTCTCTTGGTCTCTCTCTCTCTCGGTCTCTCTCTCTCTTGGTCTCTCTCAGTCCCTCGGTCCCTCTCTCTTGGTCCCTCTCTCTCTCTCTCGCTCCCTCTCTCTCGCTCCCTCTCTCTCAGTCTCTCTCTTTCGGTCCCTCTCCGTCTCGGTCTCTCCGTCTCGGTCTCTCTCTCGGTCCGTCTCTCGGTCCTGCTCTCTCTCTCGGTCTCTCTCTCGGTCTCGGTCTCTCTCTTGGTCTCTCTCTCTCTCAGTCTCTCTCTCTCTCAGTCTCTCTCTCTCTCTCGGTCTCTCTCTCGGTCTCGGTCTGTCTCTCGGTCCCTCTCTCTCTTTCGGTCCCTCTCTCGGTCCCTCTCTCTCTCTCGGTCCCTCTCTCGGTCCCTCTATCGGTCTCTCTCTCGGTCTCGGTCCCTCTCTCTCTCTCTCTCTCTCTCTCAGTCTCTCTCTCTCTCTCTGTCTCGGTCTCTCTCTCTCTCTCTCTCTGTCTCTCTGTCTCTCTCTCTCTCGGTCTCTCTCTCTCTCTCGGTCTCTCTCTCTCTCGGTCTCTTGGTCTCTCTCTCTCTCGGTCTCTCTCTCTCTTGGTCTCTCTCAGTCCCTCGGTCCCTATCTCTCGGTCCCTCTCTCTCTCTCTCGCTCCCTCTCTCTCGCTCCCTCTCTCTCGCTCCCTCTCTCTCGGTCTCTCTCTTTCTGTCCCTCTCCGTCTCGGTCTCTCTCTCCGTCTCGGTCTCTCTCTCGGTCTCTCTCTCGGTCTCTCTCTCGGTCTCTCTCTCGATCTCGGTCTCTCTCTCGGTCTCGGTCTCTCGGTCCCTCTCTCGGTCCCTCTCTCTCTCTCGGTCCCTCTCTCTCTCGGTCCCTCTCTCTCTCTCGGTCCCTCTCTCGATCCCGCTCTCTCTCTCGTTCTCTCGGTCTCGGTCTCTCTCTCTCTCGGTCTCTCTCTCTCGGTCTCTCTCTCGGTCTCTCTCTCTCTCGGTCTCTCTCTCGGTCTCGGTCTCTCTCTCTCTCGGTCTCTCTCTCTCGGTCTCTCGGTCTCCCTCAGTCTCTCTCTCTCGGTTCCTCTTGGTCCCTCGGTTCTTCTATCTCTCTCTTGGTCCCTCTCTCTCGGTCCCTCTCGGTCTCTCTCTCTCTCTGGGTCTCGGTCTCTCTCTCGGTCTCAGTCTCTCTCTCTCTCTCGGTCTCGGTATCTCTCTCGGTCTCGGTCCCTCTCTCTCTCTCTGTCTCTCTCTCTCTCTCTCTCTCGGTCTCTCTCTCTCAGTCTCTCTCGGTATCTCTCCCTCAGTCTTTCGGTCTCTCTCAGTCTCTCTCTCTCGGTCCCTCTCGGTCCCTCGGTTCTTCTCTCTCTCTCTTGGTCCCTCTCTCTCGGTCTCGGTCTCGGTCTCGGTCTCTCTCTCTCTCGGTCTCGGTCTCTCTCTCTCTCTCTCGGTCTCGGTCTCTCTCTCGGTCTCGGTCTCTCTCTCGGTCTCTCTCTCTCGTTCTCGGTCTCTCTCTCTCTCTCTCGGTCTCTCTCTCTTGGTCACGGTCTCTCTCTCTGTCTAGGTCTCTCTTGGTCTCTCTCTCGGAATCTCTCTCGGTCTCTCTCTCTCTCGGTCTCTCTCAGTCCCTCGGTCCCTCTCTCTTGGTCCCTCTCTCTCTCTCTCGCTCCCTCTCTCTCTCTCGCTCCCTCTCTCTCGCTCCCTCTCTCTCAGTCTCTCTCTTTCGGTCCCTCTCCGTCTCGGTCTCTCTCTCGGTCTCTCTCTCGGTCTCTCTCTCGGTCTCTCTCTCGGTCTCGGTCTCTCTCTCTCGGTCCCTCTCGGTCTCTCTCTCTCTCTCTGTCTCTCTCTCTCGGTCCCTCTCTCGGTCCCTCTCTCTCTCTCGGTCCCTCTCTTGGTCCCTCTCTCTCTCGGTCCCTCTCTCTCTCTCTCTCTCAGTCTCTCTCTCTGTCTCGGCCTCTCTCGGTCTCTCTCTCTCTCTCGGTCTCTCTCTCTCGGTCTCTCTCACTCTCGGTCTCTCTCAGTCCCTCGGTCCCTCTCTCTTGGTCCCTCTCCCTCTCTCTCGCTCCCTCTCTCTCGCTCCCTCTCTCTCGGTCTCACTCTCGGTCTCATTCTCGGTCTCTCTCTCTTTTGGTCTCTCTCTCTCTCGGTCTCTCTCTCTCTCTCTCGGTCTCGGTCTCTCTCTCGGTCTCGGTCTCTCTCTCTCTCTCGGTCTCTCTCTCTTGGTCTCGGTCTCTCTGTCTAGGTCGCTCTTGGTCTCTCTCTCGGAATCTCTCTCGGTCTCTCTCTCTCTCGGTCTCTCTCAGTCCCTCGGTCCCTCTCTCTTGGTCCCTCTCTCTCTCTCTCGCTCCCTCTCTCTCGCTCCCTCTCTCTCGCTCCCTCTCTCTCGCTCCCTCTCTGTCGGTCTCACTCTCGGTCTCATTCTCGGTCTCTCTCTCTTTTGGTCTCTCTCTCTCTCGGTCTCTCTCTCTCTCTCTCGGTCTCGGTCTCTCTCTCGGTCTCGGTCTCTCTCTCTCTCTCGGTCTCTCTCTCTTGGTCTCGGTCTCTCTGTCTAGGTCGCTCTTGGTCTCTCTCTCGGAATCTCTCTCGGTCTCTCTCTCTCTCGGTCTCTCTCAGTCCCTCGGTCCCTCTCTCTTGGTCCCTCTCTCTCTCTCTCGCTCCCTCTCTCTCGCTCCCTCTCTCTCGCTCCCTCTCTCTCAGTCTCTCTCTTTCGGTCCCTCTCCGTCTCGGTCTCACTCTCGGTCTCTCTCTCGGTCTCTCTCTCGGTCTCTCTCTCGGTCTCGGTCTCTCTCTCGGTCTCGGTGTCTCTCTCTCTCTCTCGCTCTCTCTCTCTCTCTCTCTCTCGGTCTCGGTCTCTCTCTCGGTCTCGGTCTCTCTCTCTCTCTCGGTCTCTCTCTCTTGGTCTCGGTCTCTCTGTCTAGGTCTCTCTTGGTCTCTCTCTCGGAATCTCTCTCGGTCTCTCTCTCTCTCGGTCTCTCTCAGTCCCTCGGTCCCTCTCTCTTGGTCCCTCTCTCTCTCTCTCGCTCCCTCTCTCTCGCTCCCTCTCTCTCGCTCCCTCTCTCTCAGTCTCTCTCTTTCGGTCCCTCTCCGTCTCGGTCTCGCTCTCGGTCTCTCTCTCGGTCTCTCTCTCGGTCTCTCTCTCGGTCTCAGTCTCTCTCTCGGTCTCGGTGTCTCGGTCCCTCTCTCGGTCCCTCTCGGTCTCTCTCTCTGTCTCGGTGTCTCTCTCTCGGTCTCGGTCTCTTGGTCTATCTCTCAGTCTCAGTCTCTCTTGGTCCCTCTCTCTCAGTTCCTCCCTCTAGGTACCTCTCACTCTCTCTCTCTCTCGGTCTCTCTCTCTCCCGATCTCTCTGTCTCTCGGTCCCTCGGTCTCTCTCTCTCTCTCTCGGTCCCTCAGTATCTCTCTCTTTCTCTCGGTCCCTCGGTCTCTCTCTCTCTCTCTCTCTCTCTCTCGGTCCCTCGGTCTCTCTCTCACGGTCTCGGTCTCTCTCTTGGTCTCTCGGACTCTCTCTCTCTCTCGGTCCCTCGTTCTCTCGCTCTCTCGGTCCCTCGGTCTCTCTCTCTCTCTCAGTCCCTCGGTCTCTCTCTCTCTCTCGGTCTCTCTCTCTCTCTCTCTCTCTCGGTCTCTCTCTCTCTCTCTCTATCTCGGTCTCTCTCTCTCTCTCTCTCTCTCTGTCTCTCTGTCTCTCTCTCTCTCGGTCTCTATCTCTTACTCGGTCTATCTCTCTCTCGGTCTCTTGGTCTCTCTCTCTCTCGGTCTCTCTCTCTCTCTTGGTCTCTCTCATTCCCTCGGTCCCTCTCTCTTGGTCCCTCTCTCTCTCTCTCGCTCCCTCTCTCTCGCTCCCTCTCTCTCAGTCTCTCTCTTTCGGTCCCTCCCGTCTTGGTCTCTCCGTCTCGGTCTCTCTCTCGGTCCGTCTCTGGGTCCTGCTCTCTCTCTCGGTCTCTCTCTCGGTCTCGGTCTCTCTCTCGGTCTCTCTCTCTCTCAGTCTCTCTCTCTCTCAGTCTCTCTCTCTCTCTCTCTCAGTCTCTCTCTCGGTCTCGGTCCGTCTCTCGGTCCCTCTCTCTCTTTCGGTCCCTCTCTCGGTCCCTCTCTCTCTCTCGGTCCCTCTCTCGGTCCCTCTATCGGTCTCTCTCTCGGTCTCGGTCCCTCTCTCTCTCTCTCTCTCTCTCTCTTGGTCTCTCTCTCTCTCTCTGTCTCGGTCTCTCTCTCTCTGTCTCTCTGTCTCTCTCTCTCTCGGTCTCTCTCTCTCTCGGTCTCTTGGTCTCCCTCTCTCTCGGTCCCTCTCTCTCTCTCTCGCTCCCTCTCTCTCGCTCCCTCTCTCTCGCTCCCTCTGTCTCGGTCTCTCTCTTTCGGTCCCTCTCCGTCTCGGTCTCTCTCTCCGTCTCGGTCTCTCTCTCGGTCTCTCTCTCGGTCTCTCTCTCGATCTCGGTCCCGCTCTCTCTCTCGGTCCCTCTCTCTCTCGGTCCCTCTCTCTCTCTCGGTCCCTCTCTCGATCCCGCTCTCTCTCTCTTGTTCTCTCGGTCTCGGTCTCGGTCTCTCTCTCTCTCGGTCTCTCTCTCTCGGTCTCTCTCTCGGTCTCTCTCTCTCTCGGTCTCTCTCTCGGTCTCGGTCTCTCTCTCTCTCGGTCTCTCTCTCTTGGGATCTCTCCCTCGGTCTCTCGATCTCCCTCAGTCTCTCTCTCTCGGTCCCTCTTGTTCCCTCGGTTATTCTATCTCTCTCTTGGTCCCTCTCTCTCGGTCCCTCTCTCTCTCTCGGTCCCTCTCTCGATCCCGCTCTCTCTCTTGTTCTCTCGGTCTCTCTCTCTCGGTCTCGGTCTCTCTCTTGGTCCCTCTCTCTCGGTCTCGGTGTCTCTCTCTCTCTCTCGGTCTCGGTCTCTCTCAGTCTCGGTCTCTCTCTCAGTCTCGGTCTCTCTCTCTCTCTCGGTCTCTCTCTCTCTCTCGGTCTCTCTCTCTCGGTCTCGGTCTCTCTCTCTGTCTAGGTCTCTCTCGGTCTCTCTCTCTCAGTCTCTCTTGGTATCTCTCCCTCTGTCTCTCGGTCTCTCTCAGTCTCTCTCTCTCGGTCCCTCTCGGTCCCTCGGTTCTTCTCTCTCTCTCTTGGTCCCTTTCTCTCGGTCTCGGTGTCTCTCTCTCTCTCTCTCTCTCGGTCTCTCTCTCTCTCTCTCTCGGTCTCGGTCTCTCTCTCGGTCTCGGTCTCTCTCTCTCTCTCGGTCTCTCTCTCTTGGTCTCGGTCTCTCTGTCTAGGTCTCTCTTGGTCTCTCTCTCGGAATCTCTCTCGGTCTCTCTCTCTCTCGGTCTCTCTCAGTACCTCGGTCCCTCTCTCTTGGTCCCTCTCTCTCTCTCTCGCTCCCTCTCTCTCGCTCCCTCTCTCTCGCTCCCTCTCTCTCAGTCTCTCTCTTTCGGTCCCTCTCCGTCTCGGTCTCGCTCTCGGTCTCTCTCTCGGTCTCTCTCTCGGTCTCTCTCTCGGTCTCGGTCTCTCTCTTGGTCTCGGTCTCTCGGTCCCTCTCTCGGTCCCTCTCTCTCTCTCGGTCCCTCTCTCTCTCTTGGTCCCTCTCTCTATCCCGCTCTCTCTCTTGTTCTCTCGGTCTCTCTCTCTCGGTCTCGGTCTCTCTCTTGGTCTCTCTCTCTCTCGGTCCCTCTCTCTCTCTCTCTCTCTCGGTCTCTCTCTCTCAGTCTCTCTCGGTATCTCTCCCTCGGTCTCTCGGTCTCTCTCGGTCTCTCTCAGTCTCTCTCTCTCGGTCCCTCTCGGTCCCTCGGTTCTTCTCTCTCTCTCTTGGTCCCTCTCTCTCGGTCTCGGTCTCTCTCTCTCTCTCAGTCTCGGTCTCTCTCTCTCGGTCTCAGTCTCTCTTTCTCTCTCTCTCTCGGTCCCTCGGTCTCTCTCTCACGGTCTCGGTCTCTCTCTTGGTCTCTCGGTCTCTCTCTCTCTCTCTCTCGGTCCCTCGGACTCTCTCTCTCTCTCGGTCCCTCATTCTCTCTCTCGCTCGGTCCCTCGGTCTCTCTCTCTCTCTCAGTCCCTCGGTCTCTCTCTCTCTCTCGGTCTCTCTCATCTCGGTCTCTCTCTCTCTCGGTCCCTCTCTCTCGGTCCCTCTCGGTCTCTCTCTCCGTCTCGGTGTCTCTCTCTCGGTCTCGGTCTCTCGGTCTATCTCTCAGTCTCAGTCTCTCTTGGTCCCTCTCTCTCAGTCCCTCCCTCTAGGTACCTCTCACTCTCTCTCTCTCTCGGTCTCTCTCTCTCCCGATCTCTCTGTCTCTCGGTCCCTCGGTCTCTCTCTCTCTCTCTCGGTCCCTCAGTCTCTCTCTCTTTCTCTCGGTCCCTCGGTCTCTCTCTCTCTCTCTCTCTCAGTCCCTCGGTCTCTCTCTCACGGTCTCGGTCTCTCTCTTGGTCTCTCGGACTCTCTCTCTCTCTCGGTCCCTCGTTCTCTCTCTCTCTCTCTCTCAGTCCCTCGGTCACTCTCTCTCTCTCGGTCTCTCTCTCTCTCTCTCTATCTCGGTCTCTCTCTCTCTCTCTCTCTCTGTCTCTCTCTCTCTCGGTCTCTATCTCTCTCTCGGTCTCTCTCTCTCTCGGTCTCTTGGTCTCTCTCTCTCTCGGTCTCTCTCTCTCTTGGTCTCTCTCAGTCCCTCGGTCCCTCTCTCTTGGTCCCTCTCTCTCTCTCTCGCTCCCTCTCTCTCGCTCCCTCTCTCTCAGTCTCTCTCTTTCGGTCCCTCTCCGTCTCGGTCTCTCCGTCTCGGTCTCTCTCTCGGTCCGTCTCTCGGTCCTGCTCTCTCTCTCGGTCTCTCTCTCGGTTTCGGTCTCTCTCTCGGTCTCTCTCTCTCTCAGTCTCTCTCTCTCTCAGTCTCTCTCTCTCTCTCGGTCTCTCTCTCGGTCTCGGTCTGTCTCTCGGTCCCTCTGTCTCTTTCGGTCCCTCTCTCGGTCCCTCTCTCTCTCTCGGTCCCTCTCTCGGTCCCTCTATCGGTCTCTCTCTCGGTCTCGGTCCCTCTCTCTCTCTCTCTCTCTCTCAGTCTCTCTCTCTCTCTCTGTCTCGGTCTCTCTCTCTCTCTCTCTCTGTCTCTCTGTCTCTCTCTCTCTCGGTCTCTCTCTCTCTCTCGGTCTCTCTCTCTCTCGGTCTCTTGGTCTCTCTCTCTCTCGGTCTCTCTCTCTCTTGGTCTCTCTCAGTCCCTCGGTCCCTCTCTCTCGGTCCCTCTCTCTCTCTCTCGCTCCCTCTCTCTCGCTCCCTCTCTCTCGCTCCCTCTCTCTCGGTCTCTCTCTTTCTGTCCCTCTCCGTCTCGGTCTCTCTCTCCGTCTCGGTCTCTCTCTCGGTCTCTCTCTCGGTCTCTCTCTCGGTCTCTCTCTCGATCTCGGTCTCTCTCTCGGTCTCGGTCTCTCGGTCCCTCTCTCGGTCCCTCTCACTCTCTCGGTCCCTCTCTCTCTCGGTCCCTCTCTCTCTCTCGGTCCCTCTCTCGATCCCGCTCTCTCTCTCGTTCTCTCGTTCTCGGTCTCTCTCTCTCTCGGTCTCTCTCTCTCGGTCTCTCTCTCGGTCTCGGTCTCTCTCTCTCTCGGTCTCTCTCTCTCGGTCTCTCGGTCTCCCTCAGTCTCTCTCTCTCGGTCCCTCTTGGTCCCTCGGTTCTTCTA
>NC_139475.1:34550000-34552500 GCF_057233095.1 Heloderma suspectum | reverse complement strand
CCTCTCAGTCCCTCGGTTCTTCTATCTCTCTCTTGGTCCCTCTCTCTCAGTCCCTCTCGGTCTCTATCTCTCTCTGGGTCTCGGTCTCTCTCTCGGTCTCAGTCTCTCTCTCGGTCTCGGTCTCTCTCTCGGTCTCGGTCCCTCTCACTCTCTCGGTCTCTCTCGGTCTCTCTCTCTCTCTCTCTCTCTCTCAGTCTCTCTCTCTCAGTCTCTCTCGGTATCTCTCCCTCGGTCTCTCGGTCTCTCTCAGTCTCTCTCTCTCGGTCCCTCTCGTTCCCTCGGTTCTTCTCTCTCTCTCTTGGTCCCTCTCTCTCGGTCTCGGTGTCTCTCTCTCTCTCTCGGTCTCGGTCTCTCTCTCTCTCTCAGTCTCGGTCTCTCTCTCTCGGTCTCGGTCTCTCTCTCTCTCTCGGTCCCTCGGTCTCTCTCTCACGGTCTCGGTCTCTCTCTTGGTCTCTCGGTCTCTCTCCCTCTCTCTCTCGGTCCCTCGGACTCTCTCTCTCTCTCGGTCCCTCGTTCTCTCTCTCTCTCGGTCCCTCGGTCTCTCTCTCTCTCTCGATCTCTCTCATCTCGGTCTCTCTCTCTCTCGGTCCCTCTCTCTCGGACCCTCTCGGTCTCTCTCTCTGTCTCGGTGTCTCTCTCTCGGTCTCGGTCTCTTGGTCTATCTCTCAGTCTCAGTCTCTCTTGGTCCCTCTCTCTCAGTTCCTCCCTCTCGGTCCCTCGTTCTCTCTCTCTCTCGGTCCCTCGGTCTCTCTCTCAGTCCCTCGGTCTCTCTCTCTCTCTCGGTCTCTCTCTCTCTCTCTCTCTCTCTCGGTCTCTCTCTCTCTCTCTCTCTCTCGGTCTCTCTCTCTCTCTCTCTCTCTCTGTCTCTCTCTCTCTCTCTCTCTCGGTCTCTATCTCTTACTCGGTCTATCTCTCTCTCGGTCTCTTGGTCTCTCTCTCTCTCGGTCTCTCTCTCTCTCTTGGTCTCTCTCAGTCCCTCGGTCCCTCTCTCTTGGTCCCTCTCTCTCTCTCTCGCTCCCTCTCTCTCGCTCCCTCTCTCTCAGTCTCTCTCTTTCGGTCCCTCCCGTCTTGGTCTCTCCGTCTCGGTCTCTCTCTCGGTCCGTCTCTCGGTCCTGCTCTCTCTCTCGGTCTCTCTCTCGGTCTCTCTCTCTCTCTCGGTCTCTCTCTCTCTCTCTCGGTCTCTCTCTCTCTCTCTCTCTCTCGGTCTCTCTCTCTCTCTCTCTCTCTCTCTCTCTCTCGGTCTCTATCTCTTACTCGGTCTATCTCTCTCTCGGTCTCTTGGTCTCTCTCTCTCTCGGTCTCTCTCTCTCTCTTGGTCTCTCTCAGTCCCTCGGTCCCTCTCTCTTGGTCCCTCTCTCTCTCTCTCGCTCCCTCTCTCTCGCTCCCTCTCTCTCAGTCTCTCTCTTTCGGTCCCTCTCCGTCTCGGTCTCTCTCTCGGTCTCTCTCTCGGTCTCGGTCTCTCTCTCGGTCTCGGTCTCTCGGTCCCTCTCTCGGTCCCTCTCTCTCTCTCGGTCCCTCTCTCTCTCGGTCCCTCTCTCTCTCTCGGTCCCTCTCTCTCTCTCGGTCCGTCTCTCGATCCCGCTCTCTCTCTTGTTCTCTCGGTCTCTCTCTCTCGGTCTCGGTCTCTCTCTCTCGGTCTCGGTCTCTCTCTTGGTCTCTCTCTCTCTCGGTCTCTCTCTCGGTCTCGGTCTCTCTCTCTCTCGGTCTCATTCTCTCGGGATCTCTCCCTCGGTCTCTCGGTCTCCCTTAGTCTCTCTCTCTCGGTCCCTCTCAGTCCCTCGGTTCTTCTCTCTCTCTCTTGGTCCCTCTCTCTCAGTCCCTCTCGGTCTCTATCTCTCTCTGGGTCTCGGTCTCTCTCTCGGTCTCAGTCTCTCTCTCGGTCTCGGTCTCTCTCTCTGTCTCGGTCCCTCTCACTCTCTCGGTCTCTCTCGGTCTCTCTCTCTCTCTCTCTCTCTCTCTCTCTCTCAGTCTCTCTCTCTCAGTCTCTCTCGGTATCTCTCCCTCGGTCTCTCGGTCTCTCTCAGTCTCTCTCTCTCGGTCCCTCTCGTTCCCTCGGTTCTTCTCTCTCTCTCTTGGTCCCTCTCTCTCGGTCTCGGTGTCTCTCTCTCTCTCTCGGTCTCGGTCTCTCTCTCTCTCTCAGTCTCGGTCTCTCTCTCTCGGTCTCGGTCTCTCTCTCTCTCTCGGTCCCTCGGTCTCTCTCTCACGGTCTCGGTCTCTCTCTTGGTCTCTCGGTCTCTCTCCCTCTCTCTCTCGGTCCCTCGGACTCTCTCTCTCTCTCGGTCCCTCGTTCTCTCTCTCTCTCGGTCCCTCGGTCTCTCTCTCTCTCTCGATCTCTCTCATCTCGGTCTCTCTCTCTCTCGGTCCCTCTCTCTCGGACCCTCTCGGTCTCTCTCTCTGTCTCGGTGTCTCTCTCTCGGTCTCGGTCTCTTGGTCTATCTCTCAGTCTCAGTCTCTCTTGGTCCCTCTCTCTCAGTTCCTCCCTCTCGGTCCCTCGTTCTCT
>NC_139475.1:34477500-34547500 GCF_057233095.1 Heloderma suspectum | reverse complement strand
GTCCCTTTCGGTCTCTCTCTCTCTCTGGGTCTCGGTCTCTCTCTCGGTCTCAGTCTCTCTCTCGTTCTCTCTCTCGGTCTCGGTCCCTCTCTCTCTCTCGGTCTCTCTCTCTCTCTCTCGGTCTCTCTCTCTCAGTCTCTCTCGGTATCTCTCCCTCGGTCTCTCGGTCTCTCTCAGTCTCTCTCTCTCGGTCCCTCTCGGTCCCTCGGTTCTTCTCTCTCTCTCTTGGTCCCTCTCTCTCGGTCTCGGTGTCTCTCTCTCTCTCTCGGTCTCGGTCTCTCTCTCTCTCTCAGTCTCGGTCTCTCTCTCTCGGTCTCTCTCTCTCTCTCGGTCTCGGTCTCTCTCTCTCTCTCTCTCGGTCACTCTCTCTCGGTCTCGGTCTCTCTCTCTGTCTAGGTCTCTCTCGGTCTCTCTCACGGAATCTCTCTCGGTCTCTCTCTCTCTCGGTCTCTCTCAGTCCCTCAGTCCCTCTCTCTTGGTCCCTGTCTCTCTCTCTCGCTCCCTCTCTCTCGCTCCCTCTCTCTCAGTCTCTCTCTTTCGGTCCCTCTCCGTCTCGGTCTCTCTCTCGGTCTCTCTCTCGGTCTCTCTCTCGGTCTCTCTCTCGGTCTCGGTCTCTCGGTCCCTCTCTCGGTCCCTCTCTCTCTCTCGGTCCCTCTCTCTCTCGGTCCCTCTCTCTCTCTCGGTCCCTCTCTCGATCCCGCTCTCTCTCTTGTTCTCTCGGTCTCTCTCTCTCGGTCTCGGTCTCTCTCTTGGTCTCTCTCTCTCTCGGTCTCTCTCTCGGTCTCGGTCTCTCTCTCTCTCGGTCTCTCTCTCACGGGATCTCTCCCTCGGTCTCTCGGTCTCCCTCAGTCTCTCTCTCTCGGTCCCTCTCAGTCCCTCGGTTCTTCTATCTCTCTCTTGGTCCCTCTCTCTCAGTCCCTCTCGGTCTCTCTCTCTATCTGGGTCTCAGTCTCTCTCTCGGTCTCAGTCTCTCTCTCGGTCTCTCTCTCTCTCTCGGTCTCTCTCTCTCTCTCTCTCTCTCTCGGTCTCTCTCTCTCAGTCTCTCTCGGTATCTCTCCCTCGGTCTCTCGGTCTCTCTCAGTCTCTCTCTCTTGGTCCCTCTCTCTCGGTCTCGGTGTCTCTCTCTCTCTCTCGGTCTCGGTCTCTCTCTCTCTCTCAGTCTCGGTCTCTCTCTCTCGGTCTCTCTCTCGGTCTCGGTCTCGGTCTCTCTCTCGGTCTCGGTCTCTCTCTCGGTCTCGGTCTCTCGGTCCCTCTCTTGGTCCCTCTCTCTCTCTCGGTCCCTCTCTCTCTCTCGGTCCCTCTCTCGATCCCGCTGTCTCTATTTTTCTCTCGGTCTCTCTCTCTCAGTCTCGGTCTCTCTCTTGGTCTCCCTCTCTCTTGGTCTCTCTCTCGGTCTCGGTCTCTCTCTCTCTCGGTCTCTCTCTCTCGGGATCTCTCCATCGGTCTCTCGGTCTCCCTCAGTCTCTCTCTCGGTCCCTCTCGGTCCCTCGGTTCTTCTATCTCTCTCTTGGTCCCTCTCTCTCAGTCCCTCTCGGTCTCTCTCTCTCTCTGGGTCTCTGTCTCTCTCTCGGTCTCAGTCTCTCTCTCGGTCTCTCTCTCGGTCTCGGTCCCTCTCTCTCTCTCGGTCTCTCTCTCTCTCTCTCGGTCTCTCTCTCTCAGTCTCTCTCGGTATCTCTCCCTCGGTCTCTCGGTCTCTCTCAGTCTCTCTCTCTCGGTCCCTCTCGGTCCCTCGGTTCTTCTCTCTCTCTCTTGGTCCCTCTCTCTCGGTCTCGGTGTCTCTCTCTCTCTCTCAGTCTCGGTCTCTCTCTCTCGGTCTCTCTCTCTCTCTCGGTCTCGGTCTCTCTCTCTCTCTCTCTCGGTCACTCTCTCTCGGTCTCGGTCTCTCTCTCTGTCTAGGTCTCTCTCGGTCTCTCTCTCGGAATCTCTCTCGGTCTCTCTCTCTCTCGGTCTCTCTCAGTCCCTCAGTCCCTCTCTCTTGGTCCCTGTCTCTCTCTCTCGCTCCCTCTCTCTCGCTCCCTCTCTCTCAGTCTCTCTCTTTCGGTCCCTCTCCGTCTCGGTCTCTCTCTCGGTCTCTCTCTCGGTCTCGGTCTCTCGGTCCCTCTCTCGGTCCCTCTCTCTCTCTCGGTCCCTCTCTCTCTCGGTCCCTCTCTCTCTCTCGGTCCCTCTCTCGATCCCGCTCTCTCTCTTGTTCTCTCGGTCTCTCTCTCTCGGTCTCGGTCTCTCTCTTGGTCTCTCTCTCTCTCGGTCTCTCTCTCGGTCTCGGTCTCTCTCTCTCTCGGTCTCTCTCTCACGGGATCTCTCCCTGGGTCTCTCGGTCTCCCTCAGTCTCTCTCTCTCGGTCCCTCTCAGTCCCTCGGTTCTTCTATCTCTCTCTTGGTCCCTCTCTCTCAGTCCCTCTCGGTCTCTCTCTCTCTCTGGGTCTCAGTCTCTCTCTCGGTCTCAGTCACTCTCTCGGTCTCTGTCTCTCTCTCGGTCTCTCTCTCTCAGTCTCTCTCGGTATCTCTCCCTCGGTCTCTCGGTCTCTCTCAGTCTCTCTCTCTCGGTCCCTCTCGGTCCTTCGGTTCTTCTCTCTCTCTCTTGGTCCCTCTCTCTCGGTCTCGGTGTCTCTCTCTCTCTCTCGGTCTCGGTCTCTCTCTCTCTCTCAGTCTCGGTCTCTCTCTCTCGGTCTCGGTCTCTCTCTCTCTCTCTCTCAGTCCCTCGGTCTCTCTCTCACGGTCTCGGTCTCTCTCTTGGTCTCTCGGTCTCTCTCTCTCGGTCTCTCTCGGTCTCTCTCTCTCTCTCTCTCGGTCTCTCTCTCTCTCTCTCTCTCTCAGTCCCTCGGACTCTCTCTCTCTCTCGGTACCTCGTTCTCTCTCTCTCTCGGTCCCTCGGTCTCTCTCTCTCTCTCTCTCGTTGTCTCTCTCGTTCTCTCCCTCTCAGCCTCGGTCTCTCGGTCACTCTCATGGTCTCGGTCTCGGTCTGTCTCTCGGTCTCGGTCTCTCTCTCTCTCTCTTGGTCTCGGACATTCTCTCTCGGTCACTCGGTCTCTCTCTCGGTCCCTCGGTCTCTCTCTCTCTCTCTCTCGGTCCCTCGGTCTCTCTCTCTCTCGGTCCCTCGGTCTCTCTCTCTCTCTCTCGGTCCCTCGTTCCCTCTCTCTCTCTTTCGGTCCCTCTCTCTCGGTCCCTCTCGGTCTCTCTCTCTGTCTCGGTGTCTCTCTCTCGGTCTCGGTCTCTCGGTCTCTCTCTCAGTCTCAGTCTCTCTCGGTCCCTCTCTCTCAGTCCCTCCCTCTCGGTACCTCTCACTCTCTCTCTCTCTCTGTCTTTCTCTCTCCCGATCTCTCTGTCTCTCGGACCCTCGATCTCTCTCTCTCTCGGTCCCTCAGTCTCTCTTTCTCTCGGTCCCTCGGTCTCTCTCTCTCTCTCTCTCTTTCGGTCCCTCGGACTCTCTCTCTCTCTCGGTCCCTCGTTCTCTCTCTCTCTCAGTCCCTCGGTCTCTCTTTCTCGGTCTCTTTTTCTCTCGGTGCCTCGGTCCCTCTCTCTCGGTCCCTCCCTCTCTCTCTCGGTCCCTCTCTCTCGGTCCCTCTCGGTCTCTCTCTCTGTCTTGGTGTCTCTCTCTCGGTCTCGGTCTCTCGGTCTCTCTCTCAGTCTCAGTCTCTCTCGGTCTCTCTCTTGGTCTCTCTCGGTCCCTCTCTCTCTGTCCTCCCCTCTCGGTCCCTCTCACGCTCTCTCTCTCTCTCTTGGTCTCTCTCTCCCCCGATCTCTCTGTCTCTCGTTCCCTCGGTCTCTCTCTCTCACAGTCTTGGTCTCTCTCTTGGTCTCTCAGTCTCTCTCAGTCTCTCTCTCTCTCTCTCGTTCTCTCTCTCTCAGTCTCGGTCTCGGTCTGTCTCTCGGTCAAGGTCTCTCTCTCTCTCTCTTGGTCTCGGACATTCTCTCTCGGTCACTCGGTCTCTCTCTCGGTCCCTCGGTCTCTCTCTCTCTCTCTCTCTCTCTCTCAGTCCCTCGGTCTCTCTCTCTTTCGGTCCCTTGGTCTCTCTCTCTCCCGGTCCCTCGGTCTCTCTCTCTCTCTCGGTCCCTCTCTCTCTCTTTTGGTCCCTCTCTCTCGGTCCCTCTCGGTCTCTCTCTCTGTCTCGGTGTCTCTCTCTCGGTCTCGGTCTCTCGGTCAATCTCTCAGTCTCAGTCTCTCTCGGTCCCTCTCTCTCAGTCCCTCCCTCTAGGTACCTCTCACTCTCTCTCTCTCTCGGTCTCTCTCTCTCCCGATCTCTCTGTCTCTCGGTCCCTCGGTCTCTCTCTCTCTCTCTCTCGGTCCCTCAGTCTCTCTCTCTTTCTCTCATCCCTCGGTCTATCTCTCTCTCTCTCTCACGGTCCCTCGGTCTCTCTCTCACGGTCTCGGTCTCTCTCTTGGTCTCTTGGTCTCTCTCTCTCGGTCTCTCTCGGTCTCTCTCGGTCTCTCTCTCTCTCTCTCTCGGTCCCTCGGACTCTCTCTCTCTCTCGGTCCCTCGTTCTCTCTCTCTCTCTGTCCCTCGGTCTCTCTCTCTCTCTCGGTCTCTCTCATCTCGGTCTCTCTCTCTCTCGGTGCCTCGGTCCCTGTCTCTCGGTCCCTCTCTCTCTCTCTCGGTCCCTCTCTCTCTCTCTCGGTACCTCTCGGTCTCTCTCTCAGTCTCAGTCTCTCTCGGTCTCTCTCTCTCTGTCTCGGTCCCTCAGTCTCTCCCTTTCTCTCTCGGTCCCTCGGTCTCTCTCTCTCTCGGTCTCTCTCTCTCACAGTCTTGGTCTCTCTCTTGGTCTCTTGGTCTCTCGGTCTCTCTCGGTCTCTCTCGGTCTCTCTCTCTCTCTCGTTCTCTCTCTCTCAGTCTCGGTCTCGGTCTGTCTCTCGGTCAAGGTCTCTCTCTCTCTCTCTCTCTCGGTCTCGGACATTCTCGGTCACTCGGTCTCTCTCTCGGTCCCTCGGTCTCTCTCTCTCTCTCTCTCTCAGTCCCTCGGTCTCTCTCTCTTTCGGTCCCTTGGTCTCTCTCTCTCCCGGTCCCTCGGTCTCTCTCTCTCTCTCGGTCCCTCTCTCTCTCTTTCGGTCCCTCTCTCTCGGTCCCTCTCGGTCTCTCTCTCTGTCTCGGTGTCTCTCTGTCGGTCTCGGTCTCTCGGTCTATATCTCAGTCTCAGTCTCTCTCGGTCCCTCTCTCTCAGTCCCTCCCTCTAGGTACCTCTCACTCTCTCTCTCTCTCGGTCTCTCTCTCTCCCGATCTCTCTGTCTTTCGGTCCCTCGGTCTCTCTCTCTCTCTCTCGGTCCCTCAGTCTCTCTCTCTTTCTCTCGGTCCCTCGGTCTCTCTCTCTCTCTCTCTCTCTCGGTCCCTCGGTCTCTCTCTCACGGTCTCGGTCTCGGTCTCTCTCTTGGTCACTCGGTCTCTCTCTCTCGGTCTCTCTCGGTCTCTCTCTCTCTCTCGCTCTCGGTCCCTCGGACTCTCTCTCTCTCTCGGTCCCTCGGTCTCTCTCTCTCTCTCAGTCCCTCATTCTCTCTCTCTGTCTCGGTCTCTCTCATCTCGGTCCCTCTCTCTCGGACCCTCTCGGTCTCTCTCTCTGTCTCGGTGTCTCTCTCTCGGTCTCGGTCTCTCTCTCAGTCTCAGTCTCTCTCGGTCTCTCTCTCGGTCTCTATCGGTCCCTCTCTCTCGGTCCGTCCCTCTAGGTCCCTCTCACGCTCTCTCTCTCTCTCGGTCTCTCTCTCTCCCGATCTCTCTGTCTCTCAGTCCCTCGGTCTCTCTCTCTCTCTCTCGGTCCCTCAGTCTCTTCCTCTCTCTCTTGGTCCCTCGGTCTCTCTCTCTCTCTCTCTCTCTCGGTCTCTCTCTTTCGGTCCCTCTCGGTCTCTCTCTCCATCTCGGTCTCTCTCTCGGTCTCTCTCTCGGTCTCTATCTCGGTCTCGGTCTCTCTCTCGGTCTCCGTCTCTCGGTCTCTCTCTCGGTCCCTTTCTCTCTCTCGGTCCCTCTCTCGGTCCCGCTCTCTCTCTCGGTCTCTCTCTCGGTCTCTCTCTCGGTCTCTCTCTCTCTCATTCTCTCTCTCTCTCACTCTCTCTCTCTCTCTCGGTCTCTCTCTAGGTCTCGGTCCGTCTCTCGGTCCCTCTCTCTCTTTCGGTCCCTCTCTCGGTCCCTCTCTCTCTCTCGGTACCTCTCTCGGTCCCTCTCTCGGTCCCTCTCTCTCTCTCTCGGTCCCTCTCTCTCTCTCTCTCTCTCGGTCTCTCTCTCTCTCTCTCTGTCTTGGTCTCTCTCTCTCTCTCTGTCTCTCTGTCTCTCTCTCTCTCGGTCTCTCTCTCTCTCTCGGCCTCTCTCTCTCGGTCTCTTGGTCTCTCTCTCTCTCGCTCCCTCTCTCTCGGTCTCTTGGTCTCTCTCTCTCTCGCTCCCTCTCTCACGGTCTCTCTCTTTCGGTCCCTCTCCGTCTCGGTCTGTCTCTCCGTCTCGGTCTCTCTCTCGGTCTCTCTCTCGGTCTCTCTCTCGATCTCGGTCTCTCTCTCGGTCTCGGTCTCTCGGTCCCTCTCTCGGTCCCTCTCTCTCTCTCGGTCCCTCTCTCTCTCGGTCCCTCTCTCTCTCTCGGTCCCTCTCTCGATCCCGCTCTCTCTCTCGTTCTCTCGGTCTCGGTCTCGGTCTCTCTCTCTCTCGGTCTCTCTCTCTCGGTCTCGGTCTCTCTCTCGGTCTCTCTCTGTCGGTCTCTCTCTCGGTCTCGGTCTCTCTCTCTGTCTAGGTCTCTCTTGGTCTCTCTCTCGGAATCTCTCTCGGTCTCTCTCTCTCTCGGTCTCTCTCAGTCCCTCGGTCCCTCTCTCTTGGTCCCCCTCTCTCTCTCTCGCTCCCTCTCTCTCGCTCCCTCTCTCTCGCTCCCTCTCTCTCGCTCCCTCTCTCTCAGTCTCTGTCTTTCGGTCCCTCTCCGTCTCGGTCTCTCTCTCGGTCTCTCTCTCGGTCTCTCTCTCGGTCTCTCTTTCGGTCTCGGTCTCTCTCTCGGTCTCGGTCTCTCGGTCCCTCTCTCTCTCTCGGTCCCTCTCTCTCTCTCGGTCCCTCTCTCGATCCCGCTCTCTCTCTTGTTCTCTCGGTCTCTCTCTCTCGGTCTCGGTCTCTCTCTTGGTCTCTCTCTCTCTCGGTCTCTCTCTCGGTCTCGGTCTCTCTCTCTCTCTCAGTCTCGGTCTCTCTCTCTCGGTCTCGGTCTCTCTTTCTCTCTCTCTCTCGGTCCCTCGGTCTCTCTCTCACGGTCTCGGTCTCTCTCTTGGTCTCTCGGTCTCTCTCTCTCTCTCTCTCGGTCCCTCGGACTCTCTCTCTCTCTCGGTCCCTCGTTCTCTCTCTCTCTCGGTCCCTCGGTCTCTCTCTCTCTCTCAGTCCCTCGGTCTCTCTCTCTCTCTCGGTCTCTCTCATCTCGGTCTCTCTCTCTCTCGGTCCCTCTCTCTCGGTCCCTCTCGGTCTCTCTCTCCGTCTCGGTGTCTCTCTCTCGGTCTCGGTCTCTCGGTCTATCTCTCAGTCTCAGTCTCTCTTGGTCCCTCTCTCTCAGTCCCTCCCTCTAGGTACCTCTCACTCTTTCTCTCTCTCGGTCTCTCTCTCTCCCGATCTCTCTGTCTCTCGGTCCCTCGGTCTCTCTCTCTCTCTCTCGGTCCCTCAGTCTCTCTCTCTTTCTCTCGGTCCCTCGGTCTCTCTCTCTCGCTCTCTCTCTGTCCCTCGGTCTCTCTCTCACGGTCTCGGTCTCTCTCTTGGTCTCTCGGACTCTCTCTCTCTCTCGGTCCCTCGTTCTCTCTCTCTCTCTCAGTCCCTCGGTCACTCTCTCTCTCTCGGTCTCTCTCTCTCTCTCTCTCTCTTGGTCTCTCTCTCTCTCTCTCTCTCTCTGTCTCTCTCTCTCTCGGTCTCTATCTCTCTCTCGGTCTCTCTCTCTCTCGGTCTCTTGGTCTCTCTCTCTCTCGGTCTCTCTCTCTCTTGGTCTCTCTCAGTCCCTCGGTCCCTCTCTCTTGGTCCCTCTCTCTCTCTCTCGCTCCCTCTCTCTCGCTCCCTCTCTCTCAGTCTCTCTCTTTCGGTCCCTCTCCGTCTCGGTCTCTCCGTCTCGGTCTCTCTCTCGGTCCGTCTCTCGGTCCTGCTCTCTCTCTCGGTCTCTCTCTCGGTCTCGGTCTCTCTCTCGGTCTCTCTCTCTCTCAGTCTCTCTCTCTCTCAGTCTCTCTCTCTCTCTCGGTCTCTCTCTCGGTCTCGGTCTGTCTCTCGGTCCCTCTCTCTCTTTCGGTCCCTCTCTCTGTCCCTCTCTCGGTCCCTCTATCGGTCTCTCTCTCGGTCTCGGTCCCTCTCTCTCTCTCTCTCTCTCTCTCAGTCTCTCTCTCTCTCTCTGTCTCGGTCTCTCTCTCTCTCTCTCTCTGTCTCTCTGTCTCTCTCTCTCTCGGTCTCTCTCTCTCTCTCGGTCTCTCTCTCTCTCGGTCTCTTGGTCTCTCTCTCTCTCGGTCTCTCTCTCTCTTGGTCTCTCTCAGTCCCTCGGTCCCTCTCTCTCGGTCCCTCTCTCTCTCTCTCGCTCCCTCTCTCTCGCTCCCTCTCTCTCGCTCCCTCTCTCTCGGTCTCTCTCTTTCTGTCCCTCTCCGTCTCGGTCTCTCTCTCCGTCTCGGTCTCTCTCTCGGTCTCTCTCTCGGTCTCTCTCTCGTTCTCTCTCTCGATCTTGGTCTCTCTCTCGGTCTCGGTCTCTCAGTCCCTCTCTCGGTCCCTCTCTCGATCCCGCTCTCTCTCTCGTTCTCTCGGTCTCGGTCTCGGTCTCTCTCTCTCTCGGTCTCTCTCTCTCGGTCTCGGTCTCTCTCTCGGTCTCTCTCTCTCTCGGTCTCTCTCTCGGTCTCGGTCTCTCTGTCTGTCTAGGTCTCTCTTGGTCTCTCTCTCGGAATCTCTCTCGGTCTCTCTCTCTCTCGGTCTCTCTCAGTCCCTCGGTCCCTCTCTCTTGGTCCCTCTCTCTCTCTCTCGATCCCGCTCTCTCTCTCGTTCTCTCGGTCTCGGTCTCTCTCTCTCTCGGTCTCTCTCTCTCGGTCTCTCTCTCGGTCTCTCTCTCTCTCGGTCTCTCTCTCGGTCTCGGTCTCTCTCTCTCTCGGTCTCTCTCTCTCTCGGTCTCTCGGTCTCCCTCAGTCTCTCTCTCTCGGTCCCTCTTGGTCCCTCGGTTCTTCTATCTCTCTCTTGGTCCCTCTCTCTCGGTCCCTCTCGGTCTCTCTCTCTCTCTGGGTCTCGGTCTCTCTCTCGGTCTCAGTCTCTCTCTCTCTCTCGGTCTTGGTATCTCTCTCGGTCTCGGTCCCTCTCTCTCTCTCTGTCTCTCTCTCTCTCTCTCTCTCGGTCTCTCTCTCTCAGTCTCTCTCGGTATCTCTCCCTCAGTCTTTCGGTCTCTCTCAGTCTCTCTCTCTCGGTCCCTCTCGGTCCCTCGGTTCTTCTCTCTCTCTCTTGGTCCCTCTCTCTCGGTCTCGGTCTCGGTCTCGGTCTCTCTCTCTCTCGGTCTCGGTCTCTCTCTCTCTCTCTCGGTCTCGGTCTCTCTCTCGGTCTCTCTCTCTCTCTCGGTCTCTCTCTCTCGGTCTCGGTCTCTCTCTCTCTCTCTCTGTCTCTCTCTCTCTCTCTCTCGGTCTCTCTCGCTCAGTCTCTCTCGGTATCTCTCCCTCAGTCTTTCGGTCTCTCTCAGTCTCTCTCTCTCGGTCCCTCTCGGTCTCTCGGTTCTTCTCTCTCTCTCTTGGTCCCTCTCTCTCGGTCTCTCTCTCTGTCTAGGTCTCTCTTGGTCTCTCTCTTGGAATCTCTCTCGGTCTCTCTCTCTCTCGGTCTCTCTCAGTCCCTCGGTCCCTCTCTCTTGGTCCCTCTCTCTCTCTCTCGCTCCCTCTCTCTCGCTCCCTCTCTCTCGCTCCCTCTCTCTCAGTCTCTCTCTTTCGGTCCCTCTCCGTCTCGGTCTCTCTCTCGGTCTCTCTCTCGGTCTCTCTCTCGGTCTCTCTCTCGGTCTTGGTCTCTCTCTCTCGGTCCCTCTCGGTCTCTCTCTCTCTCTCTGTCTCTCTCTCTCGGTCCCTCTCTCGGTCCCTCTCTCTCTCTCGGTCCCTCTCTTGGTCCCTCTCTCTCTCAGTCCCTCTCTCTCTCTCTCTCTCAGTCTCTCTCTCTGTCTCGGCCTCTCTCGGTCTCTCTCTCTCTCTCGGTCTCTCTCTCTCTCTCGGTCTCTCTCACTCTCGGTCTCTCTCAGTCCCTCGGTCCCTCTCTCTTGGTCCCTCTCCCTCTCTCTCGCTCCCTCTGTCTCGCTCCCTCTCTCTCGCTCCCTTTCTCTCGGTTTCACTCTCGGTCTCATTCTCGGTCTCGGTCTCTCTCTCTTTTGGTCTCTCTCTCTCTCGGTCTCTCTCTCTCTCTCTCTCTCGGTCTCGGTCTCTCTCTCGGTCTCGGTCTCTCTCTCTCTCTCGCTCCCTCTCTCTCGCTCCCTCTCTCTCGCTCCCTCTCTCTCAGTCTCTCTCTTTCGGTCCCTCTCCGTCTCGGTCTCGCTCTCGGTCTCTCTCTCGGTCTCTCTCTCGGTCTCTCTCTCGGTCTCGGTCTCTCTCTCGGTCTCGGTGTCTCTCTCTCTCTCTCGGTCTCTCTCTATCTCTCTCTCTCGGTCTCTCTCTCGGTCTCGGTCTCTCTCTCTCTCTCGGTCTCTCTCTCTTGGTCTCGGTCTCTCTGTCTAGGTCTCTCCTGGTCTCTCTCTCGGAATCTCTCTCGGTCTCTCTCTCTCTCGGTCTCTCTCAGTCCCTCGGTCCCTCTCTCTTGGTCCCTCCCTCTCTCTCTCGCTCCCTCTCTCTCGCTCCCTCTCTCTCGCTCCCTCTCTCTCAGTCTCTCTCTTTCGGTCCCTCTCCGTCTCGGTCTCGCTCTCGGTCTCTCTCTCGGTCTCTCTCTCGGTCTCTCTCTCGGTCTCGGTCTCTCTCTCGGTCTCGGTGTCTCGGTCCCTCTCTCGGTCCCTCTCTCTCTCTCGGTCCCTCTCTCTCTCTCGGTCCCTCTCTCGATCCCACTCTCTCTCTTGTTCTCTCGGTCTCTCTCTCTCGGTCTCGGTCTCTCTCTTGGTCCCTCTCTCTCGGTCTCGGTGTCTCTCTCTCTCTCTCGGTCTCGGTCTCTCTCAGTCTCGGTCTCTCTCTCGGTCTCGGTCTCTCTCTCTCTCTCGGTCTCTCTCTCTCTCTCGGTCTCTCTCTCTCGGTCTCGGTCTCTCTCTCTGTCTAGGTCTCTCTCGGTCTCTCTCTCTCAGTCTCTCTCGGTATCTCTCCCTCTGTCTCTCGGTCTGTCTCAGTCTCTCTCTCTCGGTCCCTCTCGGTCCCTCGGTTCTTCTCTCTCTCTCTCGGTCCCTTTCTCTCGGTCTCGGTGTCTCTCTCTCTCTCTCTCTCTCGGTCTCTCTCTCTCTCTCTCTCGGTCTCGGTCTCTCTCTCGGTCTCGGTCTCTCTCTCTCTCTCGGTCTCTCTCTCTTGGTCTCGGTCTCTCTGTCTAGGTCTCTCTTGGTCTCTCTCTCGGAATCTCTCTCGGTCTCTCTCTCTCTCGGTCTCTCTCAGTCCCTCGGTCCCTCTCTCTTGGTCCCTCTCTCTCTCTCTCGCTCCCTCTCTCTCGCTCCCTCTCTCTCGCTCCCTCTCTCTCAGTCTCTCTCTTTCGGTCCCTCTCCGTCTCGGTCTCGCTCTCGGTCTCTCTCTCGGTCTCTCTCTCGGTCTCGGTCTCTCTCTCGGTCTCGGTCTCTCTCTCGGTCTCGGTCTCTCGGTCCCTCTCTCGGTCCCTCTCTCTCTCTCGGTCCCTCTCTCTCTCTTGGTCCCTCTCTCTATCCCGCTCTCTCTCTTGTTCTCTCGGTCTCTCTCTCTCGGTCTCGGTCTCTCTCTTGGTCTCTCTCTCTCTCGGTCTCTCTCTCTCTCTCTCTCTCTCGGTCTCTCTCTCTCAGTCTCTCTCGGTATCTCTCCCTCGGTCTCTCGGTCTCTCTCGGTCTCTCTCAGTCTCTCTCTCTCGGTCCCTCTCGGTCCCTCGGTTCTCCTCTCTCTCTCTTGGTCCCTCTCTCTCGGTCTCGGTCTCTCTCTCTCTCTCAGTCTCGGTCTCTCTCTCTCGGTCTCGGTCTCTCTTTCTCTCTCTCTCTCGGTCCCTCGGTCTCTCTCTCACGGTCTCGGTCTCTCTTTCTCTCTCTCTCTCGGTCCCTCGGTCTCTCTCTCACGGTCTCGGTCTCTCTCTTGGTCTCTCGGTCTCTCTCTCTCTCTCTCTCGGTCCCTCGGACTCTCTCTCTCTCTCGGTCCCTCGTTCTCTCTCTCTCTCGGTCCCTCGGTCTCTCTCTCTCTCTCAGTCCCTCGGTCTCTCTCTCTCTCTCGGTCTCTCTCATCTCGGTCTCTCTCTCTCTCGGTCCCTCTCTCTCGGTCCCTCTCGGTCTCTCTCTCCGTCTCGGTGTCTCTCTCTCGGTCTCGGTCTCTCGGTCTATCTCTCAGTCTCAGTCTCTCTTGGTCCCTCTCTCTCAGTCCCTCCCTCTAGGTACCTCTCACTCTCTCTCTCTCTCGGTCTCTCTCTCTCCCGATCTCTCTGTCTCTCGGTCCCTCGGTCTCTCTCTCTCTCTCTCGGTCCCTCAGTCTCTCTCTCTTTCTCTCGGTCCCTCTGTCTCTCTCTCTCTCTCTCTCTCGGTCCCTCGGTCTCTCTCTCACGGTCTCGGTCTCTCTCTTGGTCTCTCGGACTCTCTCTCTCTCTCTCGGTCCCTCGTTCTCTCTCTCTCTCTCTCTCTCTCAGTCCCTCGGTCACTCTCTCTCTCTCGGTCTCTCTCTCTCTCTCTCTCTCTATCTCGGTCTCTCTCTCTCTCTCTCTCAGTCTCTCTCTCTCTCGGTCTCTATCTCTCTCTCGGTCTCTCTCTCTCTCGGTCTCTTGGTCTCTCTCTCTCTCGGTCTCTCTCTCTCTTGGTCTCTCTCAGTCCCTCGGTCCCTCTCTCTTGGTCCCTCTCTCTCTCTCTCGCTCCCTCTCTCTCACTCCCTCTCTCTCAGTCTCTCTCTTTTGGTCCCTCTCCGTCTCGGTCTCTCCGTCTCGGTCTCTCTCTCGGTCCGTCTCTCGGTCCTGCTCTCTCTCTCGGTCTCTCTCTCAGTCTCGGTCTCTCTCTTGGTCCCTCTCTCTCTCTCTCGCTCCCTCTCTCTCGCTCCCTCTCTCTCAGTCTCTCTCTTTCGGTCCCTCCCGTCTTGGTCTCTCCGTCTCGGTCTCTCTCTCGGTCCGTCTCTCGGTCCTGCTCTCTCTCTCGGTCTCTCTCTCGGTCTCTCTCTCTCTCTCGGTCTCTCTCTCTCTCTCTCTCTCTCGGTCTCTCTCTCTCTCTCTCTCTCTCGGTCTCTCTCTCTCTCTCTCTCTCTCTGTCTCTCTCTCTCTCTCTCTCTCGGTCTCTATCTCTTACTCGGTCTATCTCTCTCTCGGTCTCTTGGTCTCTCTCTCTCTCGGTCTCTCTCTCTCTCTTGGTCTCTCTCAGTCCCTCGGTCCCTCTCTCTTGGTCCCTCTCTCTCTCTCTCGCTCCCTCTCTCTCGCTCCCTCTCTCTCAGTCTCTCTCTTTCGGTCCCTCCCGTCTTGGTCTCTCCGTCTCGGTCTCTCTCTCGGTCCGTCTCTCGGTCCTGCTCTCTCTCTCGGTCTCTCTCTCGGTCTCGGTCTCTCTCTCGGTCTCTCTCTCTCTCAGTCTCTCTCTCTCTCAGTCTCTCTCTCTCTCTCGGTCTCTCTCTCGGTCTCGGTCCGTCTCTCGGTCCCTCTCTCTCTTTCGGTCCCTCTCTCGGTCCCTCTCTCTCTCTCGGTCCCTCTCTCGGTCCCTCTATCGGTCTCTCTCTCGGTCTCGGTCCCTCTCTCTCTCTCTCTCTCTCTCTCTTGGTCTCTCTCTCTCTCTCTGTCTCGGTCTCTCTCTCTCTGTCTCTCTGTCTCTCTCTCTCTCGGTCTCTCTCTCTCTCGGTCTCTTGGTCTCCCTCTCTCTCGGTCCCTCTCTCTCTCTCTCGCTCCCTCTCTCTCGCTCCCTTTCTCTCGCTCCCTCTGTCTCGGTCTCTCTCTTTCGGTCCCTCTCCGTCTCGGTCTCTCTCTCCGTCTCGGTCTCTCTCTCGGTCTCTCTCTCGGTCTCTGTCTCGATCTCGGTCCCGCTCTCTCTCTCGGTCCCTCTCTCTCTCGGTCCCTCTCTCTCTCTCGGTCCCTCTCTCGATCCCGCTCTCTCTCTCTTGTTCTCTCGGTCTCGGTCTCGGTCTCTCTCTCTCTCGGTCTCTCTCTCTCGGTCTCTCTCTCGGTCTCTCTCTCTCTCGGTCTCTCTCTCGGTCTCGGTCTCTCTCTCTCTCGGTCTCTCTCTCTCGGGATCTCTCCCTCGGTCTCTCGGTCTCCCTCAGTCTCTCTCTCTCGGTCCCACTTGGTCCCTCGGTTCTTCTATCTCTCTCTTGGTCCCTCTCTCTCGGTCCCTCTCGGTCTCTCTCTCTCTCTGGGTCTCGGTCTCTCTCTCGGTCTCAGTCTCTCTCTCTCTCTCGGTCTCGGTATCTCTCTCGGTCTCGGTCCCTCTCTCTCTCTCTGTCTCTCTCTCTCTCTCTCTCTCTCTCGGTCTCTCTCTCTCAGTCTCTCTCGGTATCTCTCCCTCGGTCTTTCGGTCTCTCTCAGTCTCTCTCTCTCGGTCCCTCTCGGTCCCTCGGTTCTTCTCTCTCTCTCTCGGTCCCTCTCTCTCGGTCTCGGTCTCGGTCTCTCTCTCTCTCGGTCTCGGTCTCGGTCTCTCTCTCTCTCTCTCGGTCTCGGTCTCTCTCTCGGTCTCTCTCTCTCGGTCTCTCTCTCTTGGTCTTGGTCTCTCTCTCTCTCTCGGTCTCTCTCTCTTGGTCTCGGTCTCTCTCTCTGTCTAGGTCTCTCTTGGTCTCTCTCTCGGAATCTCTCTCGGTCTCCCTCTCTCGCGGTCTCTCTCAGTCCCTCGGTCCCTCTCTCTTGGTCCCTCTCTCTCTCTCTCGCTCCCTCTCTCTCGCTCCCTCTCTCTCGCTCCCTCTCTCTCAGTCTCTCTCTTTCGGTCCCTCTCCGTCTCGGTCTCTCTCTCGGTCTCTCTCTCGGTCTCTCTCTCGGTCTCTCTCTCGGTCTCGGTCTCTCGGTCCCTCTCTTGGTCCCTCTCTCTCTCTCGGTCCCTCTCTCTCTCTCGGTCCCTCTCTCGATCCCGCTCTCTCTATTTTTCTCTCGGTATCTCTCTCTCGGTCTCGGTCTCTCTCTTGGTCTCCCTCTCTCTTGGTCTCTCTCTCGGTCTCGGTCTCTCTCTTTCTCGGTCTCTCTCTCTCGGGATCTCTCCATCGGTCTCTCGGTCTCCCTCAGTCTCTCTCTCAGTCCCTCTCGGTCCCTCGGTTCTTCTATCTCTCTCTTGGTCCCTCTCTCTCAGTCCCTCTCGGTCTCTCTCTCTCTCTGGGTCTCGGTCTCTCTCTCGGTCTCAGTCTCTCTCTCGGTCTCTCTCTCGGTCTCGGTCCCTCTCTCTCTCTCGGTCTCTCTCTCTCTCTCTCGGTCTCTCTCTCTCAGTCTCTCTCGGTATCTCTCCCTCGGTCTCTCGGTCTCTCTCAGTCTCTCTCTCTCGGTCCCTCTCGGTCCCTCGGTTCTTCTCTCTCTCTCTTGGTCCCTCTCTCTCGGTCTCGGTGTCTCTCTCTCTCTCTCGGTCTCGGTCTCTCTCTCTCTCTCAGTCTCGGTCTCTCTCTCTCGGTCTCTCTCTCTCTCTCGGTCTCGGTCTCTCTCTCTCTCTCTCTCGGTGACTCTCTCTCTGTCTCGGTCTCTCTCTCTGTCTAGGTCTCTCTCGGTCTCTCTCTCGGAATCTCTCTCGGTCTCTCTCTCTCTCGGTCTCTCTCAGTCCCTCAGTCCCTCTCTCTTGGTCCCTGTCTCTCTCTCTCGCTCCCTCTCTCTCGCTCCCTCTCTCTCAGTCTCTCTCTTTCGGTCCCTCTCCGTCTCGGTCTCTCTCTCGGTCTCTCTCTCGGTCTCTCTCTCGGTCTCTCTCTCGGTCTCGGTCTCTCGGTCCCTCTCTCGGTCCCTCTCTCTCTCTCGGTCCCTCTCTCTCTCGGTCCCTCTCTCTCTCTCGGTCCCTCTCTCGATCCCGCTCTCTCTCTTGTTCTCTCGGTCTCTCTCTCTCGGTCTCGGTCTCTCTCTTGGTCTCTCTCTCTCTCGGTCTCTCTCTCGGTCTCGGTCTCTCTCTCTCTCGGTCTCTCTCTCACGGGATCTCTCCCTCGGTCTCTCGGTCTCCCTCAGTCTCTCTCTCTCGGTCCCTCTCAGTCCCTCGGTTCTTCTATCTCTCTCTTGGTCCCTCTCTCTCAGTCCCTCTCGGTCTCTCTCTCTATCTGGGTCTCAGTCTCTCTCTCGGTCTCAGTCTCTCTCTCGGTCTCTGTCTCTCTCTCGGTCTCTCTCTCTCTCTCTCTCTCTCTCGGTCTCTCTCTCTCAGTCTCTCTCGGTATCTCTCCCTCGGTCTCTCGGTCTCTCTCAGTCTCTCTCTCTCGGTCCCTCTCGGTCCTTCGGTTCTTCTCTCTCTCTCTTGGTCCCTCTCTCTCGGTCTCGGTGTCTCTCTCTCTCTCTCGGTCTCGGTCTCTCTCTCTCTCTCAGTCTCGGTCTCTCTCTCTCGGTCTCTCTCTCGGTCTCTCTCTCGTTCTCTCTCTCGATCTTGGTCTCTCTCTCGGTCTCGGTCTCTCGGTCCCTCTCTCGGTCCCTCTCTCGATCCCGCTCTCTCTCTCGTTCTCTCGGTCTCGGTCTCGGTCTCTCTCTCTCTCGGTCTCTCTCTCTCGGTCTCGGTCTCTCTCTCGGTCTCTCTCTCTCTCGGTCTCTCTCTCGGTCTCGGTCTCTCTCTCTGTCTAGGTCTCTCTTGGTCTCTCTCTCGGAATCTCTCTCGGTCTCTCTCTCTCTCGGTCTCTCTCAGTCCCTCGGTCCCTCTCTCTTGGTCCCTCTCTCTCTCTCTCGATCCCGCTCTCTCTCTCGTTCTCTCGGTCTCGGTCTCTCTCTCTCTCGGTCTCTCTCTCTCGGTCTCTCTCTCGGTCTCTCTCTCTCTCGGTCTCTCTCTCGGTCTCGGTCTCTCTCTCTCTCGGTCTCTCTCTCTCTCGGTCTCTCGGTCTCCCTCAGTCTCTCTCTCTCGGTCCCTCTTGGTCCCTCGGTTCTTCTATCTCTCTCTTGGTCCCTCTCTCTCGGTCCCTCTCGGTCTCTCTCTCTCTCTGGGTCTCGGTCTCTCTCTCGGTCTCAGTCTCTCTCTCTCTCTCGGTCTCGGTATCTCTCTCGGTCTCGGTCCCTCTCTCTCTCTCTGTCTCTCTCTCTCTCTCTCTCTCGGTCTCTCTCTCTCAGTCTCTCTCGGTATCTCTCCCTCAGTCTTTCGGTCTCTCTCAGTCTCTCTCTCTCGGTCCCTCTCGGTCCCTCGGTTCTTCTCTCTCTCTCTTGGTCCCTCTCTCTCGGTCTCGGTCTCGGTCTCGGTCTCTCTCTCTCTCGGTCTCGGTCTCTCTCTCTCTCTCTCGGTCTCGGTCTCTCTCTCGGTCTCTCTCTCTCTCTCGGTCTCTCTCTCTCGGTCTCGGTCTCTCTCTCTCTCTCTCTGTCTCTCTCTCTCTCTCTCTCGGTCTCTCTCGCTCAGTCTCTCTCGGTATCTCTCCCTCAGTCTTTCGGTCTCTCTCAGTCTCTCTCTCTCGGTCCCTCTCGGTCTCTCGGTTCTTCTCTCTCTCTCTTGGTCCCTCTCTCTCGGTCTCTCTCTCTGTCTAGGTCTCTCTTGGTCTCTCTCTTGGAATCTCTCTCCGTCTCTCTCTCTCTCGGTCTCTCTCAGTCCCTCGGTCCCTCTCTCTTGGTCCCTCTCTCTCTCTCTCGCTCCCTCTCTCTCGCTCCCTCTCTCTCGCTCCCTCTCTCTCAGTCTCTCTCTTTCGGTCCCTCTCCGTCTCGGTCTCTCTCTCGGTCTCTCTCTCGGTCTCTCTCTCGGTCTCTCTCTCGGTCTTGGTCTCTCTCTCTCGGTCCCTCTCGGTCTCTCTCTCTCTCTCTGTCTCTCTCTCTCGGTCCCTCTCTCGGTCCCTCTCTCTCTCTCGGTCCCTCTCTTGGTCCCTCTCTCTCTCAGTCCCTCTCTCTCTCTCTCTCTCAGTCTCTCTCTCTGTCTCGGCCTCTCTCGGTCTCTCTCTCTCTCTCGGTCTCTCTCTCTCTCTCGGTCTCTCTCACTCTCGGTCTCTCTCAGTCCCTCGGTCCCTCTCTCTTGGTCCCTCTCCCTCTCTCTCGCTCCCTCTCTCTCGCTCCCTCTCTCTCGCTCCCTTTCTCTCGGTTTCACTCTCGGTCTCATTCTCGGTCTCGGTCTCTCTCTCTTTTGGTCTCTCTCTCTCTCGGTCTCTCTCTCTCTCTCTCTCTCGGTCTCGGTCTCTCTCTCGGTCTCGGTCTCTCTCTCTCTCTCGCTCCCTCTCTCTCGCTCCCTCTCTCTCGCTCCCTCTCTCTCAGTCTCTCTCTTTCGGTCCCTCTCCGTCTCGGTCTCGCTCTCGGTCTCTCTCTCGGTCTCTCTCTCGGTCTCTCTCTCGGTCTCGGTCTCTCTCTCGGTCTCGGTGTCTCTCTCTCTCTCTCGGTCTCTCTCTATCTCTCTCTCTCGGTCTCTCTCTCGGTCTCGGTCTCTCTCTCTCTCTCGGTCTCTCTCTCTTGGTCTCGGTCTCTCTGTCTAGGTCTCTCCTGGTCTCTCTCTCGGAATCTCTCTCGGTCTCTCTCTCTCTCGGTCTCTCTCAGTCCCTCGGTCCCTCTCTCTTGGTCCCTCCCTCTCTCTCTCGCTCCCTCTCTCTCGCTCCCTCTCTCTCGCTCCCTCTCTCTCAGTCTCTCTCTTTCGGTCCCTCTCCGTCTCGGTCTCGCTCTCGGTCTCTCTCTCGGTCTCTCTCTCGGTCTCTCTCTCGGTCTCGGTCTCTCTCTCGGTCTCGGTGTCTCGGTCCCTCTCTCGGTCCCTCTCTCTCTCTCGGTCCCTCTCTCTCTCTCGGTCCCTCTCTCGATCCCACTCTCTCTCTTGTTCTCTCGGTCTCTCTCTCTCGGTCTCGGTCTCTCTCTTGGTCCCTCTCTCTCGGTCTCGGTGTCTCTCTCTCTCTCTCGGTCTCGGTCTCTCTCAGTCTCGGTCTCTCTCTCGGTCTCGGTCTCTCTCTCTCTCTCGGTCTCTCTCTCTCTCTCGGTCTCTCTCTCTCGGTCTCGGTCTCTCTCTCTGTCTAGGTCTCTCTCGGTCTCTCTCTCTCAGTCTCTCTCGGTATCTCTCCCTCTGTCTCTCGGTCTGTCTCAGTCTCTCTCTCTCGGTCCCTCTCGGTCCCTCGGTTCTTCTCTCTCTCTCTCGGTCCCTTTCTCTCGGTCTCGGTGTCTCTCTCTCTCTCTCTCTCTCGGTCTCTCTCTCTCTCTCTCTCGGTCTCGGTCTCTCTCTCGGTCTCGGTCTCTCTCTCTCTCTCGGTCTCTCTCTCTTGGTCTCGGTCTCTCTGTCTAGGTCTCTCTTGGTCTCTCTCTCGGAATCTCTCTCGGTCTCTCTCTCTCTCGGTCTCTCTCAGTCCCTCGGTCCCTCTCTCTTGGTCCCTCTCTCTCTCTCTCGCTCCCTCTCTCTCGCTCCCTCTCTCTCGCTCCCTCTCTCTCAGTCTCTCTCTTTCGGTCCCTCTCCGTCTCGGTCTCGCTCTCGGTCTCTCTCTCGGTCTCTCTCTCGGTCTCGGTCTCTCTCTCGGTCTCGGTCTCTCTCTCGGTCTCGGTCTCTCGGTCCCTCTCTCGGTCCCTCTCTCTCTCTCGGTCCCTCTCTCTCTCTTGGTCCCTCTCTCTATCCCGCTCTCTCTCTTGTTCTCTCGGTCTCTCTCTCTCGGTCTCGGTCTCTCTCTTGGTCTCTCTCTCTCTCGGTCTCTCTCTCTCTCTCTCTCTCTCGGTCTCTCTCTCTCAGTCTCTCTCGGTATCTCTCCCTCGGTCTCTCGGTCTCTCTCGGTCTCTCTCAGTCTCTCTCTCTCGGTCCCTCTCGGTCCCTCGGTTCTCCTCTCTCTCTCTTGGTCCCTCTCTCTCGGTCTCGGTCTCTCTCTCTCTCTCAGTCTCGGTCTCTCTCTCTCGGTCTCGGTCTCTCTTTCTCTCTCTCTCTCGGTCCCTCGGTCTCTCTCTCACGGTCTCGGTCTCTCTTTCTCTCTCTCTCTCGGTCCCTCGGTCTCTCTCTCACGGTCTCGGTCTCTCTCTTGGTCTCTCGGTCTCTCTCTCTCTCTCTCTCGGTCCCTCGGACTCTCTCTCTCTCTCGGTCCCTCGTTCTCTCTCTCTCTCGGTCCCTCGGTCTCTCTCTCTCTCTCAGTCCCTCGGTCTCTCTCTCTCTCTCGGTCTCTCTCATCTCGGTCTCTCTCTCTCTCGGTCCCTCTCTCTCGGTCCCTCTCGGTCTCTCTCTCCGTCTCGGTGTCTCTCTCTCGGTCTCGGTCTCTCGGTCTATCTCTCAGTCTCAGTCTCTCTTGGTCCCTCTCTCTCAGTCCCTCCCTCTAGGTACCTCTCACTCTCTCTCTCTCTCGGTCTCTCTCTCTCCCGATCTCTCTGTCTCTCGGTCCCTCGGTCTCTCTCTCTCTCTCTCGGTCCCTCAGTCTCTCTCTCTTTCTCTCGGTCCCTCTGTCTCTCTCTCTCTCTCTCTCTCGGTCCCTCGGTCTCTCTCTCACGGTCTCGGTCTCTCTCTTGGTCTCTCGGACTCTCTCTCTCTCTCTCGGTCCCTCGTTCTCTCTCTCTCTCTCTCTCTCTCAGTCCCTCGGTCACTCTCTCTCTCTCGGTCTCTCTCTCTCTCTCTCTCTCTATCTCGGTCTCTCTCTCTCTCTCTCTCAGTCTCTCTCTCTCTCGGTCTCTATCTCTCTCTCGGTCTCTCTCTCTCTCGGTCTCTTGGTCTCTCTCTCTCTCGGTCTCTCTCTCTCTTGGTCTCTCTCAGTCCCTCGGTCCCTCTCTCTTGGTCCCTCTCTCTCTCTCTCGCTCCCTCTCTCTCACTCCCTCTCTCTCAGTCTCTCTCTTTTGGTCCCTCTCCGTCTCGGTCTCTCCGTCTCGGTCTCTCTCTCGGTCCGTCTCTCGGTCCTGCTCTCTCTCTCGGTCTCTCTCTCAGTCTCGGTCTCTCTCTTGGTCCCTCTCTCTCTCTCTCGCTCCCTCTCTCTCGCTCCCTCTCTCTCAGTCTCTCTCTTTCGGTCCCTCCCGTCTTGGTCTCTCCGTCTCGGTCTCTCTCTCGGTCCGTCTCTCGGTCCTGCTCTCTCTCTCGGTCTCTCTCTCGGTCTCTCTCTCTCTCTCGGTCTCTCTCTCTCTCTCTCTCTCTCGGTCTCTCTCTCTCTCTCTCTCTCTCGGTCTCTCTCTCTCTCTCTCTCTCTCTGTCTCTCTCTCTCTCTCTCTCTCGGTCTCTATCTCTTACTCGGTCTATCTCTCTCTCGGTCTCTTGGTCTCTCTCTCTCTCGGTCTCTCTCTCTCTCTTGGTCTCTCTCAGTCCCTCGGTCCCTCTCTCTTGGTCCCTCTCTCTCTCTCTCGCTCCCTCTCTCTCGCTCCCTCTCTCTCAGTCTCTCTCTTTCGGTCCCTCCCGTCTTGGTCTCTCCGTCTCGGTCTCTCTCTCGGTCCGTCTCTCGGTCCTGCTCTCTCTCTCGGTCTCTCTCTCGGTCTCGGTCTCTCTCTCGGTCTCTCTCTCTCTCAGTCTCTCTCTCTCTCAGTCTCTCTCTCTCTCTCGGTCTCTCTCTCGGTCTCGGTCCGTCTCTCGGTCCCTCTCTCTCTTTCGGTCCCTCTCTCGGTCCCTCTCTCTCTCTCGGTCCCTCTCTCGGTCCCTCTATCGGTCTCTCTCTCGGTCTCGGTCCCTCTCTCTCTCTCTCTCTCTCTCTCTCTTGGTCTGTCTCTCTCTCTCTGTCTCGGTCTCTCTCTCTCTGTCTCTCTGTCTCTCTCTCTCTCGGTCTCTCTCTCTCTCGGTCTCTTGGTCTCCCTCTCTCTCGGTCCCTCTCTCTCTCTCTCGCTCCCTCTCTCTCGCTCCCTTTCTCTCGCTCCCTCTGTCTCGGTCTCTCTCTTTCGGTCCCTCTCCGTCTCGGTCTCTCTCTCCGTCTCGGTCTCTCTCTCGGTCTCTCTCTCGGTCTCTCTCTCGATCTCGGTCCCGCTCTCTCTCTCGGTCCCTCTCTCTCTCGGTCCCTCTCTCTCTCTCGGTCCCTCTCTCGATCCCGCTCTCTCTCTCTTGTTCTCTCGGTCTCGGTCTCGGTCTCTCTCTCTCTCGGTCTCTCTCTCTCGGTCTCTCTCTCGGTCTCTCTCTCTCTCGGTCTCTCTCTCGGTCTCGGTCTCTCTCTCTCTCGGTCTCTCTCTCTCGGGATCTCTCCCTCGGTCTCTCGGTCTCCCTCAGTCTCTCTCTCTCGGTCCCACTTGGTCCCTCGGTTCTTCTATCTCTCTCTTGGTCCCTCTCTCTCGGTCCCTCTCGGTCTCTCTCTCTCTCTGGGTCTCGGTCTCTCTCTCGGTCTCAGTCTCTCTCTCTCTCTCGGTCTCGGTATCTCTCTCGGTCTCGGTCCCTCTCTCTCTCTCTGTCTCTCTCTCTCTCTCTCTCTCTCTCGGTCTCTCTCTCTCAGTCTCTCTCGGTATCTCTCCCTCGGTCTTTCGGTCTCTCTCAGTCTCTCTCTCTCGGTCCCTCTCGGTCCCTCGGTTCTTCTCTCTCTCTCTCGGTCCCTCTCTCTCGGTCTCGGTCTCGGTCTCTCTCTCTCTCGGTCTCGGTCTCGGTCTCTCTCTCTCTCTCTCGGTCTCGGTCTCTCTCTCGGTCTCTCTCTCTCGGTCTCTCTCTCTTGGTCTTGGTCTCTCTCTCTCTCTCGGTCTCTCTCTCTTGGTCTCGGTCTCTCTCTCTGTCTAGGTCTCTCTTGGTCTCTCTCTCGGAATCTCTCTCGGTCTCCCTCTCTCGCGGTCTCTCTCAGTCCCTCGGTCCCTCTCTCTTGGTCCCTCTCTCTCTCTCTCGCTCCCTCTCTCTCGCTCCCTCTCTCTCGCTCCCTCTCTCTCAGTCTCTCTCTTTCGGTCCCTCTCCGTCTCGGTCTCTCTCTCGGTCTCTCTCTCGGTCTCTCTCTCGGTCTCTCTCTCGGTCTCGGTCTCTCGGTCCCTCTCTTGGTCCCTCTCTCTCTCTCGGTCCCTCTCTCTCTCTCGGTCCCTCTCTCGATCCCGCTCTCTCTATTTTTCTCTCGGTATCTCTCTCTCGGTCTCGGTCTCTCTCTTGGTCTCCCTCTCTCTTGGTCTCTCTCTCGGTCTCGGTCTCTCTCTTTCTCGGTCTCTCTCTCTCGGGATCTCTCCATCGGTCTCTCGGTCTCCCTCAGTCTCTCTCTCAGTCCCTCTCGGTCCCTCGGTTCTTCTATCTCTCTCTTGGTCCCTCTCTCTCAGTCCCTCTCGGTCTCTCTCTCTCTCTGGGTCTCGGTCTCTCTCTCGGTCTCAGTCTCTCTCTCGGTCTCTCTCTCGGTCTCGGTCCCTCTCTCTCTCTCGGTCTCTCTCTCTCTCTCTCGGTCTCTCTCTCTCAGTCTCTCTCGGTATCTCTCCCTCGGTCTCTCGGTCTCTCTCAGTCTCTCTCTCTCGGTCCCTCTCGGTCCCTCGGTTCTTCTCTCTCTCTCTTGGTCCCTCTCTCTCGGTCTCGGTGTCTCTCTCTCTCTCTCGGTCTCGGTCTCTCTCTCTCTCTCAGTCTCGGTCTCTCTCTCTCGGTCTCTCTCTCTCTCTCGGTCTCGGTCTCTCTCTCTCTCTCTCTCGGTGACTCTCTCTCTGTCTCGGTCTCTCTCTCTGTCTAGGTCTCTCTCGGTCTCTCTCTCGGAATCTCTCTCGGTCTCTCTCTCTCTCGGTCTCTCTCAGTCCCTCAGTCCCTCTCTCTTGGTCCCTGTCTCTCTCTCTCGCTCCCTCTCTCTCGCTCCCTCTCTCTCAGTCTCTCTCTTTCGGTCCCTCTCCGTCTCGGTCTCTCTCTCGGTCTCTCTCTCGGTCTCTCTCTCGGTCTCTCTCTCGGTCTCGGTCTCTCGGTCCCTCTCTCGGTCCCTCTCTCTCTCTCGGTCCCTCTCTCTCTCGGTCCCTCTCTCTCTCTCGGTCCCTCTCTCGATCCCGCTCTCTCTCTTGTTCTCTCGGTCTCTCTCTCTCGGTCTCGGTCTCTCTCTTGGTCTCTCTCTCTCTCGGTCTCTCTCTCGGTCTCGGTCTCTCTCTCTCTCGGTCTCTCTCTCACGGGATCTCTCCCTCGGTCTCTCGGTCTCCCTCAGTCTCTCTCTCTCGGTCCCTCTCAGTCCCTCGGTTCTTCTATCTCTCTCTTGGTCCCTCTCTCTCAGTCCCTCTCGGTCTCTCTCTCTATCTGGGTCTCAGTCTCTCTCTCGGTCTCAGTCTCTCTCTCGGTCTCTGTCTCTCTCTCGGTCTCTCTCTCTCTCTCTCTCTCTCTCGGTCTCTCTCTCTCAGTCTCTCTCGGTATCTCTCCCTCGGTCTCTCGGTCTCTCTCAGTCTCTCTCTCTCGGTCCCTCTCGGTCCTTCGGTTCTTCTCTCTCTCTCTTGGTCCCTCTCTCTCGGTCTCGGTGTCTCTCTCTCTCTCTCGGTCTCGGTCTCTCTCTCTCTCTCAGTCTCGGTCTCTCTCTCTCGGTCTCTCTCTCGGTCTCTCTCTCGTTCTCTCTCTCGATCTTGGTCTCTCTCTCGGTCTCGGTCTCTCGGTCCCTCTCTCGGTCCCTCTCTCGATCCCGCTCTCTCTCTCGTTCTCTCGGTCTCGGTCTCGGTCTCTCTCTCTCTCGGTCTCTCTCTCTCGGTCTCGGTCTCTCTCTCGGTCTCTCTCTCTCTCGGTCTCTCTCTCGGTCTCGGTCTCTCTCTCTGTCTAGGTCTCTCTTGGTCTCTCTCTCGGAATCTCTCTCGGTCTCTCTCTCTCTCGGTCTCTCTCAGTCCCTCGGTCCCTCTCTCTTGGTCCCTCTCTCTCTCTCTCGATCCCGCTCTCTCTCTCGTTCTCTCGGTCTCGGTCTCTCTCTCTCTCGGTCTCTCTCTCTCGGTCTCTCTCTCGGTCTCTCTCTCTCTCGGTCTCTCTCTCGGTCTCGGTCTCTCTCTCTCTCGGTCTCTCTCTCTCTCGGTCTCTCGGTCTCCCTCAGTCTCTCTCTCTCGGTCCCTCTTGGTCCCTCGGTTCTTCTATCTCTCTCTTGGTCCCTCTCTCTCGGTCCCTCTCGGTCTCTCTCTCTCTCTGGGTCTCGGTCTCTCTCTCGGTCTCAGTCTCTCTCTCTCTCTCGGTCTCGGTATCTCTCTCGGTCTCGGTCCCTCTCTCTCTCTCTGTCTCTCTCTCTCTCTCTCTCTCGGTCTCTCTCTCTCAGTCTCTCTCGGTATCTCTCCCTCAGTCTTTCGGTCTCTCTCAGTCTCTCTCTCTCGGTCCCTCTCGGTCCCTCGGTTCTTCTCTCTCTCTCTTGGTCCCTCTCTCTCGGTCTCGGTCTCGGTCTCGGTCTCTCTCTCTCTCGGTCTCGGTCTCTCTCTCTCTCTCTCGGTCTCGGTCTCTCTCTCGGTCTCTCTCTCTCTCTCGGTCTCTCTCTCTCGGTCTCGGTCTCTCTCTCTCTCTCTCTGTCTCTCTCTCTCTCTCTCTCGGTCTCTCTCGCTCAGTCTCTCTCGGTATCTCTCCCTCAGTCTTTCGGTCTCTCTCAGTCTCTCTCTCTCGGTCCCTCTCGGTCTCTCGGTTCTTCTCTCTCTCTCTTGGTCCCTCTCTCTCGGTCTCTCTCTCTGTCTAGGTCTCTCTTGGTCTCTCTCTTGGAATCTCTCTCCGTCTCTCTCTCTCTCGGTCTCTCTCAGTCCCTCGGTCCCTCTCTCTTGGTCCCTCTCTCTCTCTCTCGCTCCCTCTCTCTCGCTCCCTCTCTCTCGCTCCCTCTCTCTCAGTCTCTCTCTTTCGGTCCCTCTCCGTCTCGGTCTCTCTCTCGGTCTCTCTCTCGGTCTCTCTCTCGGTCTCTCTCTCGGTCTTGGTCTCTCTCTCTCGGTCCCTCTCGGTCTCTCTCTCTCTCTCTGTCTCTCTCTCTCGGTCCCTCTCTCGGTCCCTCTCTCTCTCTCGGTCCCTCTCTTGGTCCCTCTCTCTCTCAGTCCCTCTCTCTCTCTCTCTCTCAGTCTCTCTCTCTGTCTCAGCCTCTCTCGGTCTCTCTCTCTCTCTCGGTCTCTCTCTCTCTCTCGGTCTCTCTCACTCTCGGTCTCTCTCAGTCCCTCGGTCCCTCTCTCTTGGTCCCTCTCCCTCTCTCTCGCTCCCTCTCTCTCGCTCCCTCTCTCTCGCTCCCTTTCTCTCGGTTTCACTCTCGGTCTCATTCTCGGTCTCGGTCTCTCTCTCTTTTGGTCTCTCTCTCTCTCGGTCTCTCTCTCTCTCTCTCTCTCGGTCTCGGTCTCTCTCTCGGTCTCGGTCTCTCTCTCTCTCTCGCTCCCTCTCTCTCGCTCCCTCTCTCTCAGTCTCTCTCTTTCGGTCCCTCTCCGTCTCGGTCTCGCTCTCGGTCTCGCTCTCGGTCTCTCTCTCGGTCTCTCTCTCGGTCTCGGTCTCTCTCTCGGTCTCGGTGTCTCTCTCTCTCTCTCGGTCTCTCTCTATCTCTCTCTCTCGGTCTCTCTCTCGGTCTCGGTCTCTCTCTCTCTCTCGGTCTCTCTCTCTTGGTCTCGGTCTCTCTGTCTAGGTCTCTCCTGGTCTCTCTCTCGGAATCTCTCTCGGTCTCTCTCTCTCTCGGTCTCTCTCAGTCCCTCGGTCCCTCTCTCTTGGTCCCTCCCTCTCTCTCTCGCTCCCTCTCTCTCGCTCCCTCTCTCTCGCTCCCTCTCTCTCAGTCTCTCTCTTTCGGTCCCTCTCCGTCTCGGTCTCGCTCTCGGTCTCTCTCTCGGTCTCTCTCTCGGTCTCTCTCTCGGTCTCGGTCTCTCTCTCGGTCTCGGTGTCTCGGTCCCTCTCTCGGTCCCTCTCTCTCTCTCGGTCCCTCTCTCTCTCTCGGTCCCTCTCTCGATCCCACTCTCTCTCTTGTTCTCTCGGTCTCTCTCTCTCGGTCTCGGTCTCTCTCTTGGTCCCTCTCTCTCGGTCTCGGTGTCTCTCTCTCTCTCTCGGTCTCGGTCTCTCTCAGTCTCGGTCTCTCTCTCGGTCTCGGTCTCTCTCTCTCTCTCGGTCTCTCTCTCTCTCTCGGTCTCTCTCTCTCGGTCTCGGTCTCTCTCTCTGTCTAGGTCTCTCTCGGTCTCTCTCTCTCAGTCTCTCTCGGTATCTCTCCCTCTGTCTCTCGGTCTGTCTCAGTCTCTCTCTCTCGGTCCCTCTCGGTCCCTCGGTTCTTCTCTCTCTCTCTCGGTCCCTTTCTCTCGGTCTCGGTGTCTCTCTCTCTCTCTCTCTCTCGGTCTCTCTCTCTCTCTCTCTCGGTCTCGGTCTCTCTCTCGGTCTCGGTCTCTCTCTCTCTCTCGGTCTCTCTCTCTTGGTCTCGGTCTCTCTGTCTAGGTCTCTCTTGGTCTCTCTCTCGGAATCTCTCTCGGTCTCTCTCTCTCTCGGTCTCTCTCAGTCCCTCGGTCCCTCTCTCTTGGTCCCTCTCTCTCTCTCTCGCTCCCTCTCTCTCGCTCCCTCTCTCTCGCTCCCTCTCTCTCAGTCTCTCTCTTTCGGTCCCTCTCCGTCTCGGTCTCGCTCTCGGTCTCTCTCTCGGTCTCTCTCTCGGTCTCGGTCTCTCTCTCGGTCTCGGTCTCTCTCTCGGTCTCGGTCTCTCGGTCCCTCTCTCGGTCCCTCTCTCTCTCTCGGTCCCTCTCTCTCTCTTGGTCCCTCTCTCTATCCCGCTCTCTCTCTTGTTCTCTCGGTCTCTCTCTCTCGGTCTCGGTCTCTCTCTTGGTCTCTCTCTCTCTCGGTCTCTCTCTCTCTCTCTCTCGGTCTCTCTCTCTCAGTCTCTCTCGGTATCTCTCCCTCGGTCTCTCGGTCTCTCTCGGTCTCTCTCAGTCTCTCTCTCTCGGTCCCTCTCGGTCCCTCGGTTCTCCTCTCTCTCTCTTGGTCCCTCTCTCTCGGTCTCGGTCTCTCTCTCTCTCTCAGTCTCGGTCTCTCTCTCTCGGTCTCGGTCTCTCTTTCTCTCTCTCTCTCGGTCCCTCGGTCTCTCTCTCACGGTCTCGGTCTCTCTTTCTCTCTCTCTCTCGGTCCCTCGGTCTCTCTCTCACGGTCTCGGTCTCTCTCTTGGTCTCTCGGTCTCTCTCTCTCTCTCTCTCGGTCCCTCGGACTCTCTCTCTCTCTCGGTCCCTCGTTCTCTCTCTCTCTCGGTCCCTCGGTCTCTCTCTCTCTCTCAGTCCCTCGGTCTCTCTCTCTCTCTCGGTCTCTCTCATCTCGGTCTCTCTCTCTCTCGGTCCCTCTCTCTCGGTCCCTCTCGGTCTCTCTCTCCGTCTCGGTGTCTCTCTCTCGGTCTCGGTCTCTCGGTCTATCTCTCAGTCTCAGTCTCTCTTGGTCCCTCTCTCTCAGTCCCTCCCTCTAGGTACCTCTCACTCTCTCTCTCTCTCGGTCTCTCTCTCTCCCGATCTCTCTGTCTCTCGGTCCCTCGGTCTCTCTCTCTCTCTCTCGGTCCCTCAGTCTCTCTCTCTTTCTCTCGGTCCCTCTGTCTCTCTCTCTCTCTCTCTATCGGTCCCTCGGTCTCTCTCTCACGGTCTCGGTCTCTCTCTTGGTCTCTCGGACTCTCTCTCTCTCTCTCGGTCCCTCGTTCTCTCTCTCTCTCTCTCTCTCTCAGTCCCTCGGTCACTCTCTCTCTCTCGGTCTCTCTCTCTCTCTCTCTCTCTATCTCGGTCTCTCTCTCTCTCTCTCTCAGTCTCTCTCTCTCTCGGTCTCTATCTCTCTCTCGGTCTCTCTCTCTCTCGGTCTCTTGGTCTCTCTCTCTCTCGGTCTCTCTCTCTCTTGGTCTCTCTCAGTCCCTCGGTCCCTCTCTCTTGGTCCCTCTCTCTCTCTCTCGCTCCCTCTCTCTCACTCCCTCTCTCTCAGTCTCTCTCTTTTGGTCCCTCTCCGTCTCGGTCTCTCCGTCTCGGTCTCTCTCTCGGTCCGTCTCTCGGTCCTGCTCTCTCTCTCGGTCTCTCTCTCAGTCTCGGTCTCTCTCTTGGTCCCTCTCTCTCTCTCTCGCTCCCTCTCTCTCGCTCCCTCTCTCTCAGTCTCTCTCTTTCGGTCCCTCCCGTCTTGGTCTCTCCGTCTCGGTCTCTCTCTCGGTCCGTCTCTCGGTCCTGCTCTCTCTCTCGGTCTCTCTCTCGGTCTCTCTCTCTCTCTCGGTCTCTCTCTCTCTCTCTCTCTCTCGGTCTCTCTCTCTCTCTCTCTCTCTCGGTCTCTCTCTCTCTCTCTCTCTCTCTGTCTCTCTCTCTCTCTCTCTCTCGGTCTCTATCTCTTACTCGGTCTATCTCTCTCTCGGTCTCTTGGTCTCTCTCTCTCTCGGTCTCTCTCTCTCTCTTGGTCTCTCTCAGTCCCTCGGTCCCTCTCTCTTGGTCCCTCTCTCTCTCTCTCGCTCCCTCTCTCTCGCTCCCTCTCTCTCAGTCTCTCTCTTTCGGTCCCTCCCGTCTTGGTCTCTCCGTCTCGGTCTCTCTCTCGGTCCGTCTCTCGGTCCTGCTCTCTCTCTCGGTCTCTCTCTCGGTCTCGGTCTCTCTCTCGGTCTCTCTCTCTCTCAGTCTCTCTCTCTCTCAGTCTCTCTCTCTCTCTCGGTCTCTCTCTCGGTCTCGGTCCGTCTCTCGGTCCCTCTCTCTCTTTCGGTCCCTCTCTCGGTCCCTCTCTCTCTCTCGGTCCCTCTCTCGGTCCCTCTATCGGTCTCTCTCTCGGTCTCGGTCCCTCTCTCTCTCTCTCTCTCTCTCTCTCTTGGTCTGTCTCTCTCTCTCTGTCTCGGGCTCTCTCTCTCTGTCTCTCTGTCTCTCTCTCTCTCGGTCTCTCTCTCTCTCGGTCTCTTGGTCTCCCTCTCTCTCGGTCCCTCTCTCTCTCTCTCGCTCCCTCTCTCTCGCTCCCTTTCTCTCGCTCCCTCTGTCTCGGTCTCTCTCTTTCGGTCCCTCTCCGTCTCGGTCTCTCTCTCCGTCTCGGTCTCTCTCTCGGTCTCTCTCTCGGTCTCTCTCTCGATCTCGGTCCCGCTCTCTCTCTCGGTCCCTCTCTCTCTCGGTCCCTCTCTCTCTCTCGGTCCCTCTCTCGATCCCGCTCTCTCTCTCTTGTTCTCTCGGTCTCGGTCTCGGTCTCTCTCTCTCTCGGTCTCTCTCTCTCGGTCTCTCTCTCGGTCTCTCTCTCTCTCGGTCTCTCTCTCGGTCTCGGTCTCTCTCTCTCTCGGTCTCTCTCTCTCGGGATCTCTCCCTCGGTCTCTCGGTCTCCCTCAGTCTCTCTCTCTCGGTCCCACTTGGTCCCTCGGTTCTTCTATCTCTCTCTTGGTCCCTCTCTCTCGGTCCCTCTCGGTCTCTCTCTCTCTCTGGGTCTCGGTCTCTCTCTCGGTCTCAGTCTCTCTCTCTCTCTCGGTCTCGGTATCTCTCTCGGTCTCGGTCCCTCTCTCTCTCTCTGTCTCTCTCTCTCTCTCTCTCTCTCTCGGTCTCTCTCTCTCAGTCTCTCTCGGTATCTCTCCCTCGGTCTTTCGGTCTCTCTCAGTCTCTCTCTCTCGGTCCCTCTCGGTCCCTCGGTTCTTCTCTCTCTCTCTCGGTCCCTCTCTCTCGGTCTCGGTCTCGGTCTCTCTCTCTCTCGGTCTCGGTCTCGGTCTCTCTCTCTCTCTCTCGGTCTCGGTCTCTCTCTCGGTCTCTCTCTCTCGGTCTCTCTCTCTTGGTCTTGGTCTCTCTCTCTCTCTCGGTCTCTCTCTCTTGGTCTCGGTCTCTCTCTCTGTCTAGGTCTCTCTTGGTCTCTCTCTCGGAATCTCTCTCGGTCTCCCTCTCTCGCGGTCTCTCTCAGTCCCTCGGTCCCTCTCTCTTGGTCCCTCTCTCTCTCTCTCGCTCCCTCTCTCTCGCTCCCTCTCTCTCGCTCCCTCTCTCTCAGTCTCTCTCTTTCGGTCCCTCTCCGTCTCGGTCTCTCTCTCGGTCTCTCTCTCGGTCTCTCTCTCGGTCTCTCTCTCGGTCTCGGTCTCTCGGTCCCTCTCTTGGTCCCTCTCTCTCTCTCGGTCCCTCTCTCTCTCTCGGTCCCTCTCTCGATCCCGCTCTCTCTATTTTTCTCTCGGTATCTCTCTCTCGGTCTCGGTCTCTCTCTTGGTCTCCCTCTCTCTTGGTCTCTCTCTCGGTCTCGGTCTCTCTCTTTCTCGGTCTCTCTCTCTCGGGATCTCTCCATCGGTCTCTCGGTCTCCCTCAGTCTCTCTCTCAGTCCCTCTCGGTCCCTCGGTTCTTCTATCTCTCTCTTGGTCCCTCTCTCTCAGTCCCTCTCGGTCTCTCTCTCTCTCTGGGTCTCGGTCTCTCTCTCGGTCTCAGTCTCTCTCTCGGTCTCTCTCTCGGTCTCGGTCCCTCTCTCTCTCTCGGTCTCTCTCTCTCTCTCTCGGTCTCTCTCTCTCAGTCTCTCTCGGTATCTCTCCCTCGGTCTCTCGGTCTCTCTCAGTCTCTCTCTCTCGGTCCCTCTCGGTCCCTCGGTTCTTCTCTCTCTCTCTTGGTCCCTCTCTCTCGGTCTCGGTGTCTCTCTCTCTCTCTCGGTCTCGGTCTCTCTCTCTCTCTCAGTCTCGGTCTCTCTCTCTCGGTCTCTCTCTCTCTCTCGGTCTCGGTCTCTCTCTCTCTCTCTCTCGGTGACTCTCTCTCTGTCTCGGTCTCTCTCTCTGTCTAGGTCTCTCTCGGTCTCTCTCTCGGAATCTCTCTCGGTCTCTCTCTCTCTCGGTCTCTCTCAGTCCCTCAGTCCCTCTCTCTTGGTCCCTGTCTCTCTCTCTCGCTCCCTCTCTCTCGCTCCCTCTCTCTCAGTCTCTCTCTTTCGGTCCCTCTCCGTCTCGGTCTCTCTCTCGGTCTCTCTCTCGGTCTCTCTCTCGGTCTCTCTCTCGGTCTCGGTCTCTCGGTCCCTCTCTCGGTCCCTCTCTCTCTCTCGGTCCCTCTCTCTCTCGGTCCCTCTCTCTCTCTCGGTCCCTCTCTCGATCCCGCTCTCTCTCTTGTTCTCTCGGTCTCTCTCTCTCGGTCTCGGTCTCTCTCTTGGTCTCTCTCTCTCTCGGTCTCTCTCTCGGTCTCGGTCTCTCTCTCTCTCGGTCTCTCTCTCACGGGATCTCTCCCTCGGTCTCTCGGTCTCCCTCAGTCTCTCTCTCTCGGTCCCTCTCAGTCCCTCGGTTCTTCTATCTCTCTCTTGGTCCCTCTCTCTCAGTCCCTCTCGGTCTCTCTCTCTATCTGGGTCTCAGTCTCTCTCTCGGTCTCAGTCTCTCTCTCGGTCTCTGTCTCTCTCTCGGTCTCTCTCTCTCTCTCTCTCTCTCTCGGTCTCTCTCTCTCAGTCTCTCTCGGTATCTCTCCCTCGGTCTCTCGGTCTCTCTCAGTCTCTCTCTCTCGGTCCCTCTCGGTCCTTCGGTTCTTCTCTCTCTCTCTTGGTCCCTCTCTCTCGGTCTCGGTGTCTCTCTCTCTCTCTCGGTCTCGGTCTCTCTCTCTCTCTCAGTCTCGGTCTCTCTCTCTCGGTCTCTCTCTCGGTCTCTCTCTCGGTCTCTCTCTCGGTCTCTCTCTCGGTCTCGGTCTCTCTCTCGGTCTCGGTCTCTCGGTCCCTCTCTTGGTCCCTCTCTCTCTCTCGGTCCCTCTCTCTCTCTCGGTCCCTCTCTCGATCCCGCTCTCTCTATTTTTCTCTCGGTCTCTCTCTCTCAGTCTCGGTCTCTCTCTTGGTCTCCCTCTCTCTTGGTCTCTCTCTCGGTCTCGGTCTCTCTCTCTCTCGGTCTCTCTCTCTCGGGATCTCTCCATCGGTCTCTCGGTCTCCCTCAGTCTCTCTCTCGGTCCCTCTCGGTCCCTCGGTTCTTCTATCTCTCTCTTGGTCCCTCTCTCTCAGTCCCTCTCGGTCTCTCTCTCTCTCTGGGTCTCTGTCTCTCTCTCGGTCTCAGTCTCTCTCTCGGTCTCTCTCTCGGTCTCGGTCCCTCTCTCTCTCTCGGTCTCTCTCTCTCTCTCTCGGTCTCTCTCTCTCAGTCTCTCTCGGTATCTCTCCCTCGGTCTCTCGGTCTCTCTCAGTCTCTCTCTCTCGGTCCCTCTCGGTCCCTCGGTTCTTCTCTCTCTCTCTTGGTCCCTCTCTCTCGGTCTCGGTGTCTCTCTCTCTCTCTCAGTCTCGGTCTCTCTCTCTCGGTCTCTCTCTCTCTCTCGGTCTCGGTCTCTCTCTCTCTCTCTCTCGGTCACTCTCTCTCGGTCTCGGTCTCTCTCTCTGTCTAGGTCTCTCTCGGTCTCTCTCTCGGAATCTCTCTCGGTCTCTCTCTCTCTCGGTCTCTCTCAGTCCCTCAGTCCCTCTCTCTTGGTCCCTGTCTCTCTCTCTCGCTCCCTCTCTCTCGCTCCCTCTCTCTCAGTCTCTCTCTTTCGGTCCCTCTCCGTCTCGGTCTCTCTCTCGGTCTCTCTCTCGGTCTCGGTCTCTCGGTCCCTCTCTCGGTCCCTCTCTCTCTCTCGGTCCCTCTCTCTCTCGGTCCCTCTCTCTCTCTCGGTCCCTCTCTCGATCCCGCTCTCTCTCTTGTTCTCTCGGTCTCTCTCTCTCGGTCTCGGTCTCTCTCTTGGTCTCTCTCTCTCTCGGTCTCTCTCTCGGTCTCGGTCTCTCTCTCTCTCGGTCTCTCTCTCACGGGATCTCTCCCTCGGTCTCTCGGTCTCCCTCAGTCTCTCTCTCTCGGTCCCTCTCAGTCCCTCGGTTCTTCTATCTCTCTCTTGGTCCCTCTCTCTCAGTCCCTCTCGGTCTCTCTCTCTCTCTGGGTCTCAGTCTCTCTCTGGGTCTCAGTCACTCTCTCGGTCTCTGTCTCTCTCTCGGTCTCTCTCTCTCTCTCTCTCTCTCTCTCGGTCTCTCTCTCTCAGTCTCTCTCGGTATCTCTCCCTCGGTCTCTCGGTCTCTCTCAGTCTCTCTCTCTCGGTCCCTCTCGGTCCTTCGGTTCTTCTCTCTCTCTCTTGGTCCCTCTCTCTCGGTCTCGGTGTCTCTCTCTCTCTCTCGGTCTCGGTCTCTCTCTCTCTCTCAGTCTCGGTCTCTCTCTCTCGGTCTCGGTCTCTCTCTCTCTCTCTCTCAGTCCCTCGGTCTCTCTCTCACGGTCTCGGTCTCTCTCTTGGTCTCTCGGTCTCTCTCTCTCGGTCTCTCTCGGTCTCTCTCTCTCTCTCTCTCGGTCTCTCTCTCTCTCTCTCTCTCAGTCCCTCGGACTCTCTCTCTCTCTCGGTACCTCGTTCTCTCTCTCTCTCGGTCCCTCGGTCTCTCTCTCTCTCTCTCTCGTTGTCTCTCTCGTTCTCTCCCTCTCAGTCTCGGTCTCTCGGTCACTCTCATGGTCTCGGTCTCGGTCTGTCTCTCGGTCTCGGTCTCTCTCTCTTGTTCTCGGACATTCTCTCTCGGTCACTCGGTCTCTCTCTCGGTCCCTCGGTCTCTCTCTCTCTCTCTCTCGGTCCCTCGGTCTCTCTCTCTCTCGGTCCCTCGGTCTCTCTCTCTCTCTCTCGGTCCCTCGTTCCCTCTCTCTCTCTTTCGGTCCCTCTCTCTCGGTCCCTCTCGGTCTCTCTCTCTGTCTAGGTGTCTCTCTCTCGGTCTCGGTCTCTCGGTCTCTCTCTCAGTCTCAGTCTCTCTCGGTCCCTCTCTCTCAGTCCCTCCCTCTCGGTACCTCTCACTCTCTCTCTCTCTCTGTCTTTCTCTCTCCCGATCTCTCTGTCTCTCGGACCCTCGATCTCTCTCTCTCTCGGTCCCTCAGTCTCTCTCTCTTTCTCTCGGTCCCTCGGTCTCTCTCTCTCTCTCTCTCTTTCGGTCCCTCGGACTCTCTCTCTCTCTCGGTCCCTCGTTCTCTCTCTCTCTCAGTCCCTCGGTCTCTCTTTCTCGGTCTCTTTTTCTCTCGGTGCCTCGGTCCCTCTCTCTCGGTCCCTCCCTCTCTCTCTCGGTCCCTCTCTCTCGGTCCCTCTCGGTCTCTCTCTCTGTCTTGGTGTCTCTCTCTCGGTCTCGGTCTCTCGGTCTCTCTCTCAGTCTCAGTCTCTCTCGGTCTCTCTCTTGGTCTCTCTCGGTCCCTCTCTCTCGGTCCTCCCCTCTCGGTCCCTCTCACGCTCTCTCTCTCTCTCTTGGTCTCTCTCTCCCCCGATCTCTCTGTCTCTCGTTCCCTCGGTCTCTCTCTCTCACAGTCTTGGTCTCTCTCTTGGTCTCTCAGTCTCTCTCGGTCTCTCTCTCTCTCTCGTTCTCTCTCTCTCAGTCTCGGTCTCGGTCTGTCTCTCGGTCAAGGTCTCTCTCTCTCTCTCTTGGTCTCGGACATTCTCTCTCGGTCACTCGGTCTCTCTCTCGGTCCCTCGGTCTCTCTCTCTCTCTCTCTCGGTCCCTCGGTCTCTCTCTCTCTCGGTCCCTTGGTCTCTCTCTCTCCCGGTCCCTCGGTCTCTCTCTCTCTCTCGGTCCCTCTCTCTCTCTTTTGGTCCCTCTCTCTCGGTCCCTCTCGGTCTCTCTCTCTGTCTCGGTGTCTCTCTCTCGGTCTCGGTCTCTCGGTCAATCTCTCAGTCTCAGTCTCTCTCGGTCCCTCTCTCTCAGTCCCTCCCTCTAGGTACCTCTCACTCTCTCTCTCTCTCGGTCTCTCTCTCTCCTGATCTCTCTGTCTCTCGGTCCCTCGGTCTCTCTCTCTCTCTCTCTCGGTCCCTCGGACTCTCTCTCTCTCTCGGTCCCTCGTTCTCTCTCTCTCTCGGTCCCTCGGTCTCTCTCTCTCTCTCGGTCTCTCTCATCTCGGTCTCTCTCTCTCTCGGTGCCTCGGTCCCTGTCTCTCGGTCCCTCTCTCTCTCTCTCGGTCCCTCTCTCTCTCTCTCGGTACCTCTCGGTCTCTCTCTCAGTCTCAGTCTCTCTCGGTCTCTCTCTCTCTGTCTCGGTCCCTCAGTCTCTCCCTCTCTCTCTCGGTCCCTCGGTCTCTCTCTCTCTCGGTCTCTCTCTCTCACAGTCTTGGTCTCTCTCTTGGTCTCTTGGTCTCTCGGTCTCTCTCGGTCTCTCTCGGTCTCTCTCTCTCTCGTTCTCTCTCTCTCAGTCTCGGTCTCGGTCTGTCTCTCGGTCAAGGTCTCTCTCTCTCTCTCTCTCTCGGTCTCGGACATTCTCGGTCACTCGGTCTCTCTCTCGGTCCCTCGGTCTCTCTCTCTCTCTCTCTCTCTCTCTCTCAGTCCCTCGGTCTCTCTCTCTTTCGGTCCCTTGGTCTCTCTCTCTCCCGGTCCCTCGGTCTCTCTCTCTCTCTCGGTCCCTCTCTCTCTCTTTCGGTCCCTCTCTCTCGGTCCCTCTCGGTCTCTCTCTCTGTCTCGGTGTCTCTCTGTCGGTCTCGGTCTCTCGGTCTATATCTCAGTCTCAGTCTCTCTCGGTCCCTCTCTCTCAGTCCCTCCCTCTAGGTACCTCTCACTCTCTCTCTCTCTCGGTCTCTCTCTCTCCCGATCTCTCTGTCTTTCGGTCCCTCGGTCTCTCTCTCTCTCTCTCGGTCCCTCAGTCTCTCTCTCTTTCTCTCGGTCCCTCGGTCTCTCTCTCTCTCTCTCTCTCTCGGTCCCTCGGTCTCTCTCTCACGGTCTCGGTCTCGGTCTCTCTCTTGGTCACTCGGTCTCTCTCTCTCGGTCTCTCTCGGTCTCTCTCTCTCTCTCGCTCTCGGTCCCTCGGACTCTCTCTCTCTCTCGGTCCCTCGGTCTCTCTCTCTCTCTCAGTCCCTCATTCTCTCTCTCTGTCTCGGTCTCTCTCATCTCGGTCCCTCTCTCTCGGACCCTCTCGGTCTCTCTCTCTGTCTCGGTGTCTCTCTCTCGGTCTCGGTCTCTCTCTCAGTCTCAGTCTCTCTCGGTCTCTCTCTCGGTCTCTATCGGTCCCTCTCTCTCGGTCCGTCCCTCTAGGTCCCTCTCACGCTCTCTCTCTCTCTCGGTCTCTCTCTCTCCCGATCTCTCTGTCTCTCAGTCCCTCGGTCTCTCTCTCTCTCTCTCGGTCCCTCAGTCTCTTCCTCTCTCTCTTGGTCCCTCGGTCTCTCTCTCTCTCTCTCTCTCTCTCGGTCTCTCTCTTTCGGTCCCTCTCGGTCTCTCTCTCCATCTCGGTCTCTCTCTCGGTCTCTCTCTCGGTCTCTATCTCGGTCTCGGTCTCTCTCTCGGTCTCCGTCTCTCGGTCTCTCTCTCGGTCCCTTTCTCTCTCTCGGTCCCTCTCTCGGTCCCGCTCTCTCTCTCGGTCTCTCTCTCGGTCTCTCTCTCGGTCTCTCTCTCTCTCATTCTCTCTCTCTCTCACTCTCTCTCTCTCTCTCGGTCTCTCTCTAGGTCTCGGTCCGTCTCTCGGTCCCTCTCTCTCTTTCGGTCCCTCTCTCGGTCCCTCTCTCTCTCTCGGTACCTCTCTCGGTCCCTCTCTCGGTCCCTCTCTCTCTCTCTCGGTCCCTCTCTCTCTCTCTCTCTCTCGGTCTCTCTCTCTCTCTCTCTGTCTCGGTCTCTCTCTCTCTCTCTGTCTCTCTGTCTCTCTCTCTCTCGGTCTCTCTCTCTCTCTCGGCCTCTCTCTCTCGGTCTCTTGGTCTCTCTCTCTCTCGCTCCCTCTCTCTCGGTCTCTTGGTCTCTCTCTCTCTCGCTCCCTCTCTCACGGTCTCTCTCTTTCGGTCCCTCTCCGTCTCGGTCTGTCTCTCCGTCTCGGTCTCTCTCTCGGTCTCTCTCTCGGTCTCTCTCTCGATCTCGGTCTCTCTCTCGGTCTCGGTCTCTCGGTCCCTCTCTCGGTCCCTCTCTCTCTCTCGGTCCCTCTCTCTCTCGGTCCCTCTCTCTCTCTCGGTCCCTCTCTCGATCCCGCTCTCTCTCTCGTTCTCTCGGTCTCGGTCTCGGTCTCTCTCTCTCTCGGTCTCTCTCTCTCGGTCTCGGTCTCTCTCTCGGTCTCTCTCTCTCTCGGTCTCTCTCTCGGTCTCGGTCTCTCTCTCTGTCTAGGTCTCTCTTGGTCTCTCTCTCGGAATCTCTCTCGGTCTCTCTCTCTCTCGGTCTCTCTCAGTCCCTCGGTCCCTCTCTCTTGGTCCCTCTCTCTCTCTCTCGCTCCCTCTCTCTCAGTCTCTGTCTTTCGGTCCCTCTCCGTCTCGGTCTCTCTCTCGGTCTCTCTCTCGGTCTCTCTCTCGGTCTCTCTTTCGGTCTCGGTCTCTCTCTCGGTCTCGGTCTCTCGGTCCCTCTCTCTCTCTCGGTCCCTCTCTCTCTCTCGGTCCCTCTCTCGATCCCGCTCTCTCTCTTGTTCTCTCGGTCTCTCTCTCTCGGTCTCGGTCTCTCTCTTGGTCTCTCTCTCTCTCGGTCTCTCTCTCGGTCTCGGTCTCTCTCTCTCTCGGTCTCTCTCTCTCGGGATCTCTCCCTCGGTCTCTCGGTCTCCCTCAGTCTCTCTCTCTCGGTCCCTCGGTTCTTCTATCTCTCTCTTGGTCCCTCTCTCTCAGTCCCTCTCGGTCTCTCTCTCTCTCTGGGTCTCGGTCTCTCTCTCGGTCTCAGTCTCTCTCTTGGTCTCGGTCTCTCTCTTTCTCTCTCGGTCTCTCTCTCTCAGTCTCTCTCGGTATCTCTCCCTCGGTCTCTCGGTCTCTCTCAGTCTCTCTCTCTCGGTCCCTCTCGGTCCCTCGGTTCTTCTCTCTCCTCTTGGTCCCTCTCTCTCGGTTTCGTTCTCTCTCTCTCTCTCGGTCTCGGTCTCTCTCTCTCTCTCAGTCTCGGTCTCTCTCTCTCGGTCTCGGTCTCTCTCTCTCTCTCTCTCGGTCTCTCTCTCTCGGTCTCGGTCTCTCTCTCTGTCTAGGTCTCTCTCGGTCTCTCTCTCGGAATCTCTCTCGGTCTCTCTCTCTCTCGGTCTCTCTCAGTCCCTCAGTCCCTCTCTCTTGGTCCCTGTCTCTCTCTCTCGCTCCCTCTCTCTCGCTCCCTCTCTCTCAGTCTCTCTCTTTGGGTCCCTCTCCGTCTCGGTCTCTCTCTCGGTCTCTCTCTCGGTCTCTCTCTCGGTCTCGGTCTCTCGGTCCCTCTCTCGGTCCCTCTCTCTCTCTCGGTCCCTCTCTCTCTCGGTCCCTCTCTCGATTCCGCTCTCTCTCTTGTTCTCTCGGTCTCTCTCTCTCGGTCTCGGTCTCTCTCTTGGTCTCTCTCTCTCTCGGTCTCTCTCTCGGTCTCGGTCTCTCTCTCTCTCGGTCTCTCTCTCTCGGGATCTCTCCCTCGGTCTCTCGGTCTGCCTCAGTCTCTCTCTCTCGGTCCCTCTCGGTCCCTCGGTTCTTCTATCTCTTTCTTGGTCCCTCTCTCTCAGTCCCTCTCGGTCTCTGTCTCTCTCTGGGTCTCGGTCTCTCTCTCGGTCTCAGTCTCTCTCTCGGTCTCGGTCTCTCTCTCTCTCTCGCTCCCTCTCTCTCGCTCCCTCTCTCTCGCTCCCTCTCTCTCAGTCTCTCTCTTTCGGTCCCTCTCCGTCTCGGTCTCGCTCTCGGTCTCTCTCTCGGTCTCTCTCTCGGTCTCTCTCTCGGTCTCGGTCTCTCTCTCGGTCTCGGTCTCTCGGTCCCTCTCTCGGTCCCTCTCTCTCTCTCGGTCCCTCTCTCTCTCTCGGTCCCTCTCTCGATCCCGCTCTCTCTCTTGTTCTCTCGGTCTCTCTCTCTCGGTCTCGGTCTCTCTCTTGGTCTCTCTCTCTCTCTCGGTCCCTCTCTCTCTCTCTCTCTCTCGGTCTCTCTCTCTCAGTCTCTCTCGGTATCTCTCCCTCGGTCTCTCGGTCTCTCTCGGTCTCTCTCAGTCTCTCTCTCTCGGTCCCTCTCGGTCCCTCGGTTCTTCTCTCTCTCTCTTGGTCCCTCTCTCTCGGTCTCGGTCTCTCTCTCTCTCTCAGTCTCGGTCTCTCTCTCTCGGTCTCGGTCTCTCTTTCTCTCTCTCTCTCGGTCCCTCGGTCTCTCTCTCACGGTCTCGGTCTCTCTCTTGGTCTCTCGGTCTCTCTCTCTCTCTCTCTCGGTCCCTCGGACTCTCTCTCTCTCTCGGTCCCTCGTTCTCTCTCTCTCGGTCCCTCGGTCTCTCTCTCTCTCTCAGTCCCTCTGTCTCTCTCTCTCTCTCGGTCTCTCTCATCTCGGTCTCTCTCTCTCTCGGTCCCTCTCTCTCGGTCCCTCTCGGTCTCTCTCTCCGTCTCGGTGTCTCTCTCTCGGTCTCGGTCTCTCGGTCTATCTCTCAGTCTCAGTCTCTCTTGGTCCCTCTCTCTCAGTCCCTCCCTCTAGGTACCTCTCACTCTTTCTCTCTCTCGGTCTCTCTCTCTCCCGATCTCTCTGTCTCTCGGTCCCTCGGTCTCTCTCTCTCTCTCTCGGTCCCTCAGTCTCTCTCTCTTTCTCTCGGTCCCTCGGTCTCTCTCTCTCTCTCTCTCTCGGTCCCTCGGTCTCTCTCTCACGGTCTCGGTCTCTCTCTTGGTCTCTCGGACTCTCTCTCTCTCTCGGTCCCTCGTTCTCTCTCTCTCTCTCAGTCCCTCGGTCACTCTCTCTCTCTCGGTCTCTCTCTCTCTCTCTCTCTCTCGGTCTCTCTCTCTCTCTCTCTCTCTCTGTCTCTCTCTCTCTCGGTCTCTATCTCTCTCTCGGTCTCTCTCTCTCTCGGTCTCTTGGTCTCTCTCTCTCTCGGTCTCTCTCTCTCTTGGTCTCTCTCAGTCCCTCGGTCCCTCTCTCTTGGTCCCTCTCTCTCTCTCTCGCTCCCTCTCTCTCGCTCCCTCTCTCTCAGTCTCTCTCTTTCGGTCCCTCTCCGTCTCGGTCTCTCCGTCTCGGTCTCTCTCTCGGTCCGTCTCTCGGTCCTGCTCTCTCTCTCGGTCTCTCTCTCGGTCTCGGTCTCTCTCTCGGTCTCTCTCTCTCTCAGTCTCTCTCTCTCTCAGTCTCTCTCTCTCTCTCGGTCTCTCTCTCGGTCTCGGTCTGTCTCTCGGTCCCTCTCTCTCTTTCGGTCCCTCTCTCGGTCCCTCTCTCGGTCCCTCTATCGGTCTCTCTCTCGGTCTCGGTCCCTCTCTCTCTCTCTCTCTCTCTCTCAGTCTCTCTCTCTCTCTCTGTCTCGGTCTCTCTCTCTCTCTCTCTCTGTCTCTCTGTCTCTCTCTCTCTCGGTCTCTCTCTCTCTCTCGGTCTCTCTCTCTCTCGGTCTCTTGGTCTCTCTCTCTCTCGGTCTCTCTCTCTCTTGGTCTCTCTCAGTCCCTCGGTCCCTCTCTCTCGGTCCCTCTCTCTCTCTCTCGCTCCCTCTCTCTCGCTCCCTCTCTCTCGCTCCCTCTCTCTCGGTCTCTCTCTTTCTGTCCCTCTCCGTCTCGGTCTCTCTCTCCGTCTCGGTCTCTCTCTCGGTCTCTCTCTCGGTCTCTCTCTCGGTCTCTCTCTCGATCTTGGTCTCTCTCTCGGTCTCGGTCTCTCGGTCCCTCTCTCGGTCCCTCTCTCGATCCCGCTCTCTCTCTCGTTCTCTCGGTCTCGGTCTCGGTCTCTCTCTCTCTCGGTCTCTCTCTCTCGGTCTCGGTCTCTCTCTCGGTCTCTCTCTCTCTCGGTCTCTCTCTCGGTCTCGGTCTCTCTCTCTGTCTAGGTCTCTCTTGGTCTCTCTCTCGGAATCTCTCTCGGTCTCTCTCTCTCTCGGTCTCTCTCAGTCCCTCGGTCCCTCTCTCTTGGTCCCTCTCTCTCTCTCTCGATCCTGCTCTCTCTCTCGTTCTCTCGGTCTCTCTCTCTCTCGGTCTCTCTCTCTCGGTCTCTCTCTCGGTCTCTCTCTCTCTCGGTCTCTCTCTCGGGCTCGGTCTCTCTCTCTCTCGGTCTCTCTCTCTCTCGGTCTCTCGGTCTCCCTCAGTCTCTCTCTCTCGGTCCCTCTTGGTCCCTCGGTTCTTCTATCTCTCTCTTGGTCCCTCTCTCTCGGTCCCTCTCGGTCTCTCTCTCTCTCTGGGTCTCGGTCTCTCTCTCGGTCTCAGTCTCTCTCTCTCTCTCGGTCTCGGTATCTCTCTCGGTCTCGGTCCCTCTCTCTCTCTCTGTCTCTCTCTCTCTCTCTCTCTCAGTCTCTCTCTCTCAGTCTCTCTCGGTATCTCTCCCTCAGTCTTTCGGTCTCTCTCAGTCTCTCTCTCTCGGTCCCTCTCGGTCCCTCGGTTCTTCTCTCTCTCTCTTGGTCCCTCTCTCTCGGTCTCGGTCTCGGTCTCGGTCTCTCTCTCTCTCGGTCTCGGTCTCTCTCTCTCTCTCTCGGTCTCGGTCTCTCTCTCGGTCTCTCTCTCTCTCTCGGTCTCTCTCTCTCGGTCTCGGTCTCTCTCTCTCTCTCTCTGTCTCTCTCTCTCTCTCTCTCGGTCTCTCTCGCTCAGTCTCTCTCGGTATCTCTCCCTCAGTCTTTCGGTCTCTCTCAGTCTCTCTCTCTCGGTCCCTCTCGGTCTCTCGGTTCTTCTCTCTCTCTCTTGGTCCCTCTCTCTCGGTCTCTCTCTCTGTCTAGGTCTCTCTTGGTCTCTCTCTTGGAATCTCTCTCGGTCTCTCTCTCTCTCGGTCTCTCTCAGTCCCTCGGTCCCTCTCTCTTGGTCCCTCTCTCTCTCTCTCGCTCCCTCTCTCTCGCTCCCTCTCTCTCGCTCCCTCTCTCTCAGTCTCTCTCTTTCGGTCCCTCTCCGTCTCGGTCTCTCTCTCGGTCTCTCTCTCGGTCTCTCTCTCGGTCTCTCTCTCGGTCTCGGTCTCTCTCTCTCGGTCCCTCTCGGTCTCTCTCTCTCTCTCTGTCTCTCTCTCTCGGTCCCTCTCTCGGTCCCTCTCTCTCTCTCGGTCCCTCTCTTGGTCCCTCTCTCTCTCGGTCCCTCTCTCTCTCTCTCTCTCAGTCTCTCTCTCTGTCTCGGCCTCTCTCGGTCTCTCTCTCTCTCTCGGTCTCTCTCTCTCTCTCGGTCTCTCTCACTCTCGGTCTCTCTCAGTCCCTCGGTCCCTCTCTCTTGGTCCCTCTCCCTCTCTCTCGCTCCCTCTCTCTCGCTCCCTCTCTCTCGCTCCCTTTCTCTCGGTTTCACTCTCGGTCTCATTCTCGGTCTCGGTCTCTCTCTCTTTTGGTCTCTCTCTCTCTCGGTCTCTCTCTCTCTCTCTCTCTCGGTCTCGGTCCCTCTCTCTCTCTCGGTCTCTCTCTCTCTCTCTCGGTCTCTCTCTCTCAGTCTCTCTCGGTATCTCTCCCTCGGTCTCTCGGTCTCTCTCAGTCTCTCTCTCTCGGTCCCTCTCGGTCCCTCGGTTCTTCTCTCTCTCTCTTGGTCCCTCTCTCTCGGTCTCGGTGTCTCTCTCTCTCTCTCGGTCTCGGTCTCTCTCTCTCTCTCAGTCTCGGTCTCTCTCTCTCGGTCTCTCTCTCTCTCTCGGTCTCGGTCTCTCTCTCTCTCTCTCTCGGTGACTCTCTCTCTGTCTCGGTCTCTCTCTCTGTCTAGGTCTCTCTCGGTCTCTCTCTCGGAATCTCTCTCGGTCTCTCTCTCTCTCGGTCTCTCTCAGTCCCTCAGTCCCTCTCTCTTGGTCCCTGTCTCTCTCTCTCGCTCCCTCTCTCTCGCTCCCTCTCTCTCAGTCTCTCTCTTTCGGTCCCTCTCCGTCTCGGTCTCTCTCTCGGTCTCTCTCTCGGTCTCTCTCTCGGTCTCTCTCTCGGTCTCGGTCTCTCGGTCCCTCTCTCGGTCCCTCTCTCTCTCTCGGTCCCTCTCTCTCTCGGTCCCTCTCTCTCTCTCGGTCCCTCTCTCGATCCCGCTCTCTCTCTTGTTCTCTCGGTCTCTCTCTCTCGGTCTCGGTCTCTCTCTTGGTCTCTCTCTCTCTCGGTCTCTCTCTCGGTCTCGGTCTCTCTCTCTCTCGGTCTCTCTCTCACGGGATCTCTCCCTCGGTCTCTCGGTCTCCCTCAGTCTCTCTCTCTCGGTCCCTCTCAGTCCCTCGGTTCTTCTATCTCTCTCTTGGTCCCTCTCTCTCAGTCCCTCTCGGTCTCTCTCTCTCTCTGGGTCTCTGTCTCTCTCTCGGTCTCAGTCTCTCTCTCGGTCTCTCTCTCGGTCTCGGTCCCTCTCTCTCTCTCGGTCTCTCTCTCTCTCTCTCGGTCTCTCTCTCTCAGTCTCTCTCGGTATCTCTCCCTCGGTCTCTCGGTCTCTCTCAGTCTCTCTCTCTCGGTCCCTCTCGGTCCCTCGGTTCTTCTCTCTCTCTCTTGGTCCCTCTCTCTCGGTCTCGGTGTCTCTCTCTCTCTCTCAGTCTCGGTCTCTCTCTCTCGGTCTCTCTCTCTCTCTCGGTCTCGGTCTCTCTCTCTCTCTCTCTCGGTCACTCTCTCTCGGTCTCGGTCTCTCTCTCTGTCTAGGTCTCTCTCGGTCTCTCTCTCGGAATCTCTCTCGGTCTCTCTCTCTCTCGGTCTCTCTCAGTCCCTCAGTCCCTCTCTCTTGGTCCCTGTCTCTCTCTCTCGCTCCCTCTCTCTCGCTCCCTCTCTCTCAGTCTCTCTCTTTCGGTCCCTCTCCGTCTCGGTCTCTCTCTCGGTCTCTCTCTCGGTCTCGGTCTCTCGGTCCCTCTCTCGGTCCCTCTCTCTCTCTCGGTCCCTCTCTCTCTCGGTCCCTCTCTCTCTCTCGGTCCCTCTCTCGATCCCGCTCTCTCTCTTGTTCTCTCGGTCTCTCTCTCTCGGTCTCGGTCTCTCTCTTGGTCTCTCTCTCTCTCGGTCTCTCTCTCGGTCTCGGTCTCTCTCTCTCTCGGTCTCTCTCTCACGGGATCTCTCCCTGGGTCTCTCGGTCTCCCTCAGTCTCTCTCTCTCGGTCCCTCTCAGTCCCTCGGTTCTTCTATCTCTCTCTTGGTCCCTCTCTCTCAGTCCCTCTCGGTCTCTCTCTCTCTCTGGGTCTCAGTCTCTCTCTCGGTCTCAGTCACTCTCTCGGTCTCTGTCTCTCTCTCGGTCTCTCTCTCTCAGTCTCTCTCGGTATCTCTCCCTCGGTCTCTCGGTCTCTCTCAGTCTCTCTCTCTCGGTCCCTCTCGGTCCTTCGGTTCTTCTCTCTCTCTCTTGGTCCCTCTCTCTCGGTCTCGGTGTCTCTCTCTCTCTCTCGGTCTCGGTCTCTCTCTCTCTCTCAGTCTCGGTCTCTCTCTCTCGGTCTCGGTCTCTCTCTCTCTCTCTCTCGGTCTCTCTCTCTCTCTCTCTCTCAGTCCCTCGGACTCTCTCTCTCTCTCGGTACCTCGTTCTCTCTCTCTCTCGGTCCCTCGGTCTCTCTCTCTCTCTCTCTCGTTGTCTCTCTCGTTCTCTCCCTCTCAGTCTCGGTCTCTCGGTCACTCTCATGGTCTCGGTCTCGGTCTGTCTCTCGGTCTCGGTCTCTCTCTCTCTCTCTTGGTCTCGGACATTCTCTCTCGGTCACTCGGTCTCTCTCTCGGTCCCTCGGTCTCTCTCTCTCTCTCTCTCGGTCCCTCGGTCTCTCTCTCTCTCGGTCCCTCGGTCTCTCTCTCTCTCTCTCGGTCCCTCGTTCCCTCTCTCTCTCTTTCGGTCCCTCTCTCTCGGTCCCTCTCGGTCTCTCTCTCTGTCTCGGTGTCTCTCTCTCGGTCTCGGTCTCTCGGTCTCTCTCTCAGTCTCAGTCTCTCTCGGTCCCTCTCTCTCAGTCCCTCCCTCTCGGTACCTCTCACTCTCTCTCTCTCTCTGTCTTTCTCTCTCCCGATCTCTCTGTCTCTCGGACCCTCGATCTCTCTCTCTCTCGGTCCCTCAGTCTCTCTTTCTCTCGGTCCCTCGGTCTCTCTCTCTCTCTCTCTCTTTCGGTCCCTCGGACTCTCTCTCTCTCTCGGTCCCTCGTTCTCTCTCTCTCTCAGTCCCTCGGTCTCTCTTTCTCGGTCTCTTTTTCTCTCGGTGCCTCGGTCCCTCTCTCTCGGTCCCTCCCTCTCTCTCTCGGTCCCTCTCTCTCGGTCCCTCTCGGTCTCTCTCTCTGTCTTGGTGTCTCTCTCTCGGTCTCGGTCTCTCGGTCTCTCTCTCAGTCTCAGTCTCTCTCGGTCTCTCTCTTGGTCTCTCTCGGTCCCTCTCTCTCGGTCCTCCCCTCTCGGTCCCTCTCACGCTCTCTCTCTCTCTCTTGGTCTCTCTCTCCCCCGATCTCTCTGTCTCTCGTTCCCTCGGTCTCTCTCTCTCACAGTCTTGGTCTCTCTCTTGGTCTCTCAGTCTCTCTCAGTCTCTCTCTCTCTCTCTCGTTCTCTCTCTCTCAGTCTCGGTCTCGGTCTGTCTCTCGGTCAAGGTCTCTCTCTCTCTCTCTTGGTCTCGGACATTCTCTCTCGGTCACTCGGTCTCTCTCTCGGTCCCTCGGTCTCTCTCTCTCTCTCTCTCTCTCTCTCAGTCCCTCGGTCTCTCTCTCTTTCGGTCCCTTGGTCTCTCTCTCTCCCGGTCCCTCGGTCTCTCTCTCTCTCTCGGTCCCTCTCTCTCTCTTTTGGTCCCTCTCTCTCGGTCCCTCTCGGTCTCTCTCTCTGTCTCGGTGTCTCTCTCTCGGTCTCGGTCTCTCGGTCAATCTCTCAGTCTCAGTCTCTCTCGGTCCCTCTCTCTCAGTCCCTCCCTCTAGGTACCTCTCACTCTCTCTCTCTCTCGGTCTCTCTCTCTCCCGATCTCTCTGTCTCTCGGTCCCTCGGTCTCTCTCTCTCTCTCTCTCGGTCCCTCAGTCTCTCTCTCTTTCTCTCATCCCTCGGTCTATCTCTCTCTCTCTCTCACGGTCCCTCGGTCTCTCTCTCACGGTCTCGGTCTCTCTCTTGGTCTCTTGGTCTCTCTCTCTCGGTCTCTCTCGGTCTCTCTCGGTCTCTCTCTCTCTCTCTCTCGGTCCCTCGGACTCTCTCTCTCTCTCGGTCCCTCGTTCTCTCTCTCTCTCGGTCCCTCGGTCTCTCTCTCTCTCTCGGTCTCTCTCATCTCGGTCTCTCTCTCTCTCGGTGCCTCGGTCCCTGTCTCTCGGTCCCTCTCTCTCTCTCTCGGTCCCTCTCTCTCTCTCTCGGTACCTCTCGGTCTCTCTCTCAGTCTCAGTCTCTCTCGGTCTCTCTCTCTCTGTCTCGGTCCCTCAGTCTCTCCCTTTCTCTCTCGGTCCCTCGGTCTCTCTCTCTCTCGGTCTCTCTCTCTCACAGTCTTGGTCTCTCTCTTGGTCTCTTGGTCTCTCGGTCTCTCTCGGTCTCTCTCGGTCTCTCTCTCTCTCTCGTTCTCTCTCTCTCAGTCTCGGTCTCGGTCTGTCTCTCGGTCAAGGTCTCTCTCTCTCTCTCTCTCTCGGTCTCGGACATTCTCGGTCACTCGGTCTCTCTCTCGGTCCCTCGGTCTCTCTCTCTCTCTCTCTCTCAGTCCCTCGGTCTCTCTCTCTTTCGGTCCCTTGGTCTCTCTCTCTCCCGGTCCCTCGGTCTCTCTCTCTCTCTCGGTCCCTCTCTCTCTCTTTCGGTCCCTCTCTCTCGGTCCCTCTCGGTCTCTCTCTCTGTCTCGGTGTCTCTCTGTCGGTCTCGGTCTCTCGGTCTATATCTCAGTCTCAGTCTCTCTCGGTCCCTCTCTCTCAGTCCCTCCCTCTAGGTACCTCTCACTCTCTCTCTCTCTCGGTCTCTCTCTCTCCCGATCTCTCTGTCTTTCGGTCCCTCGGTCTCTCTCTCTCTCTCTCGGTCCCTCAGTCTCTCTCTCTTTCTCTCGGTCCCTCGGTCTCTCTCTCTCTCTCTCTCTCTCGGTCCCTCGGTCTCTCTCTCACGGTCTCGGTCTCGGTCTCTCTCTTGGTCACTCGGTCTCTCTCTCTCGGTCTCTCTCGGTCTCTCTCTCTCTCTCGCTCTCGGTCCCTCGGACTCTCTCTCTCTCTCGGTCCCTCGGTCTCTCTCTCTCTCTCAGTCCCTCATTCTCTCTCTCTGTCTCGGTCTCTCTCATCTCGGTCCCTCTCTCTCGGACCCTCTCGGTCTCTCTCTCTGTCTCGGTGTCTCTCTCTCGGTCTCGGTCTCTCTCTCAGTCTCAGTCTCTCTCGGTCTCTCTCTCGGTCTCTATCGGTCCCTCTCTCTCGGTCCGTCCCTCTAGGTCCCTCTCACGCTCTCTCTCTCTCTCGGTCTCTCTCTCTCCCGATCTCTCTGTCTCTCAGTCCCTCGGTCTCTCTCTCTCTCTCTCGGTCCCTCAGTCTCTTCCTCTCTCTCTTGGTCCCTCGGTCTCTCTCTCTCTCTCTCTCTCTCGGTCTCTCTCTTTCGGTCCCTCTCGGTCTCTCTCTCCATCTCGGTCTCTCTCTCGGTCTCTCTCTCGGTCTCTATCTCGGTCTCGGTCTCTCTCTCGGTCTCCGTCTCTCGGTCTCTCTCTCGGTCCCTTTCTCTCTCTCGGTCCCTCTCTCGGTCCCGCTCTCTCTCTCGGTCTCTCTCTCGGTCTCTCTCTCGGTCTCTCTCTCTCTCATTCTCTCTCTCTCTCACTCTCTCTCTCTCTCTCGGTCTCTCTCTAGGTCTCGGTCCGTCTCTCGGTCCCTCTCTCTCTTTCGGTCCCTCTCTCGGTCCCTCTCTCTCTCTCGGTACCTCTCTCGGTCCCTCTCTCGGTCCCTCTCTCTCTCTCTCGGTCCCTCTCTCTCTCTCTCTCTCTCGGTCTCTCTCTCTCTCTCTCTGTCTTGGTCTCTCTCTCTCTCTCTGTCTCTCTGTCTCTCTCTCTCTCGGTCTCTCTCTCTCTCTCGGCCTCTCTCTCTCGGTCTCTTGGTCTCTCTCTCTCTCGCTCCCTCTCTCTCGGTCTCTTGGTCTCTCTCTCTCTCGCTCCCTCTCTCACGGTCTCTCTCTTTCGGTCCCTCTCCGTCTCGGTCTGTCTCTCCGTCTCGGTCTCTCTCTCGGTCTCTCTCTCGGTCTCTCTCTCGATCTCGGTCTCTCTCTCGGTCTCGGTCTCTCGGTCCCTCTCTCGGTCCCTCTCTCTCTCTCGGTCCCTCTCTCTCTCGGTCCCTCTCTCTCTCTCGGTCCCTCTCTCGATCCCGCTCTCTCTCTCGTTCTCTCGGTCTCGGTCTCGGTCTCTCTCTCTCTCGGTCTCTCTCTCTCGGTCTCGGTCTCTCTCTCGGTCTCTCTCTGTCGGTCTCTCTCTCGGTCTCGGTCTCTCTCTCTGTCTAGGTCTCTCTTGGTCTCTCTCTCGGAATCTCTCTCGGTCTCTCTCTCTCTCGGTCTCTCTCAGTCCCTCGGTCCCTCTCTCTTGGTCCCCCTCTCTCTCTCTCGCTCCCTCTCTCTCGCTCCCTCTCTCTCGCTCCCTCTCTCTCGCTCCCTCTCTCTCAGTCTCTGTCTTTCGGTCCCTCTCCGTCTCGGTCTCTCTCTCGGTCTCTCTCTCGGTCTCTCTCTCGGTCTCTCTTTCGGTCTCGGTCTCTCTCTCGGTCTCTCGGTCCCTCTCTCTCTCTCGGTCCCTCTCTCTCTCTCGGTCCCTCTCTCGATCCCGCTCTCTCTCTTGTTCTCTCGGTCTCTCTCTCTCGGTCTCGGTCTCTCTCTTGGTCTCTCTCTCTCTCGGTCTCTCTCTCGGTCTCGGTCTCTCTCTCTCTCTCAGTCTCGGTCTCTCTCTCTCGGTCTCGGTCTCTCTTTCTCTCTCTCTCTCGGTCCCTCGGTCTCTCTCTCACGGTCTCGGTCTCTCTCTTGGTCTCTCGGTCTCTCTCTCTCTCTCTCTCGGTCCCTCGGACTCTCTCTCTCTCTCGGTCCCTCGTTCTCTCTCTCTCTCGGTCCCTCGGTCTCTCTCTCTCTCTCAGTCCCTCGGTCTCTCTCTCTCTCTCGGTCTCTCTCATCTCGGTCTCTCTCTCTCTCGGTCCCTCTCTCTCGGTCCCTCTCGGTCTCTCTCTCCGTCTCGGTGTCTCTCTCTCGGTCTCGGTCTCTCGGTCTATCTCTCAGTCTCAGTCTCTCTTGGTCCCTCTCTCTCAGTCCCTCCCTCTAGGTACCTCTCACTCTTTCTCTCTCTCGGTCTCTCTCTCTCCCGATCTCTCTGTCTCTCGGTCCCTCGGTCTCTCTCTCTCTCTCTCGGTCCCTCAGTCTCTCTCTCTTTCTCTCGGTCCCTCGGTCTCTCTCTCTCGCTCTCTCTCTGTCCCTCGGTCTCTCTCTCACGGTCTCGGTCTCTCTCTTGGTCTCTCGGACTCTCTCTCTCTCTCGGTCCCTCGTTCTCTCTCTCTCTCTCAGTCCCTCGGTCACTCTCTCTCTCTCGGTCTCTCTCTCTCTCTCTCTCTCTTGGTCTCTCTCTCTCTCTCTCTCTCTCTGTCTCTCTCTCTCTCGGTCTCTATCTCTCTCTCGGTCTCTCTCTCTCTCGGTCTCTTGGTCTCTCTCTCTCTCGGTCTCTCTCTCTCTTGGTCTCTCTCAGTCCCTCGGTCCCTCTCTCTTGGTCCCTCTCTCTCTCTCTCGCTCCCTCTCTCTCGCTCCCTCTCTCTCAGTCTCTCTCTTTCGGTCCCTCTCCGTCTCGGTCTCTCCGTCTCGGTCTCTCTCTCGGTCCGTCTCTCGGTCCTGCTCTCTCTCTCGGTCTCTCTCTCGGTCTCGGTCTCTCTCTCGGTCTCTCTCTCTCTCAGTCTCTCTCTCTCTCAGTCTCTCTCTCTCTCTCGGTCTCTCTCTCGGTCTCGGTCTGTCTCTCGGTCCCTCTCTCTCTTTCGGTCCCTCTCTCTGTCCCTCTCTCGGTCCCTCTATCGGTCTCTCTCTCGGTCTCGGTCCCTCTCTCTCTCTCTCTCTCTCTCTCAGTCTCTCTCTCTCTCTCTGTCTCGGTCTCTCTCTCTCTCTCTCTCTGTCTCTCTGTCTCTCTCTCTCTCGGTCTCTCTCTCTCTCTCGGTCTCTCTCTCTCTCGGTCTCTTGGTCTCTCTCTCTCTCGGTCTCTCTCTCTCTTGGTCTCTCTCAGTCCCTCGGTCCCTCTCTCTCGGTCCCTCTCTCTCTCTCTCGCTCCCTCTCTCTCGCTCCCTCTCTCTCGCTCCCTCTCTCTCGGTCTCTCTCTTTCTGTCCCTCTCCGTCTCGGTCTCTCTCTCCGTCTCGGTCTCTCTCTCGGTCTCTCTCTCGGTCTCTATCTCGTTCTCTCTCTCGATCTTGGTCTCTCTCTCGGTCTCGGTCTCTCGGTCCCTCTCTCGGTCCCTCTCTCGATCCCGCTCTCTCTCTCGTTCTCTCGGTCTCGGTCTCGGTCTCTCTCTCTCTCGGTCTCTCTCTCTCGGTCTCGGTCTCTCTCTCGGTCTCTCTCTCTCTCGGTCTCTCTCTCGGTCTCGGTCTCTCTCTCTGTCTAGGTCTCTCTTGGTCTCTCTCTCGGAATCTCTCTCGGTCTCTCTCTCTCTCGGTCTCTCTCAGTCCCTCGGTCCCTCTCTCTTGGTCCCTCTCTCTCTCTCTCGATCCCGCTCTCTCTCTCGTTCTCTCGGTCTCGGTCTCTCTCTCTCTCAGTCTCTCTCTCTCGGTCTCTCTCTCGGTCTCTCTCTCTCTCGGTCTCTCTCTCGGTCTCGGTCTCTCTCTCTCTCGGTCTCTCTCTCTCTCGGTCTCTCGGTCTCCCTCAGTCTCTCTCTCTCGGTCCCTCTTGGTCCCTCGGTTCTTCTATCTCTCTCTTGGTCCCTCTCTCTCGGTCCCTCTCGGTCTCTCTCTCTCTCTGGGTCTCGGTCTCTCTCTCGGTCTCAGTCTCTCTCTCTCTCTCGGTCTCGGTATCTCTCTCGGTCTCGGTCCCTCTCTCTCTCTCTGTCTCTCTCTCTCTCTCTCTCTCGGTCTCTCTCTCTCAGTCTCTCTCGGTATCTCTCCCTCAGTCTTTCGGTCTCTCTCAGTCTCTCTCTCTCGGTCCCTCTCGGTCCCTCGGTTCTTCTCTCTCTCTCTTGGTCCCTCTCTCTCGGTCTCGGTCTCGGTCTCTCTCTCTCTCGGTCTCGGTCTCTCTCTCTCTCTCTCGGTCTCGGTCTCTCTCTCGGTCTCTCTCTCTCTCTCGGTCTCTCTCTCTCGGTCTCGGTCTCTCTCTCTCTCTCTCTGTCTCTCTCTCTCTCTCTCTCGGTCTCTCTCGCTCAGTCTCTCTCGGTATCTCTCCCTCAGTCTTTCGGTCTCTCTCAGTCTCTCTCTCTCGGTCCCTCTCGGTCTCTCGGTTCTTCTCTCTCTCTCTTGGTCCCTCTCTCTCGGTCTCTCTCTCTGTCTAGGTCTCTCTTGGTCTCTCTCTTGGAATCTCTCTCGGTCTCTCTCTCTCTCGGTCTCTCTCAGTCCCTCGGTCCCTCTCTCTTGGTCCCTCTCTCTCTCTCTCGCTCCCTCTCTCTCGCTCCCTCTCTCTCGCTCCCTCTCTCTCAGTCTCTCTCTTTCGGTCCCTCTCCGTCTCGGTCTCTCTCTCGGTCTCTCTCTCGGTCTCTCTCTCGGTCTCTCTCTCGGTCTTGGTCTCTCTCTCTCGGTCCCTCTCGGTCTCTCTCTCTCTCTCTGTCTCTCTCTCTCGGTCCCTCTCTCGGTCCCTCTCTCTCTCTCGGTCCCTCTCTTGGTCCCTCTCTCTCTCAGTCCCTCTCTCTCTCTCTCTCTCAGTCTCTCTCTCTGTCTCGGCCTCTCTCGGTCTCTCTCTCTCTCTCGGTCTCTCTCTCTCTCTCGGTCTCTCTCACTCTCGGTCTCTCTCAGTCCCTCGGTCCCTCTCTCTTGGTCCCTCTCCCTCTCTCTCGCTCCCTCTGTCTCGCTCCCTCTCTCTCGCTCCCTTTCTCTCGGTTTCACTCTCGGTCTCATTCTCGGTCTCGGTCTCTCTCTCTTTTGGTCTCTCTCTCTCTCGGTCTCTCTCTCTCTCTCTCTCTCGGTCTCGGTCTCTCTCTCGGTCTCGGTCTCTCTCTCTCTCTCGCTCCCTCTCTCTCGCTCCCTCTCTCTCGCTCCCTCTCTCTCAGTCTCTCTCTTTCGGTCCCTCTCCGTCTCGGTCTCGCTCTCGGTCTCTCTCTCGGTCTCTCTCTCGGTCTCTCTCTCGGTCTCGGTCTCTCTCTCGGTCTCGGTGTCTCTCTCTCTCTCTCGGTCTCTCTCTATCTCTCTCTCTCGGTCTCTCTCTCGGTCTCGGTCTCTCTCTCTCTCTCGGTCTCTCTCTCTTGGTCTCGGTCTCTCTGTCTAGGTCTCTCCTGGTCTCTCTCTCGGAATCTCTCTCGGTCTCTCTCTCTCTCGGTCTCTCTCAGTCCCTCGGTCCCTCTCTCTTGGTCCCTCCCTCTCTCTCTCGCTCCCTCTCTCTCGCTCCCTCTCTCTCGCTCCCTCTCTCTCAGTCTCTCTCTTTCGGTCCCTCTCCGTCTCGGTCTCGCTCTCGGTCTCTCTCTCGGTCTCTCTCTCGGTCTCTCTCTCGGTCTCGGTCTCTCTCTCGGTCTCGGTGTCTCGGTCCCTCTCTCGGTCCCTCTCTCTCTCTCGGTCCCTCTCTCTCTCTCGGTCCCTCTCTCGATCCCACTCTCTCTCTTGTTCTCTCGGTCTCTCTCTCTCGGTCTCGGTCTCTCTCTTGGTCCCTCTCTCTCGGCCTCGGTGTCTCTCTCTCTCTCTCGGTCTCGGTCTCTCTCAGTCTCGGTCTCTCTCTCGGTCTCGGTCTCTCTCTCTCTCTCGGTCTCTCTCTCTCTCTCGGTCTCTCTCTCTCGGTCTCGGTCTCTCTCTCTGTCTAGGTCTCTCTCGGTCTCTCTCTCTCAGTCTCTCTCGGTATCTCTCCCTCTGTCTCTCGGTCTGTCTCAGTCTCTCTCTCTCGGTCCCTCTCGGTCCCTCGGTTCTTCTCTCTCTCTCTCGGTCCCTTTCTCTCGGTCTCGGTGTCTCTCTCTCTCTCTCTCTCTCGGTCTCTCTCTCTCTCTCTCTCGGTCTCGGTCTCTCTCTCGGTCTCGGTCTCTCTCTCTCTCTCGGTCTCTCTCTCTTGGTCTCGGTCTCTCTGTCTAGGTCTCTCTTGGTCTCTCTCTCGGAATCTCTCTCGGTCTCTCTCTCTCTCGGTCTCTCTCAGTCCCTCGGTCCCTCTCTCTTGGTCCCTCTCTCTCTCTCTCGCTCCCTCTCTCTCGCTCCCTCTCTCTCGCTCCCTCTCTCTCAGTCTCTCTCTTTCGGTCCCTCTCCGTCTCGGTCTCGCTCTCGGTCTCTCTCTCGGTCTCTCTCTCGGTCTCGGTCTCTCTCTCGGTCTCGGTCTCTCTCTCGGTCTCGGTCTCTCGGTCCCTCTCTCGGTCCCTCTCTCTCTCTCGGTCCCTCTCTCTCTCTTGGTCCCTCTCTCTATCCCGCTCTCTCTCTTGTTCTCTCGGTCTCTCTCTCTCGGTCTCGGTCTCTCTCTTGGTCTCTCTCTCTCTCGGTCTCTCTCTCTCTCTCTCTCTCTCGGTCTCTCTCTCTCAGTCTCTCTCGGTATCTCTCCCTCGGTCTCTCGGTCTCTCTCGGTCTCTCTCAGTCTCTCTCTCTCGGTCCCTCTCGGTCCCTCGGTTCTCCTCTCTCTCTCTTGGTCCCTCTCTCTCGGTCTCGGTCTCTCTCTCTCTCTCAGTCTCGGTCTCTCTCTCTCGGTCTCGGTCTCTCTTTCTCTCTCTCTCTCGGTCCCTCGGTCTCTCTCTCACGGTCTCGGTCTCTCTTTCTCTCTCTCTCTCGGTCCCTCGGTCTCTCTCTCACGGTCTCGGTCTCTCTCTTGGTCTCTCGGTCTCTCTCTCTCTCTCTCTCGGTCCCTCGGACTCTCTCTCTCTCTCGGTCCCTCGTTCTCTCTCTCTCTCGGTCCCTCGGTCTCTCTCTCTCTCTCAGTCCCTCGGTCTCTCTCTCTCTCTCGGTCTCTCTCATCTCGGTCTCTCTCTCTCTCGGTCCCTCTCTCTCGGTCCCTCTCGGTCTCTCTCTCCGTCTCGGTGTCTCTCTCTCGGTCTCGGTCTCTCGGTCTATCTCTCAGTCTCAGTCTCTCTTGGTCCCTCTCTCTCAGTCCCTCCCTCTAGGTACCTCTCACTCTCTCTCTCTCTCGGTCTCTCTCTCTCCCGATCTCTCTGTCTCTCGGTCCCTCGGTCTCTCTCTCTCTCTCTCGGTCCCTCAGTCTCTCTCTCTTTCTCTCGGTCCCTCTGTCTCTCTCTCTCTCTCTCTCTCGGTCCCTCGGTCTCTCTCTCACGGTCTCGGTCTCTCTCTTGGTCTCTCGGACTCTCTCTCTCTCTCTCGGTCCCTCGTTCTCTCTCTCTCTCTCTCTCTCTCAGTCCCTCGGTCACTCTCTCTCTCTCGGTCTCTCTCTCTCTCTCTCTCTCTATCTCGGTCTCTCTCTCTCTCTCTCTCAGTCTCTCTCTCTCTCGGTCTCTATCTCTCTCTCGGTCTCTCTCTCTCTCGGTCTCTTGGTCTCTCTCTCTCTCGGTCTCTCTCTCTCTTGGTCTCTCTCAGTCCCTCGGTCCCTCTCTCTTGGTCCCTCTCTCTCTCTCTCGCTCCCTCTCTCTCACTCCCTCTCTCTCAGTCTCTCTCTTTTGGTCCCTCTCCGTCTCGGTCTCTCCGTCTCGGTCTCTCTCTCGGTCCGTCTCTCGGTCCTGCTCTCTCTCTCGGTCTCTCTCTCAGTCTCGGTCTCTCTCTTGGTCCCTCTCTCTCTCTCTCGCTCCCTCTCTCTCGCTCCCTCTCTCTCAGTCTCTCTCTTTCGGTCCCTCCCGTCTTGGTCTCTCCGTCTCGGTCTCTCTCTCGGTCCGTCTCTCGGTCCTGCTCTCTCTCTCGGTCTCTCTCTCGGTCTCTCTCTCTCTCTCGGTCTCTCTCTCTCTCTCTCTCTCTCGGTCTCTCTCTCTCTCTCTCTCTCTCGGTCTCTCTCTCTCTCTCTCTCTCTCTGTCTCTCTCTCTCTCTCTCTCTCGGTCTCTATCTCTTACTCGGTCTATCTCTCTCTCGGTCTCTTGGTCTCTCTCTCTCTCGGTCTCTCTCTCTCTCTTGGTCTCTCTCAGTCCCTCGGTCCCTCTCTCTTGGTCCCTCTCTCTCTCTCTCGCTCCCTCTCTCTCGCTCCCTCTCTCTCAGTCTCTCTCTTTCGGTCCCTCCCGTCTTGGTCTCTCCGTCTCGGTCTCTCTCTCGGTCCGTCTCTCGGTCCTGCTCTCTCTCTCGGTCTCTCTCTCGGTCTCGGTCTCTCTCTCGGTCTCTCTCTCTCTCAGTCTCTCTCTCTCTCAGTCTCTCTCTCTCTCTCGGTCTCTCTCTCGGTCTCGGTCCGTCTCTCGGTCCCTCTCTCTCTTTCGGTCCCTCTCTCGGTCCCTCTCTCTCTCTCGGTCCCTCTCTCGGTCCCTCTATCGGTCTCTCTCTCGGTCTCGGTCCCTCTCTCTCTCTCTCTCTCTCTCTCTTGGTCTGTCTCTCTCTCTCTGTCTCGGTCTCTCTCTCTCTGTCTCTCTGTCTCTCTCTCTCTCGGTCTCTCTCTCTCTCGGTCTCTTGGTCTCCCTCTCTCTCGGTCCCTCTCTCTCTCTCTCGCTCCCTCTCTCTCGCTCCCTTTCTCTCGCTCCCTCTGTCTCGGTCTCTCTCTTTCGGTCCCTCTCCGTCTCGGTCTCTCTCTCCGTCTCGGTCTCTCTCTCGGTCTCTCTCTCGGTCTCTCTCTCGATCTCGGTCCCGCTCTCTCTCTCGGTCCCTCTCTCTCTCGGTCCCTCTCTCTCTCTCGGTCCCTCTCTCGATCCCGCTCTCTCTCTCTTGTTCTCTCGGTCTCGGTCTCGGTCTCTCTCTCTCTCGGTCTCTCTCTCTCGGTCTCTCTCTCGGTCTCTCTCTCTCTCGGTCTCTCTCTCGGTCTCGGTCTCTCTCTCTCTCGGTCTCTCTCTCTCGGGATCTCTCCCTCGGTCTCTCGGTCTCCCTCAGTCTCTCTCTCTCGGTCCCACTTGGTCCCTCGGTTCTTCTATCTCTCTCTTGGTCCCTCTCTCTCGGTCCCTCTCGGTCTCTCTCTCTCTCTGGGTCTCGGTCTCTCTCTCGGTCTCAGTCTCTCTCTCTCTCTCGGTCTCGGTATCTCTCTCGGTCTCGGTCCCTCTCTCTCTCTCTGTCTCTCTCTCTCTCTCTCTCTCTCTCGGTCTCTCTCTCTCAGTCTCTCTCGGTATCTCTCCCTCGGTCTTTCGGTCTCTCTCAGTCTCTCTCTCTCGGTCCCTCTCGGTCCCTCGGTTCTTCTCTCTCTCTCTCGGTCCCTCTCTCTCGGTCTCGGTCTCGGTCTCTCTCTCTCTCGGTCTCGGTCTCGGTCTCTCTCTCTCTCTCTCGGTCTCGGTCTCTCTCTCGGTCTCTCTCTCTCGGTCTCTCTCTCTTGGTCTTGGTCTCTCTCTCTCTCTCGGTCTCTCTCTCTTGGTCTCGGTCTCTCTCTCTGTCTAGGTCTCTCTTGGTCTCTCTCTCGGAATCTCTCTCGGTCTCCCTCTCTCGCGGTCTCTCTCAGTCCCTCGGTCCCTCTCTCTTGGTCCCTCTCTCTCTCTCTCGCTCCCTCTCTCTCGCTCCCTCTCTCTCGCTCCCTCTCTCTCAGTCTCTCTCTTTCGGTCCCTCTCCGTCTCGGTCTCTCTCTCGGTCTCTCTCTCGGTCTCTCTCTCGGTCTCTCTCTCGGTCTCGGTCTCTCGGTCCCTCTCTTGGTCCCTCTCTCTCTCTCGGTCCCTCTCTCTCTCTCGGTCCCTCTCTCGATCCCGCTCTCTCTATTTTTCTCTCGGTATCTCTCTCTCGGTCTCGGTCTCTCTCTTGGTCTCCCTCTCTCTTGGTCTCTCTCTCGGTCTCGGTCTCTCTCTTTCTCGGTCTCTCTCTCTCGGGATCTCTCCATCGGTCTCTCGGTCTCCCTCAGTCTCTCTCTCAGTCCCTCTCGGTCCCTCGGTTCTTCTATCTCTCTCTTGGTCCCTCTCTCTCAGTCCCTCTCGGTCTCTCTCTCTCTCTGGGTCTCGGTCTCTCTCTCGGTCTCAGTCTCTCTCTCGGTCTCTCTCTCGGTCTCGGTCCCTCTCTCTCTCTCGGTCTCTCTCTCTCTCTCTCGGTCTCTCTCTCTCAGTCTCTCTCGGTATCTCTCCCTCGGTCTCTCGGTCTCTCTCAGTCTCTCTCTCTCGGTCCCTCTCGGTCCCTCGGTTCTTCTCTCTCTCTCTTGGTCCCTCTCTCTCGGTCTCGGTGTCTCTCTCTCTCTCTCGGTCTCGGTCTCTCTCTCTCTCTCAGTCTCGGTCTCTCTCTCTCGGTCTCTCTCTCTCTCTCGGTCTCGGTCTCTCTCTCTCTCTCTCTCGGTGACTCTCTCTCTGTCTCGGTCTCTCTCTCTGTCTAGGTCTCTCTCGGTCTCTCTCTCGGAATCTCTCTCGGTCTCTCTCTCTCTCGGTCTCTCTCAGTCCCTCAGTCCCTCTCTCTTGGTCCCTGTCTCTCTCTCTCGCTCCCTCTCTCTCGCTCCCTCTCTCTCAGTCTCTCTCTTTCGGTCCCTCTCCGTCTCGGTCTCTCTCTCGGTCTCTCTCTCGGTCTCTCTCTCGGTCTCTCTCTCGGTCTCGGTCTCTCGGTCCCTCTCTCGGTCCCTCTCTCTCTCTCGGTCCCTCTCTCTCTCGGTCCCTCTCTCTCTCTCGGTCCCTCTCTCGATCCCGCTCTCTCTCTTGTTCTCTCGGTCTCTCTCTCTCGGTCTCGGTCTCTCTCTTGGTCTCTCTCTCTCTCGGTCTCTCTCTCGGTCTCGGTCTCTCTCTCTCTCGGTCTCTCTCTCACGGGATCTCTCCCTCGGTCTCTCGGTCTCCCTCAGTCTCTCTCTCTCGGTCCCTCTCAGTCCCTCGGTTCTTCTATCTCTCTCTTGGTCCCTCTCTCTCAGTCCCTCTCGGTCTCTCTCTCTATCTGGGTCTCAGTCTCTCTCTCGGTCTCAGTCTCTCTCTCGGTCTCTGTCTCTCTCTCGGTCTCTCTCTCTCTCTCTCTCTCTCTCGGTCTCTCTCTCTCAGTCTCTCTCGGTATCTCTCCCTCGGTCTCTCGGTCTCTCTCAGTCTCTCTCTCTCGGTCCCTCTCGGTCCTTCGGTTCTTCTCTCTCTCTCTTGGTCCCTCTCTCTCGGTCTCGGTGTCTCTCTCTCTCTCTCGGTCTCGGTCTCTCTCTCTCTCTCAGTCTCGGTCTCTCTCTCTCGGTCTCTCTCTCGGTCTCTCTCTCGGTCTCTCTCTCGGTCTCTCTCTCGGTCTCGGTCTCTCTCTCGGTCTCGGTCTCTCGGTCCCTCTCTTGGTCCCTCTCTCTCTCTCGGTCCCTCTCTCTCTCTCGGTCCCTCTCTCGATCCCGCTCTCTCTATTTTTCTCTCGGTCTCTCTCTCTCAGTCTCGGTCTCTCTCTTGGTCTCCCTCTCTCTTGGTCTCTCTCTCGGTCTCGGTCTCTCTCTCTCTCGGTCTCTCTCTCTCGGGATCTCTCCATCGGTCTCTCGGTCTCCCTCAGTCTCTCTCTCGGTCCCTCTCGGTCCCTCGGTTCTTCTATCTCTCTCTTGGTCCCTCTCTCTCAGTCCCTCTCGGTCTCTCTCTCTCTCTGGGTCTCTGTCTCTCTCTCGGTCTCAGTCTCTCTCTCGGTCTCTCTCTCGGTCTCGGTCCCTCTCTCTCTCTCGGTCTCTCTCTCTCTCTCTCGGTCTCTCTCTCTCAGTCTCTCTCGGTATCTCTCCCTCGGTCTCTCGGTCTCTCTCAGTCTCTCTCTCTCGGTCCCTCTCGGTCCCTCGGTTCTTCTCTCTCTCTCTTGGTCCCTCTCTCTCGGTCTCGGTGTCTCTCTCTCTCTCTCAGTCTCGGTCTCTCTCTCTCGGTCTCTCTCTCTCTCTCGGTCTCGGTCTCTCTCTCTCTCTCTCTCGGTCACTCTCTCTCGGTCTCGGTCTCTCTCTCTGTCTAGGTCTCTCTCGGTCTCTCTCTCGGAATCTCTCTCGGTCTCTCTCTCTCTCGGTCTCTCTCAGTCCCTCAGTCCCTCTCTCTTGGTCCCTGTCTCTCTCTCTCGCTCCCTCTCTCTCGCTCCCTCTCTCTCAGTCTCTCTCTTTCGGTCCCTCTCCGTCTCGGTCTCTCTCTCGGTCTCTCTCTCGGTCTCGGTCTCTCGGTCCCTCTCTCGGTCCCTCTCTCTCTCTCGGTCCCTCTCTCTCTCGGTCCCTCTCTCTCTCTCGGTCCCTCTCTCGATCCCGCTCTCTCTCTTGTTCTCTCGGTCTCTCTCTCTCGGTCTCGGTCTCTCTCTTGGTCTCTCTCTCTCTCGGTCTCTCTCTCGGTCTCGGTCTCTCTCTCTCTCGGTCTCTCTCTCACGGGATCTCTCCCTCGGTCTCTCGGTCTCCCTCAGTCTCTCTCTCTCGGTCCCTCTCAGTCCCTCGGTTCTTCTATCTCTCTCTTGGTCCCTCTCTCTCAGTCCCTCTCGGTCTCTCTCTCTCTCTGGGTCTCAGTCTCTCTCTCGGTCTCAGTCACTCTCTCGGTCTCTGTCTCTCTCTCGGTCTCTCTCTCTCTCTCTCTCTCTCGGTCTCTCTCTCTCAGTCTCTCTCGGTATCTCTCCCTCGGTCTCTCGGTCTCTCTCAGTCTCTCTCTCTCGGTCCCTCTCGGTCCTTCGGTTCTTCTCTCTCTCTCTTGGTCCCTCTCTCTCGGTCTCGGTGTCTCTCTCTCTCTCTCGGTCTCGGTCTCTCTCTCTCTCTCAGTCTCGGTCTCTCTCTCTCGGTCTCGGTCTCTCTCTCTCTCTCTCTCAGTCCCTCGGTCTCTCTCTCACGGTCTCGGTCTCTCTCTTGGTCTCTCGGTCTCTCTCTCTCGGTCTCTCTCGGTCTCTCTCTCTCTCTCTCTCGGTCTCTCTCTCTCTCTCTCTCTCAGTCCCTCGGACTCTCTCTCTCTCTCGGTACCTCGTTCTCTCTCTCTCTCGGTCCCTCGGTCTCTCTCTCTCTCTCTCTCGTTGTCTCTCTCGTTCTCTCCCTCTCAGTCTCGGTCTCTCGGTCACTCTCATGGTCTCGGTCTCGGTCTGTCTCTCGGTCTCGGTCTCTCTCTCTTGGTCTCGGACATTCTCTCTCGGTCACTCGGTCTCTCTCTCGGTCCCTCGGTCTCTCTCTCTCTCTCTCTCGGTCCCTCGGTCTCTCTCTCTCTCTCTCTCGGTCCCTCGGTCTCTCTCTCTCTCTCTCGGTCCCTCGTTCCCTCTCTCTCTCTTTCGGTCCCTCTCTCTCGGTCCCTCTCGGTCTCTCTCTCTGTCTAGGTGTCTCTCTCTCGGTCTCGGTCTCTCGGTCTCTCTCTCAGTCTCAGTCTCTCTCGGTCCCTCTCTCTCAGTCCCTCCCTCTCGGTACCTCTCACTCTCTCTCTCTCTCTGTCTTTCTCTCTCCCGATCTCTCTGTCTCTCGGACCCTCGATCTCTCTCTCTCTCGGTCCCTCAGTCTCTCTCTCTTTCTCTCGGTCCCTCGGTCTCTCTCTCTCTCTCTCTCTTTCGGTCCCTCAGACTCTCTCTCTCTCTCGGTCCCTCGTTCTCTCTCTCTCTTAGTCCCTCGGTCTCTCTTTCTCGGTCTCTTTTTCTCTCGGTGCCTCGGTCCCTCTCTCTCGGTCCCTCCCTCTCTCTCTCGGTCCCTCTCTCTCGGTCCCTCTCGGTCTCTCTCTCTGTCTTGGTGTCTCTCTCTCGGTCTCGGTCTCTCGGTCTCTCTCTCAGTCTCAGTCTCTCTCGGTCTCTCTCTTGGTCTCTCTCGGTCCCTCTCTCTCGGTCCTCCCCTCTCGGTCCCTCTCACGCTCTCTCTCTCTCTCTTGGTCTCTCTCTCCCCCGATCTCTCTGTCTCTCGTTCCCTCGGTCTCTCTCTCTCACAGTCTTGGTCTCTCTCTTGGTCTCTCAGTCTCTCTCGGTCTCTCTCTCTCTCTCGTTCTCTCTCTCTCAGTCTCGGTCTCGGTCTGTCTCTCGGTCAAGGTCTCTCTCTCTCTCTCTTGGTCTCGGACATTCTCTCTCGGTCACTCGGTCTCTCTCTCGGTCCCTCGGTCTCTCTCTCTCTCTCTCTCGGTCCCTCGGTCTCTCTCTCTCTCGGTCCCTTGGTCTCTCTCTCTCCCGGTCCCTCGGTCTCTCTCTCTCTCTCGGTCCCTCTCTCTCTCTTTTGGTCCCTCTCTCTCGGTCCCTCTCGGTCTCTCTCTCTGTCTCGGTGTCTCTCTCTCGGTCTCGGTCTCTCGGTCAATCTCTCAGTCTCAGTCTCTCTCGGTCCCTCTCTCTCAGTCCCTCCCTCTAGGTACCTCTCACTCTCTCTCTCTCTCGGTCTCTCTCTCTCCCGATCTCTCTGTCTCTCGGTCCCTCGGTCTCTCTCTCTCTCTCTCTCGGTCCCTCGGACTCTCTCTCTCTCTCGGTCCCTCGTTCTCTCTCTCTCTCGGTCCCTCGGTCTCTCTCTCTCTCTCGGTCTCTCTCATCTCGGTCTCTCTCTCTCTCGGTGCCTCGGTCCCTGTCTCTCGGTCCCTCTCTCTCTCTCTCGGTCCCTCTCTCTCTCTCTCGGTACCTCTCGGTCTCTCTCTCAGTCTCAGTCTCTCTCGGTCTCTCTCTCTCTGTCTCGGTCCCTCAGTCTCTCCCTCTCTCTCTCGGTCCCTCGGTCTCTCTCTCTCTCGGTCTCTCTCTCTCACAGTCTTGGTCTCTCTCTTGGTCTCTTGGTCTCTCGGTCTCTCTCGGTCTCTCTCGGTCTCTCTCTCTCTCGTTCTCTCTCTCTCAGTCTCGGTCTCGGTCTGTCTCTCGGTCAAGGTCTCTCTCTCTCTCTCTCTCTCGGTCTCGGACATTCTCGGTCACTCGGTCTCTCTCTCGGTCCCTCGGTCTCTCTCTCTCTCTCTCTCTCTCTCTCTCAGTCCCTCGGTCTCTCTCTCTTTCGGTCCCTTGGTCTCTCTCTCTCCCGGTCCCTCGGTCTCTCTCTCTCTCTCGGTCCCTCTCTCTCTCTTTCGGTCCCTCTCTCTCGGTCCCTCTCGGTCTCTCTCTCTGTCTCGGTGTCTCTCTGTCGGTCTCGGTCTCTCGGTCTATATCTCAGTCTCAGTCTCTCTCGGTCCCTCTCTCTCAGTCCCTCCCTCTAGGTACCTCTCACTCTCTCTCTCTCTCGGTCTCTCTCTCTCCCGATCTCTCTGTCTTTCGGTCCCTCGGTCTCTCTCTCTCTCTCTCGGTCCCTCAGTCTCTCTCTCTTTCTCTCGGTCCCTCGGTCTCTCTCTCTCTCTCTCTCTCTCGGTCCCTCGGTCTCTCTCTCACGGTCTCGGTCTCGGTCTCTCTCTTGGTCACTCGGTCTCTCTCTCTCGGTCTCTCTCGGTCTCTCTCTCTCTCTCGCTCTCGGTCCCTCGGACTCTCTCTCTCTCTCGGTCCCTCGGTCTCTCTCTCTCTCTCAGTCCCTCATTCTCTCTCTCTGTCTCGGTCTCTCTCATCTCGGTCCCTCTCTCTCGGACCCTCTCGGTCTCTCTCTCTGTCTCGGTGTCTCTCTCTCGGTCTCGGTCTCTCTCTCAGTCTCAGTCTCTCTCGGTCTCTCTCTCGGTCTCTATCGGTCCCTCTCTCTCGGTCCGTCCCTCTAGGTCCCTCTCACGCTCTCTCTCTCTCTCGGTCTCTCTCTCTCCCGATCTCTCTGTCTCTCAGTCCCTCGGTCTCTCTCTCTCTCTCTCGGTCCCTCAGTCTCTTCCTCTCTCTCTTGGTCCCTCGGTCTCTCTCTCTCTCTCTCTCTCTCTCGGTCTCTCTCTTTCGGTCCCTCTCGGTCTCTCTCTCCATCTCGGTCTCTCTCTCGGTCTCTCTCTCGGTCTCTATCTCGGTCTCGGTCTCTCTCTCGGTCTCCGTCTCTCGGTCTCTCTCTCGGTCCCTTTCTCTCTCTCGGTCCCTCTCTCGGTCCCGCTCTCTCTCTCGGTCTCTCTCTCGGTCTCTCTCTCGGTCTCTCTCTCTCTCATTCTCTCTCTCTCTCACTCTCTCTCTCTCTCTCGGTCTCTCTCTAGGTCTCGGTCCGTCTCTCGGTCCCTCTCTCTCTTTCGGTCCCTCTCTCGGTCCCTCTCTCTCTCTCGGTACCTCTCTCGGTCCCTCTCTCGGTCCCTCTCTCTCTCTCTCGGTCCCTCTCTCTCTCTCTCTCTCTCGGTCTCTCTCTCTCTCTCTCTGTCTTGGTCTCTCTCTCTCTCTCTGTCTCTCTGTCTCTCTCTCTCTCGGTCTCTCTCTCTCTCTCGGCCTCTCTCTCTCGGTCTCTTGGTCTCTCTCTCTCTCGCTCCCTCTCTCTCGGTCTCTTGGTCTCTCTCTCTCTCGCTCCCTCTCTCACGGTCTCTCTCTTTCGGTCCCTCTCCGTCTCGGTCTGTCTCTCCGTCTCGGTCTCTCTCTCGGTCTCTCTCTCGGTCTCTCTCTCGATCTCGGTCTCTCTCTCGGTCTCGGTCTCTCGGTCCCTCTCTCGGTCCCTCTCTCTCTCTCGGTCCCTCTCTCTCTCGGTCCCTCTCTCTCTCTCGGTCCCTCTCTCGATCCCGCTCTCTCTCTCGTTCTCTCGGTCTCGGTCTCGGTCTCTCTCTCTCTCGGTCTCTCTCTCTCGGTCTCGGTCTCTCTCTCGGTCTCTCTCTCTCTCGGTCTCTCTCTCGGTCTCGGTCTCTCTCTCTGTCTAGGTCTCTCTTGGTCTCTCTCTCGGAATCTCTCTCGGTCTCTCTCTCTCTCGGTCTCTCTCAGTCCCTCGGTCCCTCTCTCTTGGTCCCTCTCTCTCTCTCTCGCTCCCTCTCTCTCAGTCTCTGTCTTTCGGTCCCTCTCCGTCTCGGTCTCTCTCTCGGTCTCTCTCTCGGTCTCTCTCTCGGTCTCTCTTTCGGTCTCGGTCTCTCTCTCGGTCTCGGTCTCTCGGTCCCTCTCTCTCTCTCGGTCCCTCTCTCTCTCTCGGTCCCTCTCTCGATCCCGCTCTCTCTCTTGTTCTCTCGGTCTCTCTCTCTCGGTCTCGGTCTCTCTCTTGGTCTCTCTCTCTCTTGGTCTCTCTCTCGGTCTCGGTCTCTCTCTCTCTCGGTCTCTCTCTCTCGGGATCTCTCCCTCGGTCTCTCGGTCTCCCTCAGTCTCTCTCTCTCGGTCCCTCGGTTCTTCTATCTCTCTCTTGGTCCCTCTCTCTCAGTCCCTCTCGGTCTCTCTCTCTCTCTGGGTCTCGGTCTCTCTCTCGGTCTCAGTCTCTCTCTTGGTCTCGGTCTCTCTCTTTCTCTCTCGGTCTCTCTCTCTCAGTCTCTCTCGGTATCTCTCCCTCGGTCTCTCGGTCTCTCTCAGTCTCTCTCTCTCGGTCCCTCTCGGTCCCTCGGTTCTTCTCTCTCCTCTTGGTCCCTCTCTCTCGGTTTCGTTCTCTCTCTCTCTCTCGGTCTCGGTCTCTCTCTCTCTCTCAGTCTCGGTCTCTCTCTCTCGGTCTCGGTCTCTCTCTCTCTCTCTCTCGGTCTCTCTCTCTCGGTCTCGGTCTCTCTCTCTGTCTAGGTCTCTCTCGGTCTCTCTCTCGGAATCTCTCTCGGTCTCTCTCTCTCTCGGTCTCTCTCAGTCCCTCAGTCCCTCTCTCTTGGTCCCTGTCTCTCTCTCTCGCTCCCTCTCTCTCGCTCCCTCTCTCTCAGTCTCTCTCTTTGGGTCCCTCTCCGTCTCGGTCTCTCTCTCGGTCTCTCTCTCGGTCTCTCTCTCGGTCTCGGTCTCTCGGTCCCTCTCTCGGTCCCTCTCTCTCTCTCGGTCCCTCTCTCTCTCGGTCCCTCTCTCGATTCCGCTCTCTCTCTTGTTCTCTCGGTCTCTCTCTCTCGGTCTCGGTCTCTCTCTTGGTCTCTCTCTCTCTCGGTCTCTCTCTCGGTCTCGGTCTCTCTCTCTCTCGGTCTCTCTCTCTCGGGATCTCTCCCTCGGTCTCTCGGTCTGCCTCAGTCTCTCTCTCTCGGTCCCTCTCGGTCCCTCGGTTCTTCTATCTCTTTCTTGGTCCCTCTCTCTCAGTCCCTCTCGGTCTCTGTCTCTCTCTGGGTCTCGGTCTCTCTCTCGGTCTCAGTCTCTCTCTCGGTCTCGGTCTCTCTCTCTCTCTCGCTCCCTCTCTCTCGCTCCCTCTCTCTCGCTCCCTCTCTCTCAGTCTCTCTCTTTCGGTCCCTCTCCGTCTCGGTCTCGCTCTCGGTCTCTCTCTCGGTCTCTCTCTCGGTCTCTCTCTCGGTCTCGGTCTCTCTCTCGGTCTCAGTCTCTCGGTCCCTCTCTCGGTCCCTCTCTCTCTCTCGGTCCCTCTCTCTCTCTCGGTCCCTCTCTCGATCCCGCTCTCTCTCTTGTTCTCTCGGTCTCTCTCTCTCGGTCTCGGTCTCTCTCTTGGTCTCTCTCTCTCTCTCGGTCCCTCTCTCTCTCTCTCTCTCTCGGTCTCTCTCTCTCAGTCTCTCTCGGTATCTCTCCCTCGGTCTCTCGGTCTCTCTCGGTCTCTCTCAGTCTCTCTCTCTCGGTCCCTCTCGGTCCCTCGGTTCTTCTCTCTCTCTCTTGGTCCCTCTCTCTCGGTCTCGGTCTCTCTCTCTCTCTCAGTCTCGGTCTCTCTCTCTCGGTCTCGGTCTCTCTTTCTCTCTCTCTCTCGGTCCCTCGGTCTCTCTCTCACGGTCTCGGTCTCTCTCTTGGTCTCTCGGTCTCTCTCTCTCTCTCTCTCGGTCCCTCGGACTCTCTCTCTCTCTCGGTCCCTCGTTCTCTCTCTCTCGGTCCCTCGGTCTCTCTCTCTCTCTCAGTCCCTCTGTCTCTCTCTCTCTCTCGGTCTCTCTCATCTCGGTCTCTCTCTCTCTCGGTCCCTCTCTCTCGGTCCCTCTCGGTCTCTCTCTCCGTCTCGGTGTCTCTCTCTCGGTCTCGGTCTCTCGGTCTATCTCTCAGTCTCAGTCTCTCTTGGTCCCTCTCTCTCAGTCCCTCCCTCTAGGTACCTCTCACTCTTTCTCTCTCTCGGTCTCTCTCTCTCCCGATCTCTCTGTCTCTCGGTCCCTCGGTCTCTCTCTCTCTCTCTCGGTCCCTCAGTCTCTCTCTCTTTCTCTCGGTCCCTCGGTCTCTCTCTCTCTCTCTCTCTCGGTCCCTCGGTCTCTCTCTCACGGTCTCGGTCTCTCTCTTGGTCTCTCGGACTCTCTCTCTCTCTCGGTCCCTCGTTCTCTCTCTCTCTCTCAGTCCCTCGGTCACTCTCTCTCTCTCGGTCTCTCTCTCTCTCTCTCTCTCTCGGTCTCTCTCTCTCTCTCTCTCTCTCTGTCTCTCTCTCTCTCGGTCTCTATCTCTCTCTCGGTCTCTCTCTCTCTCGGTCTCTTGGTCTCTCTCTCTCTCGGTCTCTCTCTCTCTTGGTCTCTCTCAGTCCCTCGGTCCCTCTCTCTTGGTCCCTCTCTCTCTCTCTCGCTCCCTCTCTCTCGCTCCCTCTCTCTCAGTCTCTCTCTTTCGGTCCCTCTCCGTCTCGGTCTCTCCGTCTCGGTCTCTCTCTCGGTCCGTCTCTCGGTCCTGCTCTCTCTCTCGGTCTCTCTCTCGGTCTCGGTCTCTCTCTCGGTCTCTCTCTCTCTCAGTCTCTCTCTCTCTCAGTCTCTCTCTCTCTCTCGGTCTCTCTCTCGGTCTCGGTCTGTCTCTCGGTCCCTCTCTCTCTTTCGGTCCCTCTCTCGGTCCCTCTCTCGGTCCCTCTATCGGTCTCTCTCTCGGTCTCGGTCCCTCTCTCTCTCTCTCTCTCTCTCTCAGTCTCTCTCTCTCTCTCTGTCTCGGTCTCTCTCTCTCTCTCTCTCTGTCTCTCTGTCTCTCTCTCTCTCGGTCTCTCTCTCTCTCTCGGTCTCTCTCTCTCTCGGTCTCTTGGTCTCTCTCTCTCTCGGTCTCTCTCTCTCTTGGTCTCTCTCAGTCCCTCGGTCCCTCTCTCTCGGTCCCTCTCTCTCTCTCTCGCTCCCTCTCTCTCGCTCCCTCTCTCTCGCTCCCTCTCTCTCGGTCTCTCTCTTTCTGTCCCTCTCCGTCTCGGTCTCTCTCTCCGTCTCGGTCTCTCTCTCGGTCTCTCTCTCGGTCTCTCTCTCGGTCTCTCTCTCGATCTTGGTCTCTCTCTCGGTCTCGGTCTCTCGGTCCCTCTCTCGGTCCCTCTCTCGATCCCGCTCTCTCTCTCGTTCTCTCGGTCTCGGTCTCGGTCTCTCTCTCTCTCGGTCTCTCTCTCTCGGTCTCGGTCTCTCTCTCGGTCTCTCTCTCTCTCGGTCTCTCTCTCGGTCTCGGTCTCTCTCTCTGTCTAGGTCTCTCTTGGTCTCTCTCTCGGAATCTCTCTCGGTCTCTCTCTCTCTCGGTCTCTCTCAGTCCCTCGGTCCCTCTCTCTTGGTCCCTCTCTCTCTCTCTCGATCCTGCTCTCTCTCTCGTTCTCTCGGTCTCTCTCTCTCTCGGTCTCTCTCTCTCGGTCTCTCTCTCGGTCTCTCTCTCTCTCGGTCTCTCTCTCGGGCTCGGTCTCTCTCTCTCTCGGTCTCTCTCTCTCTCGGTCTCTCGGTCTCCCTCAGTCTCTCTCTCTCGGTCCCTCTTGGTCCCTCGGTTCTTCTATCTCTCTCTTGGTCCCTCTCTCTCGGTCCCTCTCGGTCTCTCTCTCTCTCTGGGTCTCGGTCTCTCTCTCGGTCTCAGTCTCTCTCTCTCTCTCGGTCTCGGTATCTCTCTCGGTCTCGGTCCCTCTCTCTCTCTCTGTCTCTCTCTCTCTCTCTCTCTCAGTCTCTCTCTCTCAGTCTCTCTCGGTATCTCTCCCTCAGTCTTTCGGTCTCTCTCAGTCTCTCTCTCTCGGTCCCTCTCGGTCCCTCGGTTCTTCTCTCTCTCTCTTGGTCCCTCTCTCTCGGTCTCGGTCTCGGTCTCGGTCTCTCTCTCTCTCGGTCTCGGTCTCTCTCTCTCTCTCTCGGTCTCGGTCTCTCTCTCGGTCTCTCTCTCTCTCTCGGTCTCTCTCTCTCGGTCTCGGTCTCTCTCTCTCTCTCTCTGTCTCTCTCTCTCTCTCTCTCGGTCTCTCTCGCTCAGTCTCTCTCGGTATCTCTCCCTCAGTCTTTCGGTCTCTCTCAGTCTCTCTCTCTCGGTCCCTCTCGGTCTCTCGGTTCTTCTCTCTCTCTCTTGGTCGCTCTCTCTCGGTCTCTCTCTCTGTCTAGGTCTCTCTTGGTCTCTCTCTTGGAATCTCTCTCGGTCTCTCTCTCTCTCGGTCTCTCTCAGTCCCTCGGTCCCTCTCTCTTGGTCCCTCTCTCTCTCTCTCGCTCCCTCTCTCTCGCTCCCTCTCTCTCGCTCCCTCTCTCTCAGTCTCTCTCTTTCGGTCCCTCTCCGTCTCGGTCTCTCTCTCGGTCTCTCTCTCGGTCTCTCTCTCGGTCTCTCTCTCGGTCTCGGTCTCTCTCTCTCGGTCCCTCTCGGTCTCTCTCTCTCTCTCTGTCTCTCTCTCTCGGTCCCTCTCTCGGTCCCTCTCTCTCTCTCGGTCCCTCTCTTGGTCCCTCTCTCTCTCGGTCCCTCTCTCTCTCTCTCTCTCAGTCTCTCTCTCTGTCTCGGCCTCTCTCGGTCTCTCTCTCTCTCTCGGTCTCTCTCTCTCTCTCGGTCTCTCTCACTCTCGGTCTCTCTCAGTCCCTCGGTCCCTCTCTCTTGGTCCCTCTCCCTCTCTCTCGCTCCCTCTCTCTCGCTCCCTCTCTCTCGCTCCCTTTCTCTCGGTTTCACTCTCGGTCTCATTCTCGGTCTCGGTCTCTCTCTCTTTTGGTCTCTCTCTCTCTCGGTCTCTCTCTCTCTCTCTCTCTCGGTCTCGGTCTCTCTCTCGGTCTCGGTCTCTCTCTCTCTCTCGCTCCCTCTCTCTCGCTCCCTCTCTCTCGCTCCCTCTCTCTCAGTCTCTCTCTTTCGGTCCCTCTCCGTCTCGGTCTCGCTCTCGGTCTCTCTCTCGGTCTCTCTCTCGGTCTCTCTCTCGGTCTCGGTCTCTCTCTCGGTCTCGGTGTCTCTCTCTCTCTCTCGGTCTCTCTCTATCTCTCTCTCTCGGTCTCGGTCTCTCTCTCGGTCTCGGTCTCTCTCTCTCTCTCGGTCTCTCTCTCTTGGTCTCAGTCTCTCTGTCTAGGTCTCTCTTGGTCTCTCTCTCGGAATCTCTCTCGGTCTCTCTCTCTCTCGGTCTCTCTCAGTCCCTCGGTCCCTCTGTCTTGGTCCCTCCCTATCTCTCTCGCTCCCTCTCTCTCGCTCCCTCTCTCTCAGTCTCTCTCTTTTGGTCCCTCTCCGTCTCGGTCTCGCTCTCGGTCTCTCTCTCGGTCTCTCTCTCGGTCTCTCTCTCGGTCTCGGTCTCTCTCTCGGTCTCGGTGTCTCGGTCCCTCTCTCGGTCCCTCTCTCTCTCTCGGTCCCTCTCTCTCTCTCGGTCCCTCTCTCGATCCCACTCTCTCTCTTGTTCTCTCGGTCTCTCTCTCTCGGTCTCGGTCTCTCTCTTGGTCCCTCTCTCTCGGTCTCGGTGTCTCTCTCTCTCTCTCGGTCTCGGTCTCTCTCAGTCTCGGTCTCTCTCTCGGTCTCGGTCTCTCTCTCTCTCTCGGTCTCTCTCTCTCTCTCGGTCTCTCTCTCTCGGTCTCGGTCTCTCTCTCTGTCTAGGTCTCTCTCGGTCTCTCTCTCTCAGTCTCTCTCGGTATCTCTCCCTCTGTCTCTCGGTCTGTCTCAGTCTCTCTCTCTCGGTCCCTCTCGGTCCCTCGGTTCTTCTCTCTCTCTCTCGGTCCCTTTCTCTCGGTCTCGGTGTCTCTCTCTCTCTCTCTCTCTCGGTCTCTCTCTCTCTCTCTCTCGGTCTCGGTCTCTCTCTCGGTCTCGGTCTCTCTCTCTCTCTCGGTCTCTCTCTCTTGGTCTTGGTCTCTCTGTCTAGGTCTCTCTTGGTCTCTCTCTCGGAAT
>NC_139475.1:34470000-34472500 GCF_057233095.1 Heloderma suspectum | reverse complement strand
TCTCTCTCGGTCCCTCTCTCTCTCTCTCTCTCTCGGTCTCTCTCTCTCAGTCTCTCTCGGTATCTCTCCCTCGGTCTCTCGGTCTCTCTCGGTCTCTCTCAGTCTCTCTCTCTCGGTCCCTCTCGGTCCCTCGGTTCTTCTCTCTCTCTCTTGGTCCCTCTCTCTCGGTCTCAGTCTCTCTCTCTCTCTCAGTCTCGGTCTCTCTCTCTCGGTCTCGGTCTCTCTTTCTCTCTCTCTCTCGGTCCCTCGGTCTCTCTCTCACGGTCTCGGTCTCTCTTTCTCTCTCTCTCTCGGTCCCTCGGTCTCTCTCTCACGGTCTCGGTCTCTCTCTTGGTCTCTCGGTCTCTCTCTCTCTCTCTCTCGGTCCCTCGGACTCTCTCTCTCTCTCGGTCCCTCGTTCTCTCTCTCTCTCGGTCCCTCGGTCTCTCTCTCTCTCTCAGTCCCTCGGTCTCTCTCTCTCTCTCGGTCTCTCTCATCTCGGTCTCTCGGTCCCTCTCTCGGTCCCTCTCTCTCTCTCGGTCCCTCTCTCTCTCTTGGTCCCTCTCTCTATCCCGCTCTCTCTCTTGTTCTCTCGGTCTCTCTCTCTCGGTCTCGGTCTCTCTCTTGGTCTCTCTCTCTCTCGGTCCCTCTCTCTCTCTCTCTCTCTCGGTCTCTCTCTCTCAGTCTCTCTCGGTATCTCTCCCTCGATCTCTCGGTCTCTCTCGGTCTCTCTCAGTCTCTCTCTCTCGGTCCCTCTCGGTCCCTCGGTTCTCCTCTCTCTCTCTTGGTCCCTCTCTCTCGGTCTCGGTCTCTCTCTCTCTCTCAGTCTCGGTCTCTCTCTCTCGGTCTCGGTCTCTCTTTCTCTCTCTCTCTCAGTCCCTCGGTCTCTCTCTCACGGTCTCGGTCTCTCTTTCTCTCTCTCTCTCGGTCCCTCGGTCTCTCTCTCACGGTCTCGGTCTCTCTCTTGGTCTCTCGGTCTCTCTCTCTCTCTCTCTCGGTCCCTCGGACTCTCTCTCTCTCTCGGTCCCTCGTTCTCTCTCTCTCTCGGTCCCTCGGTCTCTCTCTCTCTCTCAGTCCCTCGGTCTCTCTCTCTCTCTCGGTCTCTCTCATCTCGGTCTCTCTCTCTCTCGGTCCCTCTCTCTCGGTCCCTCTCGGTCTCTCTCTCCGTCTCGGTGTCTCTCTCTCGGTCTCGGTCTCTCGGTCTATCTCTCAGTCTCAGTCTCTCTTGGTCCCTCTCTCTCAGTCCCTCCCTCTAGGTACCTCTCACTCTCTCTCTCTCTCGGTCTCTCTCTCTCCCGATCTCTCTGTCTCTCGGTCCCTCGGTCTCTCTCTCTCTCTCTCGGTCCCTCAGTCTCTCTCTCTTTCTCTCGGTCCCTCTGTCTCTCTCTCTCTCTCTCTCTCGGTCCCTCGGTCTCTCTCTCACGGTCTCGGTCTCTCTCTTGGTCTCTCGGACTCTCTCTCTCTCTCGGTCCCTCGTTCTCTCTCTCTCTCTCTCTCTCTCAGTCCCTCGGTCACTCTCTCTCGGTCTCTCTCTCTCTCTCTCTCTCTCTCTCTCGGTCTCTCTCTCTCTCTCTCTCTGTCTCTCTCTCTCTCGGTCTCTATCTCTCTCTCGGTCTCTCTCTCTCTCGGTCTCTTGGTCTCTCTCTCTCTCGGTCTCTCTCTCTCTTGGTCTCTCTCAGTCCCTCGGTCCCTCTCTCTTGGTCCCTCTCTCTCTCTCTCGCTCCCTCTCTCTCGCTCCCTCTCTCTCAGTCTCTCTCTTTCGGTCCCTCTCCGTCTCGGTCTCTCCGTCTCGGTCTCTCTCTCGGTCCGTCTCTCGGTCCTGCTCTCTCTCTCGGTCTCTCTCTCAGTCTCGGTCTCTCTCTCGGTCTCTCTCTCTCTCAGTCTCTCTCTCTCTCAGTCTCTCTCTCTCTCTCGGTCTCTCTCTCGGTCTCGGTCTGTCTCTCGGTCCCTCTCTCTCTTTCGGTCCCTCTCTCGGTCCCTCTCTCTCTCTCGGTCCCTCTCTCGGTCCCTCTATCGGTCTCTCTCTCGGTCTCGGTCCCTCTCTCTCTCTCTCTCTCTCTCTCAGTCTCTCTCTCTCTCTCTGTCTCGGTCTCTCTCTCTCTCTCTCTCTGTCTCTCTGTCTCTCTCTCTCTCGGTCTCTCTCTCTCTCTCGGTCTCTCTCTATCTCGGTCTCTTGGTCTCTCTCTCTCTCGGTCTCTCTCTCTCTTGGTCTCTCTCAGTCCCTCGGTCCCTCTCTCTCGGTCCCTCTCTCTCTCTCTCGCTCCCTCTCTCTCGCTCCCTCTCTCTCGCTCCCTCTCTCTCGGTCTCTCTCTTTCTGTCCCTCTCCGTCTCGGTCTCTCTCTCCGTCTCGGTCTCTCTCTCGGTCTCTCTCTCGGTCTCTCTCTCGGTCTCTCTCTCGATCTCGGTCACTCTCTCGGTCTCGGTCTCTCGGTCCCTCTCTCGGTCCCTCTCTCTCTCTCGGTCCCTCTCTCTCTCGGTCCCTCTCTCTCTCTCGGTCCCTCTCTCGATCCCGCTCTCTCTC
>NC_139475.1:34450000-34465000 GCF_057233095.1 Heloderma suspectum | reverse complement strand
CTGTCTCGGTCTCTCTCTCTCTCTCTCTCTCTGTCTCTCTGTCTCTCTCTCTCTCGGTCTCTCTCTCTCTCTCGGTCTCTCTCTCTCTCGGTCTCTTGGTCTCTCTCTCTCTCGGTCTCTCTCTCTCTTGGTCTCTCTCAGTCCCTCGGTCCCTCTCTCTCGGTCCCTCTCTCTCGGTCCCTCTCTCTCTCTCTCGCTCCCTCTCTCTCGCTCCCTCTCTCTCGGTCTCTCTCTTTCTGTCCCTCTCCGTCTCGGTCTCTCTCTCCGTCTCGGTCTCTCTCTCGGTCTCTCTCTCGGTCTCTCTCTCGGTCTCTCTCTCGATCTCGGTCACTCTCTCGGTCTCGGTCTCTCGGTCCCTCTCTCGGTCCCTCTCTCTCTCTCGGTCCCTCTCTCTCTCGGTCCCTCTCTCTCTCTCGGTCCCTCTCTCGATCCCGCTCTCTCTCTCGTTCTCTCGGTCTCGGTCTCTCTCTCTCTCGGTCTCTCTCTCTCGGTCTCTCTCTCGGTCTCTCTCTCTCTCAGTCTCTCTCTCGGTCTCGGTCTCTCTCTCTCTCGGTCTCTCTCTCTCGGTCTCTCGGTCTCCCTCAGTCTCTCTCTCTCGGTCCCTCTTGGTCCCTCGGTTCTTCTATCTCTCTCTTGGTCCCTCTCTCTCGGTCCCTCTCGGTCTCTCTCTCTCTCTGGGTCTCGGTCTCTCTCTCGGTCTCAGTCTCTCTCTCTCTCTCGGTCTCGGTATCTCTCTCGGTCTCGGTCCCTCTCTCTCTCTCTGTCTCTCTCTCTCTCTCGGTCTCTCTCTCTCAGTCTCTCTCGGTATCTCTCCCTCAGTCTTTCGGTCTCTCTCAGTCTCTCTCTCTCGGTCCCTCTCGGTCCCTCGGTTCTTCTCTCTCTCTCTTGGTCCCTCTCTCTCGGTCTCGGTCTCGGTCTCTCTCTCTCTCGGTCTCGGTCTCTCTCTCTCTCTCTCGGTCTCGGTCTCTCTCTCGGTCTCGGTCTCTCTCTCGGTCTCTCTCTCTCGGTCTCGGTCTCTCTCTCTCTCTCTCGGTCTCTCTCTCTTGGTCTCGGTCTCTCTCTCTGTCTAGGTCTCTCTTGGTCTCTCTCTCGGAATCTCTCTCGGTCTCTCTCTCTCTCGGTCTCTCTCAGTCCCTCGGTCCCTCTCTCTTGGTCCCTCTCTCTCTCTCTCGCTCCCTCTCTCTCTCTCGCTCCCTCTCTCTCGCTCCCTCTCTCTCAGTCTCTCTCTTTCGGTCCCTCTCCGTCTCGGTCTCTCTCTCGGTCTCTCTCTCGGTCTCGGTCTCTCTCTCTCGGTCCCTCTCGGTCTCTCTCTCTCTCTCTGTCTCTCTCTCTCGGTCCCTCTCTCGGTCCCTCTCTCTCTCTCGGTCCCTCTCTTGGTCCCTCTCTCTCTCGGTCCCTCTCTCTCTCTCTCTCTCTCTCAGTCTCTCTCTCTGTCTCGGCCTCTCTCTCTCTCTCGGTCTCTCTCTCTCTCTCGGTCTCTCTCACTCTCGGTCTCTCTCAGTCCCTCGGTCCCTCTCTCTTGGTCCCTCTCCCTCTCTCTCGCTCCCTCTCTCTCGCTCCCTCTCTCTCGCTCCCTCTCTCTCGGTCTCACTCTCGGTCTCATTCTCGGTCTCGGTCTCTCTCTCTTTTGGTCTCTCTCTCTCTCGGTCTCTCTCTCTCTCTCTCTCTCGGTCTCGTTCTCTCTCTCGGTCTCGGTCTCTCTCTCTCTCTCGGTCTCTCTCTCTTGGTCTCGGTCTCTCTGTCTAGGTCGCTCTTGGTCTCTCTCTCGGAATCTCTCTCGGTCTCTCTCTCTCTCGGTCTCTCTCAGTCCCTCGGTCCCTCTCTCTTGGTCCCTCTCTCTCTCTCTCGCTCCCTCTCTCTCGCTCCCTCTCTCTCGCTCCCTCTCTCTCAGTCTCTCTCTTTCGGTCCCTCTCCGTCTCGGTCTCGCTCTCGGTCTCTCTCTCGGTCTCTCTCTCGGTCTCTCTCTCGGTCTCGGTCTCTCTCTCGGTCTCGGTGTCTCTCTCTCTCTCTCGGTCTCTCTCTCTCTCTCTCTCTCGGTCCTGGTCTCTCTCTCGGTCTCGGTCTCTCTCTCTCTCTCGGTCTCTCTCTCTTGGTCTCGGTCTCTCTGTCTAGGTCTCTCTTGGTCTCTCTCTCGGAATCTCTCTCGGTCTCTCTCTCTCTCGGTCTCTCTCAGTCCCTCGGTCCCTCTCTCTTGGTCCCTCTCTCTCTCTCTCGCTCCCTCTCTCTCGCTCCCTCTCTCTCGCTCCCTCTCTCTCAGTCTCTCTCTTTCGGTCCCTCTCCGTCTCGGTCTCGCTCTCGGTCTCTCTCTCGGTCTCTCTCTCGGTCTCTCTCTCGGTCTCGGTCTCTCTCTCGGTCTCGGTGTCTCGGTCCCTCTCTCGGTCCCTCTCTCTCTCTCGGTCCCTCTCTCTCTCTCGGTCCCTCTCTCGATCCCGCTCTCTCTCTTGTTCTCTCGGTCTCTCTCTCTCGGTCTCGGTCTCTCTCTTGGTCCCTCTCTCTCGGTCTCGGTGTCTCTCTCTCTCTCTCGGTCTCGGTCTATCTCAGTCTCGGTCTCTCTCTCGGTCTCGGTCTCTCTCTCGGTCTCGGTCTCTCTCTCTCTCTCGGTCTCTCTCTCTCGGTCTTGGTCTCTCTCTCTGTCTAGGTCTCTCTCGGTCTCTCTCTCTCAGTCTCTCTCGGTATCTCTCCCTCTGTCTCTCGGTCTGTCTCAGTCTCTCTCTCTCGGTCCCTCTCGGTCCCTCGGTTCTTCTCTCTCTCTCTTGGTCCCTTTCTCTCGGTCTCGGTGTCTCTCTCTCTCTCTCTCTCTCGGTCTCTCTCTCTCTCTCTCTTGGTCTCGGTCTCTCTCTCGGTCTCGGTCTCTCTCTCTCTCTCGGTCTCTCTCTCTTGGTCTCGGTCTCTCTGTCTAGGTCTCTCTTGGTCTCTCTCTCGGAATCTCTCTCGGTCTCTCTCTCTCTCGGTCTCTCTCAGTCCCTCGGTCCCTCTCTCTTGGTCCCTCTCTCTCTCTCTCGCTCCCTCTCTCTCGCTCCCTCTCTCTCGCTCCCTCTCTCTCAGTCTCTCTCTTTCGGTCCCTCTCCGTCTCGGTCTCGCTCTCGGTCTCTCTCTCGGTCTCTCTCTCGGTCTCTCTCTCGGTCTCGGTCTCTCTCTCGGTCTCGGTCTCTCGGTCCCTCTCTCGGTCCCTCTCTCTCTCTCGGTCCCTCTCTCTCTCTTAGTCCCTCTCTCTATCCCGCTCTCTCTCTTGTTCTCTCGGTCTCTCTCTCTCGGTCTCGGTCTCTCTCTTGGTCTCTCTCTCTCTCGGTCCCTCTCTCTCTCTCTCTCTCTCGGTCTCTCTCTCTCAGTCTCTCTCGGTATCTCTCCCTCGGTCTCTCGGTCTCTCTCGGTCTCTCTCAGTCTCTCTCTCTCGGTCCCTCTCGGTCCCTCGGTTCTTCTCTCTCTCTCTTGGTCCCTCTCTCTCGGTCTCGGTCTCTCTCTCTCTCTCAGTCTCGGTCTCTCTCTCTCGGTCTCGGTCTCTCTTTCTCTCTCTCTCTCGGTCCCTCGGTCTCTCTCTCACAGTCTCGGTCTCTCTTTCTCTCTCTCTCTCGGTCCCTCGGTCTCTCTCTCACGGTCTCGGTCTCTCTCTTGGTCTCTCGGTCTCTCTCTCTCTCTCTCTCGGTCCCTCGGACTCTCTCTCTCTCTCGGTCCCTCGTTCTCTCTCTCTCTCGGTCCCTCGGTCTCTCTCTCTCTCTCAGTCCCTCGGTCTCTCTCTCTCTCTCGGTCTCTCTCATCTCGGTCTCTCGGTCCCTCTCTCGGTCCCTCTCTCTCTCTCGGTCCCTCTCTCTCTCTTGGTCCCTCTCTCTATCCCGCTCTCTCTCTTGTTCTCTCGGTCTCTCTCTCTCGGTCTCGGTCTCTCTCTTGGTCTCTCTCTCTCTCGGTCCCTCTCTCTCTCTCTCTCTCTCGGTCTCTCTCTCTCAGTCTCTCTCGGTATCTCTCCCTCGGTCTCTCGGTCTCTCTCGGTCTCTCTCAGTCTCTCTCTCTCGGTCCCTCTCGGTCCCTCGGTTCTCCTCTCTCTCTCTTGGTCCCTCTCTCTCGGTCTCGGTCTCTCTCTCTCTCTCAGTCTCGGTCTCTCTCTCTCGGTCTCGGTCTCTCTTTCTCTCTCTCTCTCGGTCCCTCGGTCTCTCTCTCACGGTCTCGGTCTCTCTTTCTCTCTCTCTCTCGGTCCCTCGGTCTCTCTCTCACGGTCTCGGTCTCTCTCTTGGTCTCTCGGTCTCTCTCTCTCTCTCTCTCGGTCCCTCGGACTCTCTCTCTCTCTCGGTCCCTCGTTCTCTCTCTCTCTCGGTCCCTCGGTCTCTCTCTCTCTCTCAGTCCCTCGGTCTCTCTCTCTCTCTCGGTCTCTCTCATCTCGGTCTCTCTCTCTCTCGGTCCCTCTCTCTCGGTCCCTCTCGGTCTCTCTCTCCGTCTCGGTGTCTCTCTCTCGGTCTCGGTCTCTCGGTCTATCTCTCAGTCTCAGTCTCTCTTGGGCCCTCTCTCTCAGTCCCTCCCTCTAGGTACCTCTCACTCTCTCTCTCTCTCGGTCTCTCTCTCTCCCGATCTCTCTGTCTCTCGGTCCCTCGGTCTCTCTCTCTCTCTCTCGGTCCCTCAGTCTCTCTCTCTTTCTCTCGGTCCCTCTGTCTCTCTCTCTCTCTCTCTCTCGGTCCCTCGGTCTCTCTCTCACGGTCTCGGTCTCTCTCTTGGTCTCTCGGACTCTCTCTCTCTCTCGGTCCCTCGTTCTCTCTCTCTCTCTCTCTCTCTCAGTCCCTCGGTCACTCTCTCTCGGTCTCTCTCTCTCTCTCTCTCTCTCTCTATCTCGGTCTCTCTCTCTCTCTCTCTCTCTCTGTCTCTCTCTCTCTCGGTCTCTATCTCTCTCTCGGTCTCTCTCTCTCTCGGTCTCTTGGTCTCTCTCTCTCTCGGTCTCTCTCTCTCTTGGTCTCTCTCAGTCCCTCGGTCCCTCTCTCTTGGTCCCTCTCTCTCTCTCTCGCTCCCTCTCTCTCGGTCCCTCTCTCTCAGTCTCTCTCTTTCGGTCCCTCTCCGTCTCGGTCTCTCCGTCTCGGTCTCTCTCTCGGTCCGTCTCTCGGTCCTGCTCTCTCTCTCGGTCTCTCTCTCAGTCTCGGTCTCTCTCTCGGTCTCTCTCTCTCTCAGTCTCTCTCTCTCTCAGTCTCTCTCTCTCTCTCGGTCTCTCTCTCGGTCTCGGTCTGTCTCTCGGTCCCTCTCTCTCTTTCGGTCCCTCTCTCGGTCCCTCTCTCTCTCTCGGTCCCTCTCTCGGTCCCTCTATCGGTCTCTCTCTCGGTCTCGGTCCCTCTCTCTCTCTCTCTCTCTCTCTCAGTCTCTCTCTCTCTCTCTGTCTCGGTCTCTCTCTCTCTCTCTCTCTGTCTCTCTGTCTCTCTCTCTCTCGGTCTCTCTCTCTCTCTCGGTCTCTCTCTATCTCGGTCTCTTGGTCTCTCTCTATCTCGGTCTCTCTCTCTCTTGGTCTCTCTCAGTCCCTCGGTCCCTCTCTCTCGGTCCCTCTCTCTCTCTCTCGCTCCCTCTCTCTCGCTCCCTCTCTCTCGCTCCCTCTCTGTCGGTCTCACTCTCGGTCTCATTCTCGGTCTCTCTCTCTTTTGGTCTCTCTCTCTCTCGGTCTCTCTCTCTCTCTCTCGGTCTCGGTCTCTCTCTCGGTCTCGGTCTCTCTCTCTCTCTCGGTCTCTCTCTCTTGGTCTCGGTCTCTCTGTCTAGGTCGCTCTTGGTCTCTCTCTCGGAATCTCTCTCGGTCTCTCTCTCTCTCGGTCTCTCTCAGTCCCTCGGTCCCTCTCTCTTGGTCCCTCTCTCTCTCTCTCGCTCCCTCTCTCTCGCTCCCTCTCTCTCGCTCCCTCTCTCTCAGTCTCTCTCTTTCGGTCCCTCTCCGTCTCGGTCTCACTCTCGGTCTCTCTCTCGGTCTCTCTCTCGGTCTCTCTCTCGGTCTCGGTCTCTCTCTCGGTCTCGGTGTCTCTCTCTCTCTCTCGCTCTCTCTCTCTCTCTCTCTCTCGGTCTCGGTCTCTCTCTCGGTCTCGGTCTCTCTCTCTCTCTCGGTCTCTCTCTCTTGGTCTCGGTCTCTCTGTCTAGGTCTCTCTTGGTCTCTCTCTCGGAATCTCTCTCGGTCTCTCTCTCTCTCGGTCTCTCTCAGTCCCTCGGTCCCTCTCTCTTGGTCCCTCTCTCTCTCTCTCGCTCCCTCTCTCTCGCTCCCTCTCTCTCGCTCCCTCTCTCTCAGTCTCTCTCTTTCGGTCCCTCTCCGTCTCGGTCTCGCTCTCGGTCTCTCTCTCGGTCTCTCTCTCGGTCTCTCTCTCGGTCTCAGTCTCTCTCTCGGTCTCGGTGTCTCGGTCCCTCTCTCGGTCCCTCTCGGTCTCTCTCTCTGTCTCGGTGTCTCTCTCTCGGTCTCGGTCTCTTGGTCTATCTCTCAGTCTCAGTCTCTCTTGGTCCCTCTCTCTCAGTTCCTCCCTCTAGGTACCTCTCACTCTCTCTCTCTCTTGGTCTCTCTCTCTCCCGATCTCTCTGTCTCTCGGTCCCTCGGTCTCTCTCTCTCTCTCTCGGTCCCTCAGTATCTCTCTCTTTCTCTCGGTCCCTCGGTCTCTCTCTCTCTCTCTCTCTCTCGGTCCCTCGGTCTCTCTCTCACGGTCTCGGTCTCTCTCTTGGTCTCTCGGACTCTCTCTCTCTCTCGGTCCCTCGTTCTCTCTCTCTCTCGGTCCCTCGGTCTCTCTCTCTCTCTCAGTCCCTCGGTCTCTCTCTCTCTCTCGGTCTCTCTCTCTCTCTCTCTCTCTCGGTCTCTCTCTCTCTCTCTCTCTCTCGGTCTCTCTCTCTCTCTCTCTATCTCGGTCTCTCTCTCTCTCTCTCTCTCTCTGTCTCTCTGTCTCTCTCTCTCTCGGTCTCTATCTCTTACTCGGTCTATCTCTCTCTCGGTCTCTTGGTCTCTCTCTCTCTCGGTCTCTCTCTCTCTCTTGGTCTCTCTCATTCCCTCGGTCCCTCTCTCTTGGTCCCTCTCTCTCTCTCTCGCTCCCTCTCTCTCGCTCCCTCTCTCTCAGTCTCTCTCTTTCGGTCCCTCCCGTCTTGGTCTCTCCGTCTCGGTCTCTCTCTCGGTCCGTCTCTGGGTCCTGCTCTCTCTCTCGGTCTCTCTCTCGGTCTCGGTCTCTCTCTCGGTCTCTCTCTCTCTCAGTCTCTCTCTCTCTCAGTCTCTCTCTCTCTCTCAGTCTCTCTCTCGGTCTCGGTCCGTCTCTCGGTCCCTCTCTCTCTTTCGGTCCCTCTCTCGGTCCCTCTCTCTCTCTCGGTCCCTCTCTCGGTCCCTCTATCGGTCTCTCTCTCGGTCTCGGTCCCTCTCTCTCTCTCTCTCTCTCTCTCTTGGTCTCTCTCTCTCTCTCTGTCTCGGTCTCTCTCTCTCTGTCTCTCTGTCTCTCTCTCTCTCGGTCTCTCTCTCTCTCGGTCTCTTGGTCTCCCTCTCTCTCGGTCCCTCTCTCTCTCTCTCGCTCCCTCTCTCTCGCTCCCTCTCTCTCGCTCCCTCTGTCTCGGTCTCTCTCTTTCGGTCCCTCTCCGTCTCGGTCTCTCTCTCCGTCTCGGTCTCTCTCTCGGTCTCTCTCTCGGTCTCTCTCTCGATCTCGGTCCCGCTCTCTCTCTCGGTCCCTCTCTCTCTCGGTCCCTCTCTCTCTCTCGGTCCCTCTCTCGATCCCGCTCTCTCTCTCTTGTTCTCTCGGTCTCGGTCTCGGTCTCTCTCTCTCTCGGTCTCTCTCTCTCGGTCTCTCTCTCGGTCTCTCTCTCTCTCGGTCTCTCTCTCGGTCTCGGTCTCTCTCTCTCTCGGTCTCTCTCTCTTGGGATCTCTCCCTCGGTCTCTCGATCTCCCTCAGTCTCTCTCTCTCGGTCCCTCTTGTTCCCTCGGTTATTCTATCTCTCTCTTGGTCCCTCTCTCTCGGTCCCTCTCTCTCTCTCGGTCCCTCTCTCGATCCCGCTCTCTCTCTTGTTCTCTCGGTCTCTCTCTCTCGGTCTCGGTCTCTCTCTTGGTCCCTCTCTCTCGGTCTCGGTGTCTCTCTCTCTCTCTCGGTCTCGGTCTCTCTCAGTCTCGGTCTCTCTCTCAGTCTCGGTCTCTCTCTCTCTCTCGGTCTCTCTCTCTCTCTCGGTCTCTCTCTCTCGGTCTCGGTCTCTCTCTCTGTCTAGGTCTCTCTCGGTCTCTCTCTCTCAGTCTCTCTTGGTATCTCTCCCTCTGTCTCTCGGTCTCTCTCAGTCTCTCTCTCTCGGTCCCTCTCGGTCCCTCGGTTCTTCTCTCTCTCTCTTGGTCCCTTTCTCTCGGTCTCGGTGTCTCTCTCTCTCTCTCTCTCTCGGTCTCTCTCTCTCTCTCTCTCGGTCTCGGTCTCTCTCTCGGTCTCGGTCTCTCTCTCTCTCTCGGTCTCTCTCTCTTGGTCTCGGTCTCTCTGTCTAGGTCTCTCTTGGTCTCTCTCTCGGAATCTCTCTCGGTCTCTCTCTCTCTCGGTCTCTCTCAGTCCCTCGGTCCCTCTCTCTTGGTCCCTCTCTCTCTCTCTCGCTCCCTCTCTCTCGCTCCCTCTCTATCGCTCCCTCTCTCTCAGTCTCTCTCTTTCGGTCCCTCTCCGTCTCGGTCTCGCTCTCGGTCTCTCTCTCGGTCTCTCTCTCGGTCTCTCTCTCGGTCTCGGTCTCTCTCTTGGTCTCGGTCTCTCGGTCCCTCTCTCGGTCCCTCTCTCTCTCTCGGTCCCTCTCTCTCTCTCGGTCCCTCTCTCTATCCCGCTCTCTCTCTTGTTCTCTCGGTCTCTCTCTCTCGGTCTCGGTCTCTCTCTTGGTCTCTCTCTCTCTCGGTCCCTCTCTCTCTCTCTCTCTCTCGGTCTCTCTCTCTCAGTCTCTCTCGGTATCTCTCCCTCGGTCTCTCGGTCTCTCTCGGTCTCTCTCAGTCTCTCTCTCTCGGTCCCTCTCGGTCCCTCGGTTCTTCTCTCTCTCTCTTGGTCCCTCTCTCTCGGTCTCGGTCTCTCTCTCTCTCTCAGTCTCGGTCTCTCTCTCTCGGTCTCGGTCTCTCTTTCTCTCTCTCTCTCGGTCCCTCGGTCTCTCTCTCACGGTCTCGGTCTCTCTCTTGGTCTCTCGGTCTCTCTCTCTCTCTCTCTCGGTCCCTCGGACTCTCTCTCTCTCTCGGTCCCTCGTTCTCTCTCTCTCTCGGTCCCTCGGTCTCTCTCTCTCTCTCAGTCCCTCGGTCTCTCTCTCTCTCTCGGTCTCTCTCATCTCGGTCTCTCTCTCTCTCGGTCCCTCTCTCTCGGTCCCTCTCGGTCTCTCTCTCCGTCTCGGTGTCTCTCTCTCGGTCTCGGTCTCTCGGTCTATCTCTCAGTCTCAGTCTCTCTTGGTCCCTCTCTCTCAGTCCCTCCCTCTAGGTACCTCTCACTCTCTCTCTCTCTCGGTCTCTCTCTCTCCCGATCTCTCTGTCTCTCGGTCCCTCGGTCTCTCTCTCTCTCTCTCGGTCCCTCAGTCTCTCTCTCTTTCTCTCGGTCCCTCGGTCTCTCTCTCTCTCTCTCTCTCGGTCCCTCGGTCTCTCTCTCACGGTCTCGGTCTCTCTCTTGGTCTCTCGGACTCTCTCTCTCTCTCGGTCCCTCGTTCTCTCTCTCTCTCTCTCTCAGTCCCTCGGTCACTCTCTCTCTCTCGGTCTCTCTCTCTCTCTCTCTATCTCGGTCTCTCTCTCTCTCTCTCTCTCTCTCTGTCTCTCTCTCTCTCGGTCTCTATCTCTCTCTCGGTCTCTCTCTCTCTCGGTCTCTTGGTCTCTCTCTCTCTCGGTCTCTCTCTCTCTTGGTCTCTCTCAGTCCCTCGGTCCCTCTCTCTTGGTCCCTCTCTCTCTCTCTCGCTCCCTCTCTCTCGCTCCCTCTCTCTCAGTCTCTCTCTTTCGGTCCCTCTCCGTCTCGGTCTCTCCGTCTCGGTCTCTCTCTCGGTCCGTCTCTCGGTCCTGCTCTCTCTCTCGGTCTCTCTCTCGGTTTCGGTCTCTCTCTCGGTCTCTCTCTCTCTCAGTCTCTCTCTCTCTCAGTCTCTCTCTCTCTCTCGGTCTCTCTCTCGGTCTCGGTCTGTCTCTCGGTCCCTCTGTCTCTTTCGGTCCCTCTCTCGGTCCCTCTCTCTCTCTCGGTCCCTCTCTCGGTCCCTCTATCGGTCTCTCTCTCGGTCTCGGTCCCTCTCTCTCTCTCTCTCTCTCTCAGTCTCTCTCTCTCTCTCTGTCTCGGTCTCTCTCTCTCTCTCTCTCTGTCTCTCTGTCTCTCTCTCTCTCGGTCTCTCTCTCTCTCTCGGTCTCTCTCTCTCTCGGTCTCTTGGTCTCTCTCTCTCTCGGTCTCTCTCTCTCTTGGTCTCTCTCAGTCCCTCGGTCCCTCTCTCTCGGTCCCTCTCTCTCTCTCTCGCTCCCTCTCTCTCGCTCCCTCTCTCTCGCTCCCTCTCTCTCGGTCTCTCTCTTTCTGTCCCTCTCCGTCTCGGTCTCTCTCTCCGTCTCGGTCTCTCTCTCGGTCTCTCTCTCGGTCTCTCTCTCGGTCTCTCTCTCGATCTCGGTCTCTCTCTCGGTCTCGGTCTCTCGGTCCCTCTCTCGGTCCCTCTCACTCTCTCGGTCCCTCTCTCTCTCGGTCCCTCTCTCTCTCTCGGTCCCTCTCTCGATCCCGCTCTCTCTCTCGTTCTCTCGTTCTCGGTCTCTCTCTCTCTCGGTCTCTCTCTCTCGGTCTCTCTCTCGGTCTCGGTCTCTCTCTCTCTCGGTCTCTCTCTCTCGGTCTCTCGGTCTCCCTCAGTCTCTCTCTCTCGGTCCCTCTTGGTCCCTCGGTTCTTCTATCTCTTTCTTGGTCCCTCTCTCTCGGTCCCTCTCGGTCTCTCTCTCTCTCTGGGTATCGGTCTCTCTCTCGGTCTCAGTCTCTCTCTCTCTCTCGGTCTCGGTATCTCTCTCGGTCTCGGTCCCTCTCTCTCTCTCTGTCTCTCTCTCTCTCTCTCTCTCTCGGTCTCTCTCTCTCAGTCTCTCTCGGTATCTCTCCCTCAGTCTTTCGGTCTCTCTCAGTCTCTCTCTCTCGGTCCCTGTCGGTCCCTCGGTTCTTCTCTCTCTCTCTTGGTCCCTCTCTCTCGGTCTCGGTCTCGGTCTCTCTCTCTCTCGGTCTCGGTCTCGGTCTCTCTCTCTCGGTCTCGGTCTCTCTCTCTCTCTCTCGGTCTCTCTCTCTTGGTCTCGGTCTCTCTCTCTGTCTAGGTCTCTCTTGGTCTCTCTCTCGGAATCTCTCTCGGTCTCTCTCTCTCTCGGTCTCTCTCAGTCCCTCGGTCCCTCTCTCTTGGTCCCTCTCTCTCTCTCGCTCCCTCTCTCTCTCTCGCTCCCTCTCTCTCGCTCCCTCTCTCTCAGTCTCTCTCTTTCGGTCCCTCTCCGTCTCGGTCTCTCTCTCGGTCTCTCTCTCGGTCTCTCTCTCGGTCTCTCTCTCGGTCTCGGTCTCTCTCTCTCGGTCCCTCTCGGTCTCTCTCTCTCTCTCTGTCTCTCTCTCTCGGTCCCTCTCTCGGTCCCTCTCTCTCTCTCGGTCCCTCTCTCGGTCCCTCTCTCTCTCTCGGTCCCTCTCTCGGTCCCTCTATCGGTCTCTCTCTCGGTCTCGGTCCCTCTCTCTCTCTCTCTCTCTCTCTCTTGGTCTCTCTCTCTCTCTCTGTCTCGGTCTCTCTCTCTCTGTCTCTCTGTCTCTCTCTCTCTCGGTCTCTCTCTCTCTCGGTCTCTTGGTCTCCCTCTCTCTCGGTCCCTCTCTCTCTCTCTCGCTCCCTCTCTCTCGCTCCCTCTCTCTCGCTCCCTCTGTCTCGGTCTCTCTCTTTCGGTCCCTCTCCGTCTCGGTCTCTCTCTCCGTCTCGGTCTCTCTCTCGGTCTCTCTCTCGGTCTCTCTCTCGATCTCGGTCCCGCTCTCTCTCTCGGTCCCTCTCTCTCTCGGTCCCTCTCTCTCTCTCGGTCCCTCTCTCGATCCCGCTCTCTCTCTCTTGTTCTCTCGGTCTCGGTCTCGGTCTCTCTCTCTCTCGGTCTCTCTCTCTCGGTCTCTCTCTCGGTCTCTCTCTCTCTCGGTCTCTCTCTCGGTCTCGGTCTCTCTCTCTCTCGGTCTCTCTCTCTTGGGATCTCTCCCTCGGTCTCTCGATCTCCCTCAGTCTCTCTCTCTCGGTCCCTCTTGTTCCCTCGGTTATTCTATCTCTCTCTTGGTCCCTCTCTCTCGGTCCCTCTCTCTCTCTCGGTCCCTCTCTCGATCCCGCTCTCTCTCTTGTTCTCTCGGACTCTCTCTCTCGGTCTCGGTCTCTCTCTTGGTCCCTCTCTCTCGGTCTCGGTGTCTCTCTCTCTCTCTCGGTCTCGGTCTCTCTCAGTCTCGGTCTCTCTCTCAGTCTCGGTCTCTCTCTCTCTCTCGGTCTCTCTCTCTCTCTCGGTCTCTCTCTCTCGGTCTCGGTCTCTCTCTCTGTCTAGGTCTCTCTCGGTCTCTCTCTCTCAGTCTCTCTTGGTATCTCTCCCTCTGTCTCTCGGTCTCTCTCAGTCTCTCTCTCTCGGTCCCTCTCGGTCCCTCGGTTCTTCTCTCTCTCTCTTGGTCCCTTTCTCTCGGTCTCGGTGTCTCTCTCTCTCTCTCTCTCTCGGTCTCTCTCTCTCTCTCTCTCGGTCTCGGTCTCTCTCTCGGTCTCGGTCTCTCTCTCTCTCTCGGTCTCTCTCTCTTGGTCTCGGTCTCTCTGTCTAGGTCTCTCTTGGTCTCTCTCTCGGAATCTCTCTCGGTCTCTCTCTCTCTCGGTCTCTCTCAGTCCCTCGGTCCCTCTCTCTTGGTCCCTCTCTCTCTCTCTCGCTCCCTCTCTCTCGCTCCCTCTCTCTCGCTCCCTCTCTCTCAGTCTCTCTCTTTCGGTCCCTCTCCGTCTCGGTCTCGCTCTCGGTCTCTCTCTCGGTCTCTCTCTCGGTCTCTCTCTCGGTCTCGGTCTCTCTCTTGGTCTCGGTCTCTCGGTCCCTCTCTCGGTCCCTCTCTCTCTCTCGGTCCCTCTCTCTCTCTTGGTCCCTCTCTCTATCCCGCTCTCTCTCTTGTTCTCTCGGTCTCTCTCTCTCGGTCTCGGTCTCTCTCTTGGTCTCTCTCTCTCTCGGTCCCTCTCTCTCTCTCTCTCTCTCGGTCTCTCTCTCTCAGTCTCTCTCGGTATCTCTCCCTCGGTCTCTCGGTCTCTCTCGGTCTCTCTCAGTCTCTCTCTCTCGGTCCCTCTCGGTCCCTCGGTTCTTCTCTCTCTCTCTTGGTCCCTCTCTCTCGGTCTCGGTCTCTCTCTCTCTCTCAGTCTCGGTCTCTCTCTCTCGGTCTCGGTCTCTCTTTCTCTCTCTCTCTCGGTCCCTCGGTCTCTCTCTCACGGTCTCGGTCTCTCTCTTGGTCTCTCGGTCTCTCTCTCTCTCTCTCTCGGTCCCTCGGACTCTCTCTCTCTCTCGGTCCCTCGTTCTCTCTCTCTCTCGGTCCCTCGGTCTCTCTCTCTCTCTCAGTCCCTCGGTCTCTCTCTCTCTCTCGGTCTCTCTCATCTCGGTCTCTCTCTCTCTCGGTCCCTCTCTCTCGGTCCCTCTCGGTCTCTCTCTCCGTCTCGGTGTCTCTCTCTCGGTCTCGGTCTCTCGGTCTATCTCTCAGTCTCAGTCTCTCTTGGTCCCTCTCTCTCAGTCCCTCCCTCTAGGTACCTCTCACTCTCTCTCTCTCTCGGTCTCTCTCTCTCCCGATCTCTCTGTCTCTCGGTCCCTCGGTCTCTCTCTCTCTCTCTCGGTCCCTCAGTCTCTCTCTCTTTCTCTCGGTCCCTCGGTCTCTCTCTCTCTCTCTCTCTCGGTCCCTCGGTCTCTCTCTCACGGTCTCGGTCTCTCTCTTGGTCTCTCGGACTCTCTCTCTCTCTCGGTCCCTCGTTCTCTCTCTCTCTCTCTCTCAGTCCCTCGGTCACTCTCTCTCTCTCGGTCTCTCTCTCTCTCTCTCTATCTCGGTCTCTCTCTCTCTCTCTCTCTCTCTCTGTCTCTCTCTCTCTCGGTCTCTATCTCTCTCTCGGTCTCTCTCTCTCTCGGTCTCTTGGTCTCTCTCTCTCTCGGTCTCTCTCTCTCTTGGTCTCTCTCAGTCCCTCGGTCCCTCTCTCTTGGTCCCTCTCTCTCTCTCTCGCTCCCTCTCTCTCGCTCCCTCTCTCTCAGTCTCTCTCTTTCGGTCCCTCTCCGTCTCGGTCTCTCCGTCTCGGTCTCTCTCTCGGTCCGTCTCTCGGTCCTGCTCTCTCTCTCGGTCTCTCTCTCGGTTTCGGTCTCTCTCTCGGTCTCTCTCTCTCTCAGTCTCTCTCTCTCTCAGTCTCTCTCTCTCTCTCGGTCTCTCTCTCGGTCTCGGTCTGTCTCTCGGTCCCTCTGTCTCTTTCGGTCCCTCTCTCGGTCCCTCTCTCTCTCTCGGTCCCTCTCTCGGTCCCTCTATCGGTCTCTCTCTCGGTCTCGGTCCCTCTCTCTCTCTCTCTCTCTCTCAGTCTCTCTCTCTCTCTCTGTCTCGGTCTCTCTCTCTCTCTCTCTCTGTCTCTCTGTCTCTCTCTCTCTCGGTCTCTCTCTCTCTCTCGGTCTCTCTCTCTCTCGGTCTCTTGGTCTCTCTCTCTCTCGGTCTCTCTCTCTCTTGGTCTCTCTCAGTCCCTCGGTCCCTCTCTCTCGGTCCCTCTCTCTCTCTCTCGCTCCCTCTCTCTCGCTCCCTCTCTCTCGCTCCCTCTCTCTCGGTCTCTCTCTTTCTGTCCCTCTCCGTCTCGGTCTCTCTCTCCGTCTCGGTCTCTCTCTCGGTCTCTCTCTCGGTCTCTCTCTCGGTCTCTCTCTCGATCTCGGTCTCTCTCTCGGTCTCGGTCTCTCGGTCCCTCTCTCGGTCCCTCTCACTCTCTCGGTCCCTCTCTCTCTCGGTCCCTCTCTCTCTCTCGGTCCCTCTCTCGATCCCGCTCTCTCTCTCGTTCTCTCGTTCTCGGTCTCTCTCTCTCTCGGTCTCTCTCTCTCGGTCTCTCTCTCGGTCTCGGTCTCTCTCTCTCTCGGTCTCTCTCTCTCGGTCTCTCGGTCTCCCTCAG
>NC_139475.1:34445000-34447500 GCF_057233095.1 Heloderma suspectum | reverse complement strand
CCTCGGTCTCTCGGTCTCCCTTAGTCTCTCTCTCTCGGTCCCTCTCAGTCCCTCGGTTCTTCTATCTCTCTCTTGGTCCCTCTCTCTCAGTCCCTCTCGGTCTCTATCTCTCTCTGGGTCTCGGTCTCTCTCTCGGTCTCAGTCTCTCTCTCGGTCTCGGTCTCTCTCTCGGTCTCGGTCCCTCTCACTCTCTCGGTCTCTCTCGGTCTCTCTCTCTCTCTCTCTCTCTCTCAGTCTCTCTCTCTCAGTCTCTCTCGGTATCTCTCCCTCGGTCTCTCGGTCTCTCTCAGTCTCTCTCTCTCGGTCCCTCTCGTTCCCTCGGTTCTTCTCTCTCTCTCTTGGTCCCTCTCTCTCGGTCTCGGTGTCTCTCTCTCTCTCTCGGTCTCGGTCTCTCTCTCTCTCTCAGTCTCGGTCTCTCTCTCTCGGTCTCGGTCTCTCTCTCTCTCTCGGTCCCTCGGTCTCTCTCTCACGGTCTCGGTCTCTCTCTTGGTCTCTCGGTCTCTCTCCCTCTCTCTCTCGGTCCCTCGGACTCTCTCTCTCTCTCGGTCCCTCGTTCTCTCTCTCTCTCGGTCCCTCGGTCTCTCTCTCTCTCTCGATCTCTCTCATCTCGGTCTCTCTCTCTCTCGGTCCCTCTCTCTCGGACCCTCTCGGTCTCTCTCTCTGTCTCGGTGTCTCTCTCTCGGTCTCGGTCTCTTGGTCTATCTCTCAGTCTCAGTCTCTCTTGGTCCCTCTCTCTCAGTTCCTCCCTCTCGGTCCCTCGTTCTCTCTCTCTCTCGGTCCCTCGGTCTCTCTCTCAGTCCCTCGGTCTCTCTCTCTCTCTCGGTCTCTCTCTCTCTCTCTCTCTCTCTCGGTCTCTCTCTCTCTCTCTCTCTCTCTCTCGGTCTCTCTCTCTCTCTCTCTCTCTCTGTCTCTCTCTCTCTCTCTCTCTCGGTCTCTATCTCTTACTCGGTCTATCTCTCTCTCGGTCTCTTGGTCTCTCTCTCTCTCGGTCTCTCTCTCTCTCTTGGTCTCTCTCAGTCCCTCGGTCCCTCTCTCTTGGTCCCTCTCTCTCTCTCTCGCTCCCTCTCTCTCGCTCCCTCTCTCTCAGTCTCTCTCTTTCGGTCCCTCCCGTCTTGGTCTCTCCGTCTCGGTCTCTCTCTCGGTCCGTCTCTCGGTCCTGCTCTCTCTCTCGGTCTCTCTCTCGGTCTCTCTCTCTCTCTCGGTCTCTCTCTCTCTCTCTCGGTCTCTCTCTCTCTCTCTCTCTCTCGGTCTCTCTCTCTCTCTCTCTCTCTCTCTCTCGGTCTCTATCTCTTACTCGGTCTATCTCTCTCTCGGTCTCTTGGTCTCTCTCTCTCTCGGTCTCTCTCTCTCTCTTGGTCTCTCTCAGTCCCTCGGTCCCTCTCTCTTGGTCCCTCTCTCTCTCTTTCGCTCCCTCTCTCTCGCTCCCTCTCTCTCAGTCTCTCTCTTTCGGTCCCTCTCCGTCTCGGTCTCTCTCTCGGTCTCTCTCTCGGTCTCGGTCTCTCTCTCGGTCTCGGTCTCTCGGTCCCTCTCTCGGTCCCTCTCTCTCTCTCGGTCCCTCTCTCTCTCGGTCCCTCTCTCTCTCTCGGTCCCTCTCTCTCTCTCGGTCCGTCTCTCGATCCCGCTCTCTCTCTTGTTCTCTCGGTCTCTCTCTCTCGGTCTCGGTCTCTCTCTCTCGGTCTCGGTCTCTCTCTTGGTCTCTCTCTCTCTCGGTCTCTCTCTCGGTCTCGGTCTCTCTCTCTCTCGGTCTCATTCTCTCGGGATCTCTCCCTCGGTCTCTCGGTCTCCCTTAGTCTCTCTCTCTCGGTCCCTCTCAGTCCCTCGGTTCTTCTCTCTCTCTCTTGGTCCCTCTCTCTCAGTCCCTCTCGGTCTCTATCTCTCTCTGGGTCTCGGTCTCTCTCTCGGTCTCAGTCTCTCTCTCGGTCTCGGTCTCTCTCTCGGTCTCGGTCCCTCTCACTCTCTCGGTCTCTCTCGGTCTCTCTCTCTCTCTCTCTCTCTCTCTCTCAGTCTCTCTCTCTCAGTCTCTCTCGGTATCTCTCCCTCGGTCTCTCGGTCTCTCTCAGTCTCTCTCTCTCGGTCCCTCTCGTTCCCTCGGTTCTTCTCTCTCTCTCTTGGTCCCTCTCTCTCGGTCTCGGTGTCTCTCTCTCTCTCTCGGTCTCGGTCTCTCTCTCTCTCTCAGTCTCGGTCTCTCTCTCTCGGTCTCGGTCTCTCTCTCTCTCTCGGTCCCTCGGTCTCTCTCTCACGGTCTCGGTCTCTCTCTTGGTCTCTCGGTCTCTCTCCCTCTCTCTCTCGGTCCCTCGGACTCTCTCTCTCTCTCGGTCCCTCGTTCTCTCTCTCTCTCGGTCCCTCGGTCTCTCTCTCTCTCTCGATCTCTCTCATCTCGGTCTCTCTCTCTCTCGGTCCCTCTCTCTCGGACCCTCTCGGTCTCTCTCTCTGTCTCGGTGTCTCTCTCTCGGTCTCGGTCTCTTGGTCTATCTCTCAGTCTCAGTCTCTCTTGGTCCCT
>NC_139475.1:34402500-34440000 GCF_057233095.1 Heloderma suspectum | reverse complement strand
GTCTCTCTCTCGGTCTCTCTCTCTCAGTCTCTCTCGGTATCTCTCCCTCGGTCTCTCGGTCTCTCTCAGTCTCTCTCTCTCGGTCCCTCTCGGTCCTTCGGTTCTTCTCTCTCTCTCTTGGTCCCTCTCTCTCGGTCTCGGTGTCTCTCTCTCTCTCTCGGTCTCGGTCTCTCTCTCTCTCTCAGTCTCGGTCTCTCTCTCTCGGTCTCGGTCTCTCTCTCTCTCTCTCTCAGTCCCTCGGTCTCTCTCTCACGGTCTCGGTCTCTCTCTTGGTCTCTCGGTCTCTCTCTCTCGGTCTCTCTCGGTCTCTCTCTCTCTCTCTCTCGGTCTCTCTCTCTCTCTCTCTCTCAGTCCCTCGGACTCTCTCTCTCTCTCGGTACCTCGTTCTCTCTCTCTCTCGGTCCCTCGGTCTCTCTCTCTCTCTCTCTCGTTGTCTCTCTCGTTCTCTCCCTCTCAGCCTCGGTCTCTCGGTCACTCTCATGGTCTCGGTCTCGGTCTGTCTCTCGGTCTCGGTCTCTCTCTCTCTCTCTTGGTCTCGGACATTCTCTCTCGGTCACTCGGTCTCTCTCTCGGTCCCTCGGTCTCTCTCTCTCTCTCTCTCGGTCCCTCGGTCTCTCTCTCTCTCGGTCCCTCGGTCTCTCTCTCTCTCTCTCGGTCCCTCGTTCCCTCTCTCTCTCTTTCGGTCCCTCTCTCTCGGTCCCTCTCGGTCTCTCTCTCTGTCTCGGTGTCTCTCTCTCGGTCTCGGTCTCTCGGTCTCTCTCTCAGTCTCAGTCTCTCTCGGTCCCTCTCTCTCAGTCCCTCCCTCTCGGTACCTCTCACTCTCTCTCTCTCTCTGTCTTTCTCTCTCCCGATCTCTCTGTCTCTCGGACCCTCGATCTCTCTCTCTCTCGGTCCCTCAGTCTCTCTTTCTCTCGGTCCCTCGGTCTCTCTCTCTCTCTCTCTCTTTCGGTCCCTCGGACTCTCTCTCTCTCTCGGTCCCTCGTTCTCTCTCTCTCTCAGTCCCTCGGTCTCTCTTTCTCGGTCTCTTTTTCTCTCGGTGCCTCGGTCCCTCTCTCTCGGTCCCTCCCTCTCTCTCTCGGTCCCTCTCTCTCGGTCCCTCTCGGTCTCTCTCTCTGTCTTGGTGTCTCTCTCTCGGTCTCGGTCTCTCGGTCTCTCTCTCAGTCTCAGTCTCTCTCGGTCTCTCTCTTGGTCTCTCTCGGTCCCTCTCTCTCGGTCCTCCCCTCTCGGTCCCTCTCACGCTCTCTCTCTCTCTCTTGGTCTCTCTCTCCCCCGATCTCTCTGTCTCTCGTTCCCTCGGTCTCTCTCTCTCACAGTCTTGGTCTCTCTCTTGGTCTCTCAGTCTCTCTCAGTCTCTCTCTCTCTCTCTCGTTCTCTCTCTCTCAGTCTCGGTCTCGGTCTGTCTCTCGGTCAAGGTCTCTCTCTCTCTCTCTTGGTCTCGGACATTCTCTCTCGGTCACTCGGTCTCTCTCTCGGTCCCTCGGTCTCTCTCTCTCTCTCTCTCTCTCTCTCAGTCCCTCGGTCTCTCTCTCTTTCGGTCCCTTGGTCTCTCTCTCTCCCGGTCCCTCGGTCTCTCTCTCTCTCTCGGTCCCTCTCTCTCTCTTTTGGTCCCTCTCTCTCGGTCCCTCTCGGTCTCTCTCTCTGTCTCGGTGTCTCTCTCTCGGTCTCGGTCTCTCGGTCAATCTCTCAGTCTCAGTCTCTCTCGGTCCCTCTCTCTCAGTCCCTCCCTCTAGGTACCTCTCACTCTCTCTCTCTCTCGGTCTCTCTCTCTCCCGATCTCTCTGTCTCTCGGTCCCTCGGTCTCTCTCTCTCTCTCTCTCGGTCCCTCAGTCTCTCTCTCTTTCTCTCATCCCTCGGTCTATCTCTCTCTCTCTCTCACGGTCCCTCGGTCTCTCTCTCACGGTCTCGGTCTCTCTCTTGGTCTCTTGGTCTCTCTCTCTCGGTCTCTCTCGGTCTCTCTCGGTCTCTCTCTCTCTCTCTCTCGGTCCCTCGGACTCTCTCTCTCTCTCGGTCCCTCGTTCTCTCTCTCTCTCGGTCCCTCGGTCTCTCTCTCTCTCTCGGTCTCTCTCATCTCGGTCTCTCTCTCTCTCGGTGCCTCGGTCCCTGTCTCTCGGTCCCTCTCTCTCTCTCTCGGTCCCTCTCTCTCTCTCTCGGTACCTCTCGGTCTCTCTCTCAGTCTCAGTCTCTCTCGGTCTCTCTCTCTCTGTCTCGGTCCCTCAGTCTCTCCCTTTCTCTCTCGGTCCCTCGGTCTCTCTCTCTCTCGGTCTCTCTCTCTCACAGTCTTGGTCTCTCTCTTGGTCTCTTGGTCTCTCGGTCTCTCTCGGTCTCTCTCGGTCTCTCTCTCTCTCTCGTTCTCTCTCTCTCAGTCTCGGTCTCGGTCTGTCTCTCGGTCAAGGTCTCTCTCTCTCTCTCTCTCTCGGTCTCGGACATTCTCGGTCACTCGGTCTCTCTCTCGGTCCCTCGGTCTCTCTCTCTCTCTCTCTCTCAGTCCCTCGGTCTCTCTCTCTTTCGGTCCCTTGGTCTCTCTCTCTCCCGGTCCCTCGGTCTCTCTCTCTCTCTCGGTCCCTCTCTCTCTCTTTCGGTCCCTCTCTCTCGGTCCCTCTCGGTCTCTCTCTCTGTCTCGGTGTCTCTCTGTCGGTCTCGGTCTCTCGGTCTATATCTCAGTCTCAGTCTCTCTCGGTCCCTCTCTCTCAGTCCCTCCCTCTAGGTACCTCTCACTCTCTCTCTCTCTCGGTCTCTCTCTCTCCCGATCTCTCTGTCTTTCGGTCCCTCGGTCTCTCTCTCTCTCTCTCGGTCCCTCAGTCTCTCTCTCTTTCTCTCGGTCCCTCGGTCTCTCTCTCTCTCTCTCTCTCTCGGTCCCTCGGTCTCTCTCTCACGGTCTCGGTCTCGGTCTCTCTCTTGGTCACTCGGTCTCTCTCTCTCGGTCTCTCTCGGTCTCTCTCTCTCTCTCGCTCTCGGTCCCTCGGACTCTCTCTCTCTCTCGGTCCCTCGGTCTCTCTCTCTCTCTCAGTCCCTCATTCTCTCTCTCTGTCTCGGTCTCTCTCATCTCGGTCCCTCTCTCTCGGACCCTCTCGGTCTCTCTCTCTGTCTCGGTGTCTCTCTCTCGGTCTCGGTCTCTCTCTCAGTCTCAGTCTCTCTCGGTCTCTCTCTCGGTCTCTATCGGTCCCTCTCTCTCGGTCCGTCCCTCTAGGTCCCTCTCATGCTCTCTCTCTCTCTCGGTCTCTCTCTCTCCCGATCTCTCTGTCTCTCAGTCCCTCGGTCTCTCTCTCTCTCTCTCGGTCCCTCAGTCTCTTCCTCTCTCTCTTGGTCCCTCGGTCTCTCTCTCTCTCTCTCTCTCTCTCGGTCTCTCTCTTTCGGTCCCTCTCGGTCTCTCTCTCCATCTCGGTCTCTCTCTCGGTCTCTCTCTCGGTCTTTATCTCGGTCTCGGTCTCTCTCTCGGTCTCCGTCTCTCGGTCTCTCTCTCGGTCCCTTTCTCTCTCTCGGTCCCTCTCTCGGTCCCGCTCTCTCTCTCGGTCTCTCTCTCGGTCTCTCTCTCGGTCTCTCTCTCTCTCATTCTCTCTCTCTCTCACTCTCTCTCTCTCTCTCGGTCTCTCTCTAGGTCTCGGTCCGTCTCTCGGTCCCTCTCTCTCTTTCGGTCCCTCTCTCGGTCCCTCTCTCTCTCTCGGTACCTCTCTCGGTCCCTCTCTCGGTCCCTCTCTCTCTCTCTCGGTCCCTCTCTCTCTCTCTCTCTCTCGGTCTCTCTCTCTCTCTCTCTGTCTTGGTCTCTCTCTCTCTCTCTGTCTCTCTGTCTCTCTCTCTCTCGGTCTCTCTCTCTCTCTCGGCCTCTCTCTCTCGGTCTCTTGGTCTCTCTCTCTCTCGCTCCCTCTCTCTCGGTCTCTTGGTCTCTCTCTCTCTCGCTCCCTCTCTCACGGTCTCTCTCTTTCGGTCCCTCTCCGTCTCGGTCTGTCTCTCCGTCTCGGTCTCTCTCTCGGTCTCTCTCTCGGTCTCTCTCTCGATCTCGGTCTCTCTCTCGGTCTCGGTCTCTCGGTCCCTCTCTCGGTCCCTCTCTCTCTCTCGGTCCCTCTCTCTCTCGGTCCCTCTCTCTCTCTCGGTCCCTCTCTCGATCCCGCTCTCTCTCTCGTTCTCTCGGTCTCGGTCTCGGTCTCTCTCTCTCTCGGTCTCTCTCTCTCGGTCTCGGTCTCTCTCTCGGTCTCTCTCTGTCGGTCTCTCTCTCGGTCTCGGTCTCTCTCTCTGTCTAGGTCTCTCTTGGTCTCTCTCTCGGAATCTCTCTCGGTCTCTCTCTCTCTCGGTCTCTCTCAGTCCCTCGGTCCCTCTCTCTTGGTCCCCCTCTCTCTCTCTCGCTCCCTCTCTCTCGCTCCCTCTCTCTCGCTCCCTCTCTCTCGCTCCCTCTCTCTCAGTCTCTGTCTTTCGGTCCCTCTCCGTCTCGGTCTCTCTCTCGGTCTCTCTCTCGGTCTCTCTCTCGGTCTCTCTTTCGGTCTCGGTCTCTCTCTCGGTCTCGGTCTCTCGGTCCCTCTCTCTCTCTCGGTCCCTCTCTCTCTCTCGGTCCCTCTCTCGATCCCGCTCTCTCTCTTGTTCTCTCGGTCTCTCTCTCTCGGTCTCGGTCTCTCTCTTGGTCTCTCTCTCTCTCGGTCTCTCTCTCGGTCTCGGTCTCTCTCTCTCTCTCAGTCTCGGTCTCTCTCTCTCGGTCTCGGTCTCTCTTTCTCTCTCTCTCTCGGTCCCTCGGTCTCTCTCTCACGGTCTCGGTCTCTCTCTTGGTCTCTCGGTCTCTCTCTCTCTCTCTCTCGGTCCCTCGGACTCTCTCTCTCTCTCGGTCCCTCGTTCTCTCTCTCTCTCGGTCCCTCGGTCTCTCTCTCTCTCTCAGTCCCTCGGTCTCTCTCTCTCTCTCGGTCTCTCTCATCTCGGTCTCTCTCTCTCTCGGTCCCTCTCTCTCGGTCCCTCTCGGTCTCTCTCTCCGTCTCGGTGTCTCTCTCTCGGTCTCGGTCTCTCGGTCTATCTCTCAGTCTCAGTCTCTCTTGGTCCCTCTCTCTCAGTCCCTCCCTCTAGGTACCTCTCACTCTTTCTCTCTCTCGGTCTCTCTCTCTCCCGATCTCTCTGTCTCTCGGTCCCTCGGTCTCTCTCTCTCTCTCTCGGTCCCTCAGTCTCTCTCTCTTTCTCTCGGTCCCTCGGTCTCTCTCTCTCGCTCTCTCTCTGTCCCTCGGTCTCTCTCTCACGGTCTCGGTCTCTCTCTTGGTCTCTCGGACTCTCTCTCTCTCTCGGTCCCTCGTTCTCTCTCTCTCTCTCAGTCCCTCGGTCACTCTCTCTCTCTCGGTCTCTCTCTCTCTCTCTCTCTCTTGGTCTCTCTCTCTCTCTCTCTCTCTCTGTCTCTCTCTCTCTCGGTCTCTATCTCTCTCTCGGTCTCTCTCTCTCTCGGTCTCTTGGTCTCTCTCTCTCTCGGTCTCTCTCTCTCTTGGTCTCTCTCAGTCCCTCGGTCCCTCTCTCTTGGTCCCTCTCTCTCTCTCTCGCTCCCTCTCTCTCGCTCCCTCTCTCTCAGTCTCTCTCTTTCGGTCCCTCTCCGTCTCGGTCTCTCCGTCTCGGTCTCTCTCTCGGTCCGTCTCTCGGTCCTGCTCTCTCTCTCGGTCTCTCTCTCGGTCTCGGTCTCTCTCTCGGTCTCTCTCTCTCTCAGTCTCTCTCTCTCTCAGTCTCTCTCTCTCTCTCGGTCTCTCTCTCGGTCTCGGTCTGTCTCTCGGTCCCTCTCTCTCTTTCGGTCCCTCTCTCTGTCCCTCTCTCGGTCCCTCTATCGGTCTCTCTCTCGGTCTCGGTCCCTCTCTCTCTCTCTCTCTCTCTCTCAGTCTCTCTCTCTCTCTCTGTCTCGGTCTCTCTCTCTCTCTCTCTCTGTCTCTCTGTCTCTCTCTCTCTCGGTCTCTCTCTCTCTCTCGGTCTCTCTCTCTCTCGGTCTCTTGGTCTCTCTCTCTCTCGGTCTCTCTCTCTCTTGGTCTCTCTCAGTCCCTCGGTCCCTCTCTCTCGGTCCCTCTCTCTCTCTCTCGCTCCCTCTCTCTCGCTCCCTCTCTCTCGCTCCCTCTCTCTCGGTCTCTCTCTTTCTGTCCCTCTCCGTCTCGGTCTCTCTCTCCGTCTCGGTCTCTCTCTCGGTCTCTCTCTCGGTCTCTCTCTCGTTCTCTCTCTCGATCTTGGTCTCTCTCTCGGTCTCGGTCTCTCGGTCCCTCTCTCGGTCCCTCTCTCGATCCCGCTCTCTCTCTCGTTCTCTCGGTCTCGGTCTCGGTCTCTCTCTCTCTCGGTCTCTCTCTCTCGGTCTCGGTCTCTCTCTCGGTCTCTCTCTCTCTCGGTCTCTCTCTCGGTCTCGGTCTCTCTCTCTGTCTAGGTCTCTCTTGGTCTCTCTCTCGGAATCTCTCTCGGTCTCTCTCTCTCTCGGTCTCTCTCAGTCCCTCGGTCCCTCTCTCTTGGTCCCTCTCTCTCTCTCTCGATCCCGCTCTCTCTCTCGTTCTCTCGGTCTCGGTCTCTCTCTCTCTCGGTCTCTCTCTCTCGGTCTCTCTCTCGGTCTCTCTCTCTCTCGGTCTCTCTCTCGGTCTCGGTCTCTCTCTCTCTCGGTCTCTCTCTCTCTCGGTCTCTCGGTCTCCCTCAGTCTCTCTCTCTCGGTCCCTCTTGGTCCCTCGGTTCTTCTATCTCTCTCTTGGTCCCTCTCTCTCGGTCCCTCTCGGTCTCTCTCTCTCTCTGGGTCTCGGTCTCTCTCTCGGTCTCAGTCTCTCTCTCTCTCTCGGTCTCGGTATCTCTCTCGGTCTCGGTCCCTCTCTCTCTCTCTGTCTCTCTCTCTCTCTCTCTCTCGGTCTCTCTCTCTCAGTCTCTCTCGGTATCTCTCCCTCAGTCTTTCGGTCTCTCTCAGTCTCTCTCTCTCGGTCCCTCTCGGTCCCTCGGTTCTTCTCTCTCTCTCTTGGTCCCTCTCTCTCGGTCTCGGTCTCGGTCTCGGTCTCTCTCTCTCTCGGTCTCGGTCTCTCTCTCTCTCTCTCGGTCTCGGTCTCTCTCTCGGTCTCTCTCTCTCTCTCGGTCTCTCTCTCTCGGTCTCGGTCTCTCTCTCTCTCTCTCTGTCTCTCTCTCTCTCTCTCTCGGTCTCTCTCGCTCAGTCTCTCTCGGTATCTCTCCCTCAGTCTTTCGGTCTCTCTCAGTCTCTCTCTCTCGGTCCCTCTCGGTCTCTCGGTTCTTCTCTCTCTCTCTTGGTCCCTCTCTCTCGGTCTCTCTCTCTGTCTAGGTCTCTCTTGGTCTCTCTCTTGGAATCTCTCTCGGTCTCTCTCTCTCTCGGTCTCTCTCAGTCCCTCGGTCCCTCTCTCTTGGTCCCTCTCTCTCTCTCTCGCTCCCTCTCTCTCGCTCCCTCTCTCTCGCTCCCTCTCTCTCAGTCTCTCTCTTTCGGTCCCTCTCCGTCTCGGTCTCTCTCTCGGTCTCTCTCTCGGTCTCTCTCTCGGTCTCTCTCTCGGTCTTGGTCTCTCTCTCTCGGTCCCTCTCGGTCTCTCTCTCTCTCTCTGTCTCTCTCTCTCGGTCCCTCTCTCGGTCCCTCTCTCTCTCTCGGTCCCTCTCTTGGTCCCTCTCTCTCTCAGTCCCTCTCTCTCTCTCTCTCTCAGTCTCTCTCTCTGTCTCGGCCTCTCTCGGTCTCTCTCTCTCTCTCGGTCTCTCTCTCTCTCTCGGTCTCTCTCACTCTCGGTCTCTCTCAGTCCCTCGGTCCCTCTCTCTTGGTCCCTCTCCCTCTCTCTCGCTCCCTCTCTCTCGCTCCCTCTCTCTCGCTCCCTTTCTCTCGGTTTCACTCTCGGTCTCATTCTCGGTCTCGGTCTCTCTCTCTTTTGGTCTCTCTCTCTCTCGGTCTCTCTCTCTCTCTCTCTCTCGGTCTCGGTCTCTCTCTCGGTCTCGGTCTCTCTCTCTCTCTCGCTCCCTCTCTCTCGCTCCCTCTCTCTCGCTCCCTCTCTCTCAGTCTCTCTCTTTCGGTCCCTCTCCGTCTCGGTCTCGCTCTCGGTCTCTCTCTCGGTCTCTCTCTCGGTCTCTCTCTCGGTCTCGGTCTCTCTCTCGGTCTCGGTGTCTCTCTCTCTCTCTCGGTCTCTCTCTATCTCTCTCTCTCGGTCTCTCTCTCGGTCTCGGTCTCTCTCTCTCTCTCGGTCTCTCTCTCTTGGTCTCGGTCTCTCTGTCTAGGTCTCTCCTGGTCTCTCTCTCGGAATCTCTCTCGGTCTCTCTCTCTCTCGGTCTCTCTCAGTCCCTCGGTCCCTCTCTCTTGGTCCCTCCCTCTCTCTCTCGCTCCCTCTCTCTCGCTCCCTCTCTCTCGCTCCCTCTCTCTCAGTCTCTCTCTTTCGGTCCCTCTCCGTCTCGGTCTCGCTCTCGGTCTCTCTCTCGGTCTCTCTCTCGGTCTCTCTCTCGGTCTCGGTCTCTCTCTCGGTCTCGGTGTCTCGGTCCCTCTCTCGGTCCCTCTCTCTCTCTCGGTCCCTCTCTCTCTCTCGGTCCCTCTCTCGATCCCACTCTCTCTCTTGTTCTCTCGGTCTCTCTCTCTCGGTCTCGGTCTCTCTCTTGGTCCCTCTCTCTCGGTCTCGGTGTCTCTCTCTCTCTCTCGGTCTCGGTCTCTCTCAGTCTCGGTCTCTCTCTCGGTCTCGGTCTCTCTCTCTCTCTCGGTCTCTCTCTCTCTCTCGGTCTCTCTCTCTCGGTCTCGGTCTCTCTCTCTGTCTAGGTCTCTCTCGGTCTCTCTCTCTCAGTCTCTCTCGGTATCTCTCCCTCTGTCTCTCGGTCTGTCTCAGTCTCTCTCTCTCGGTCCCTCTCGGTCCCTCGGTTCTTCTCTCTCTCTCTCGGTCCCTTTCTCTCGGTCTCGGTGTCTCTCTCTCTCTCTCTCTCTCGGTCTCTCTCTCTCTCTCTCTCGGTCTCGGTCTCTCTCTCTCTCTCGGTCTCTCTCTCTTGGTCTCGGTCTCTCTGTCTAGGTCTCTCTTGGTCTCTCTCTCGGAATCTCTCTCGGTCTCTCTCTCTCTCGGTCTCTCTCAGTCCCTCGGTCCCTCTCTCTTGGTCCCTCTCTCTCTCTCTCGCTCCCTCTCTCTCGCTCCCTCTCTCTCGCTCCCTCTCTCTCAGTCTCTCTCTTTCGGTCCCTCTCCGTCTCGGTCTCGCTCTCGGTCTCTCTCTCGGTCTCTCTCTCGGTCTCGGTCTCTCTCTCGGTCTCGGTCTCTCTCTCGGTCTCGGTCTCTCGGTCCCTCTCTCGGTCCCTCTCTCTCTCTCGGTCCCTCTCTCTCTCTTGGTCCCTCTCTCTATCCCGCTCTCTCTCTTGTTCTCTCGGTCTCTCTCTCTCGGTCTCGGTCTCTCTCTTGGTCTCTCTCTCTCTCGGTCTCTCTCTCTCTCTCTCTCTCTCGGTCTCTCTCTCTCAGTCTCTCTCGGTATCTCTCCCTCGGTCTCTCGGTCTCTCTCGGTCTCTCTCAGTCTCTCTCTCTCGGTCCCTCTCGGTCCCTCGGTTCTCCTCTCTCTCTCTTGGTCCCTCTCTCTCGGTCTCGGTCTCTCTCTCTCTCTCAGTCTCGGTCTCTCTCTCTCGGTCTCGGTCTCTCTTTCTCTCTCTCTCTCGGTCCCTCGGTCTCTCTCTCACGGTCTCGGTCTCTCTTTCTCTCTCTCTCTCGGTCCCTCGGTCTCTCTCTCACGGTCTCGGTCTCTCTCTTGGTCTCTCGGTCTCTCTCTCTCTCTCTCTCGGTCCCTCGGACTCTCTCTCTCTCTCGGTCCCTCGTTCTCTCTCTCTCTCGGTCCCTCGGTCTCTCTCTCTCTCTCAGTCCCTCGGTCTCTCTCTCTCTCTCGGTCTCTCTCATCTCGGTCTCTCTCTCTCTCGGTCCCTCTCTCTCGGTCCCTCTCGGTCTCTCTCTCCGTCTCGGTGTCTCTCTCTCGGTCTCGGTCTCTCGGTCTATCTCTCAGTCTCAGTCTCTCTTGGTCCCTCTCTCTCAGTCCCTCCCTCTAGGTACCTCTCACTCTCTCTCTCTCTCGGTCTCTCTCTCTCCCGATCTCTCTGTCTCTCGGTCCCTCGGTCTCTCTCTCTCTCTCTCGGTCCCTCAGTCTCTCTCTCTTTCTCTCGGTCCCTCTGTCTCTCTCTCTCTCTCTCTCTCGGTCCCTCGGTCTCTCTCTCACGGTCTCGGTCTCTCTCTTGGTCTCTCGGACTCTCTCTCTCTCTCTCGGTCCCTCGTTCTCTCTCTCTCTCTCTCTCTCTCAGTCCCTCGGTCACTCTCTCTCTCTCGGTCTCTCTCTCTCTCTCTCTCTCTATCTCGGTCTCTCTCTCTCTCTCTCTCAGTCTCTCTCTCTCTCGGTCTCTATCTCTCTCTCGGTCTCTCTCTCTCTCGGTCTCTTGGTCTCTCTCTCTCTCGGTCTCTCTCTCTCTTGGTCTCTCTCAGTCCCTCGGTCCCTCTCTCTTGGTCCCTCTCTCTCTCTCTCGCTCCCTCTCTCTCACTCCCTCTCTCTCAGTCTCTCTCTTTTGGTCCCTCTCCGTCTCGGTCTCTCCGTCTCGGTCTCTCTCTCGGTCCGTCTCTCGGTCCTGCTCTCTCTCTCGGTCTCTCTCTCAGTCTCGGTCTCTCTCTTGGTCCCTCTCTCTCTCTCTCGCTCCCTCTCTCTCGCTCCCTCTCTCTCAGTCTCTCTCTTTCGGTCCCTCCCGTCTTGGTCTCTCCGTCTCGGTCTCTCTCTCGGTCCGTCTCTCGGTCCTGCTCTCTCTCTCGGTCTCTCTCTCGGTCTCTCTCTCTCTCTCGGTCTCTCTCTCTCTCTCTCTCTCTCGGTCTCTCTCTCTCTCTCTCTCTCTCGGTCTCTCTCTCTCTCTCTCTCTCTCTGTCTCTCTCTCTCTCTCTCTCTCGGTCTCTATCTCTTACTCGGTCTATCTCTCTCTCGGTCTCTTGGTCTCTCTCTCTCTCGGTCTCTCTCTCTCTCTTGGTCTCTCTCAGTCCCTCGGTCCCTCTCTCTTGGTCCCTCTCTCTCTCTCTCGCTCCCTCTCTCTCGCTCCCTCTCTCTCAGTCTCTCTCTTTCGGTCCCTCCCGTCTTGGTCTCTCCGTCTCGGTCTCTCTCTCGGTCCGTCTCTCGGTCCTGCTCTCTCTCTCGGTCTCTCTCTCGGTCTCGGTCTCTCTCTCGGTCTCTCTCTCTCTCAGTCTCTCTCTCTCTCAGTCTCTCTCTCTCTCTCGGTCTCTCTCTCGGTCTCGGTCCGTCTCTCGGTCCCTCTCTCTCTTTCGGTCCCTCTCTCGGTCCCTCTCTCTCTCTCGGTCCCTCTCTCGGTCCCTCTATCGGTCTCTCTCTCGGTCTCGGTCCCTCTCTCTCTCTCTCTCTCTCTCTCTTGGTCTCTCTCTCTCTCTCTGTCTCGGTCTCTCTCTCTCTGTCTCTCTGTCTCTCTCTCTCTCGGTCTCTCTCTCTCTCGGTCTCTTGGTCTCCCTCTCTCTCGGTCCCTCTCTCTCTCTCTCGCTCCCTCTCTCTCGCTCCCTTTCTCTCGCTCCCTCTGTCTCGGTCTCTCTCTTTCGGTCCCTCTCCGTCTCGGTCTCTCTCTCCGTCTCGGTCTCTCTCTCGGTCTCTCTCTCGGTCTCTCTCTCGATCTCGGTCCCGCTCTCTCTCTCGGTCCCTCTCTCTCTCGGTCCCTCTCTCTCTCTCGGTCCCTCTCTCGATCCCGCTCTCTCTCTCTTGTTCTCTCGGTCTCGGTCTCGGTCTCTCTCTCTCTCGGTCTCTCTCTCTCGGTCTCTCTCTCGGTCTCTCTCTCTCTCGGTCTCTCTCTCGGTCTCGGTCTCTCTCTCTCTCGGTCTCTCTCTCTCGGGATCTCTCCCTCGGTCTCTCGGTCTCCCTCAGTCTCTCTCTCTCGGTCCCACTTGGTCCCTCGGTTCTTCTATCTCTCTCTTGGTCCCTCTCTCTCGGTCCCTCTCGGTCTCTCTCTCTCTCTGGGTCTCGGTCTCTCTCTCGGTCTCAGTCTCTCTCTCTCTCTCGGTCTCGGTATCTCTCTCGGTCTCGGTCCCTCTCTCTCTCTCTGTCTCTCTCTCTCTCTCTCTCTCTCTCGGTCTCTCTCTCTCAGTCTCTCTCGGTATCTCTCCCTCGGTCTTTCGGTCTCTCTCAGTCTCTCTCTCTCGGTCCCTCTCGGTCCCTCGGTTCTTCTCTCTCTCTCTCGGTCCCTCTCTCTCGGTCTCGGTCTCGGTCTCTCTCTCTCTCGGTCTCGGTCTCGGTCTCTCTCTCTCTCTCTCGGTCTCGGTCTCTCTCTCGGTCTCTCTCTCTCGGTCTCTCTCTCTTGGTCTTGGTCTCTCTCTCTCTCTCGGTCTCTCTCTCTTGGTCTCGGTCTCTCTCTCTGTCTAGGTCTCTCTTGGTCTCTCTCTCGGAATCTCTCTCGGTCTCCCTCTCTCACGGTCTCTCTCAGTCCCTCGGTCCCTCTCTCTTGGTCCCTCTCTCTCTCTCTCGCTCCCTCTCTCTCGCTCCCTCTCTCTCGCTCCCTCTCTCTCAGTCTCTCTCTTTCGGTCCCTCTCCGTCTCGGTCTCTCTCTCGGTCTCTCTCTCGGTCTCTCTCTCGGTCTCTCTCTCGGTCTCGGTCTCTCGGTCCCTCTCTCGGTCCCTCTCTCTCTCTCGGTCCCTCTCTCTCTCTCGGTCCCTCTCTCGATCCCGCTCTCTCTATTTTTCTCTCGGTATCTCTCTCTCGGTCTCGGTCTCTCTCTTGGTCTCCCTCTCTCTTGGTCTCTCTCTCGGTCTCGGTCTCTCTCTTTCTCGGTCTCTCTCTCTCGGGATCTCTCCATCGGTCTCTCGGTCTCCCTCAGTCTCTCTCTCAGTCCCTCTCGGTCCCTCGGTTCTTCTATCTCTCTCTTGGTCCCTCTCTCTCAGTCCCTCTCGGTCTCTCTCTCTCTCTGGGTCTCGGTCTCTCTCTCGGTCTCAGTCTCTCTCTCGGTCTCTCTCTCGGTCTCGGTCCCTCTCTCTCTCTCGGTCTCTCTCTCTCTCTCTCGGTCTCTCTCTCTCAGTCTCTCTCGGTATCTCTCCCTCGGTCTCTCGGTCTCTCTCAGTCTCTCTCTCTCGGTCCCTCTCGGTCCCTCGGTTCTTCTCTCTCTCTCTTGGTCCCTCTCTCTCGGTCTCGGTGTCTCTCTCTCTCTCTCGGTCTCGGTCTCTCTCTCTCTCTCAGTCTCGGTCTCTCTCTCTCGGTCTCTCTCTCTCTCTCGGTCTCGGTCTCTCTCTCTCTCTCTCTCGGTGACTCTCTCTCTGTCTCGGTCTCTCTCTCTGTCTAGGTCTCTCTCGGTCTCTCTCTCGGAATCTCTCTCGGTCTCTCTCTCTCTCGGTCTCTCTCAGTCCCTCAGTCCCTCTCTCTTGGTCCCTGTCTCTCTCTCTCGCTCCCTCTCTCTCGCTCCCTCTCTCTCAGTCTCTCTCTTTCGGTCCCTCTCCGTCTCGGTCTCTCTCTCGGTCTCTCTCTCGGTCTCTCTCTCGGTCTCTCTCTCGGTCTCGGTCTCTCGGTCCCTCTCTCGGTCCCTCTCTCTCTCTCGGTCCCTCTCTCTCTCGGTCCCTCTCTCTCTCTCGGTCCCTCTCTCGATCCCGCTCTCTCTCTTGTTCTCTCGGTCTCTCTCTCTCGGTCTCGGTCTCTCTCTTGGTCTCTCTCTCTCTCGGTCTCTCTCTCGGTCTCGGTCTCTCTCTCTCTCGGTCTCTCTCTCACGGGATCTCTCCCTCGGTCTCTCGGTCTCCCTCAGTCTCTCTCTCTCGGTCCCTCTCAGTCCCTCGGTTCTTCTATCTCTCTCTTGGTCCCTCTCTCTCAGTCCCTCTCGGTCTCTCTCTCTATCTGGGTCTCAGTCTCTCTCTCGGTCTCAGTCTCTCTCTCGGTCTCTGTCTCTCTCTCGGTCTCTCTCTCTCTCTCTCTCTCTCTCGGTCTCTCTCTCTCAGTCTCTCTCGGTATCTCTCCCTCGGTCTCTCGGTCTCTCTCAGTCTCTCTCTCTCGGTCCCTCTCGGTCCTTCGGTTCTTCTCTCTCTCTCTTGGTCCCTCTCTCTCGGTCTCGGTGTCTCTCTCTCTCTCTCGGTCTCGGTCTCTCTCTCTCTCTCAGTCTCGGTCTCTCTCTCTCGGTCTCTCTCTCGGTCTCTCTCTCGTTCTCTCTCTCGATCTTGGTCTCTCTCTCGGTCTCGGTCTCTCGGTCCCTCTCTCGGTCCCTCTCTCGATCCCGCTCTCTCTCTCGTTCTCTCGGTCTCGGTCTCGGTCTCTCTCTCTCTCGGTCTCTCTCTCTCGGTCTCGGTCTCTCTCTCGGTCTCTCTCTCTCTCGGTCTCTCTCTCGGTCTCGGTCTCTCTCTCTGTCTAGGTCTCTCTTGGTCTCTCTCTCGGAATCTCTCTCGGTCTCTCTCTCTCTCGGTCTCTCTCAGTCCCTCGGTCCCTCTCTCTTGGTCCCTCTCTCTCTCTCTCGATCCCGCTCTCTCTCTCGTTCTCTCGGTCTCGGTCTCTCTCTCTCTCGGTCTCTCTCTCTCGGTCTCTCTCTCGGTCTCTCTCTCTCTCGGTCTCTCTCTCGGTCTCGGTCTCTCTCTCTCTCGGTCTCTCTCTCTCTCGGTCTCTCGGTCTCCCTCAGTCTCTCTCTCTCGGTCCCTCTTGGTCCCTCGGTTCTTCTATCTCTCTCTTGGTCCCTCTCTCTCGGTCCCTCTCGGTCTCTCTCTCTCTCTGGGTCTCGGTCTCTCTCTCGGTCTCAGTCTCTCTCTCTCTCTCGGTCTCGGTATCTCTCTCGGTCTCGGTCCCTCTCTCTCTCTCTGTCTCTCTCTCTCTCTCTCTCTCGGTCTCTCTCTCTCAGTCTCTCTCGGTATCTCTCCCTCAGTCTTTCGGTCTCTCTCAGTCTCTCTCTCTCGGTCCCTCTCGGTCCCTCGGTTCTTCTCTCTCTCTCTTGGTCCCTCTCTCTCGGTCTCGGTCTCGGTCTCGGTCTCTCTCTCTCTCGGTCTCGGTCTCTCTCTCTCTCTCTCGGTCTCGGTCTCTCTCTCGGTCTCTCTCTCTCTCTCGGTCTCTCTCTCTCGGTCTCGGTCTCTCTCTCTCTCTCTCTGTCTCTCTCTCTCTCTCTCTCGGTCTCTCTCGCTCAGTCTCTCTCGGTATCTCTCCCTCAGTCTTTCGGTCTCTCTCAGTCTCTCTCTCTCGGTCCCTCTCGGTCTCTCGGTTCTTCTCTCTCTCTCTTGGTCCCTCTCTCTCGGTCTCTCTCTCTGTCTAGGTCTCTCTTGGTCTCTCTCTTGGAATCTCTCTCCGTCTCTCTCTCTCTCGGTCTCTCTCAGTCCCTCGGTCCCTCTCTCTTGGTCCCTCTCTCTCTCTCTCGCTCACTCTCTCTCGCTCCCTCTCTCTCGCTCCCTCTCTCTCAGTCTCTCTCTTTCGGTCCCTCTCCGTCTCGGTCTCTCTCTCGGTCTCTCTCTCGGTCTCTCTCTCGGTCTCTCTCTCGGTCTTGGTCTCTCTCTCTCGGTCCCTCTCGGTCTCTCTCTCTCTCTCTGTCTCTCTCTCTCGGTCCCTCTCTCGGTCCCTCTCTCTCTCTCGGTCCCTCTCTTGGTCCCTCTCTCTCTCAGTCCCTCTCTCTCTCTCAGTCTCTCTCTCTGTCTCGGCCTCTCTCGGTCTCTCTCTCTCTCTCGGTCTCTCTCTCTCTCTCGGTCTCTCTCACTCTCGGTCTCTCTCAGTCCCTCGGTCCCTCTCTCTTGGTCCCTCTCCCTCTCTCTCGCTCCCTCTCTCTCGCTCCCTCTCTCTCGCTCCCTTTCTCTCGGTTTCACTCTCGGTCTCATTCTCGGTCTCGGTCTCTCTCTCTTTTGGTCTCTCTCTCTCTCGGTCTCTCTCTCTCTCTCTCTCTCGGTCTCGGTCTCTCTCTCGGTCTCGGTCTCTCTCTCTCTCTCGCTCCCTCTCTCTCGCTCCCTCTCTCTCGCTCCCTCTCTCTCAGTCTCTCTCTTTCGGTCCCTCTCCGTCTCGGTCTCGCTCTCGGTCTCTCTCTCGGTCTCTCTCTCGGTCTCTCTCTCGGTCTCGGTCTCTCTCTCGGTCTCGGTGTCTCTCTCTCTCTCTCGGTCTCTCTCTATCTCTCTCTCTCGGTCTCTCTCTCGGTCTCGGTCTCTCTCTCTTTCTCGGTCTCTCTCTCTTGGTCTCGGTCTCTCTGTCTAGGTCTCTCCTGGTCTCTCTCTCGGAATCTCTCTCGGTCTCTCTCTCTCTCGGTCTCTCTCAGTCCCTCGGTCCCTCTCTCTTGGTCCCTCCCTCTCTCTCTCGCTCCCTCTCTCTCGCTCCCTCTCTCTCGCTCCCTCTCTCTCAGTCTCTCTCTTTCGGTCCCTCTCCGTCTCGGTCTCGCTCTCGGTCTCTCTCTCGGTCTCTCTCTCGGTCTCTCTCTCGGTCTCGGTCTCTCTCTCGGTCTCGGTGTCTCGGTCCCTCTCTCGGTCCCTCTCTCTCTCTCGGTCCCTCTCTCTCTCTCGGTCCCTCTCTCGATCCCACTCTCTCTCTTGTTCTCTCGGTCTCTCTCTCTCGGTCTCGGTCTCTCTCTTGGTCCCTCTCTCTCGGTCTCGGTGTCTCTCTCTCTCTCTCGGTCTCGGTCTCTCTCAGTCTCGGTCTCTCTCTCGGTCTCGGTCTCTCTCTCTCTCTCGGTCTCTCTCTCTCTCTCGGTCTCTCTCTCTCGGTCTCGGTCTCTCTCTCTGTCTAGGTCTCTCTCGGTCTCTCTCTCTCAGTCTCTCTCGGTATCTCTCCCTCTGTCTCTCGGTCTGTCTCATTCTCTCTCTCTCGGTCCCTCTCGGTCCCTCGGTTCTTCTCTCTCTCTCTCGGTCCCTTTCTCTCGGTCTCGGTGTCTCTCTCTCTCTCTCTCTCTCGGTCTCTCTCTCTCTCTCTCTCGGTCTCGGTCTCTCTCTCGGTCTCGGTCTCTCTCTCTCTCTCGGTCTCTCTCTCTTGGTCTCGGTCTCTCTGTCTAGGTCTCTCTTGGTCTCTCTCTCGGAATCTCTCTCGGTCTCTCTCTCTCTCGGTCTCTCTCAGTCCCTCGGTCCCTCTCTCTTGGTCCCTCTCTCTCTCTCTCGCTCCCTCTCTCTCGCTCCCTCTCTCTCGCTCCCTCTCTCTCAGTCTCTCTCTTTCGGTCCCTCTCCGTCTCGGTCTCGCTCTCGGTCTCTCTCTCGGTCTCTCTCTCGGTCTCGGTCTCTCTCTCGGTCTCGGTCTCTCTCTCGGTCTCGGTCTCTCGGTCCCTCTCTCGGTCCCTCTCTCTCTCTCGGTCCCTCTCTCTCTCTTGGTCCCTCTCTCTATCCCGCTCTCTCTCTTGTTCTCTCGGTCTCTCTCTCTCGGTCTCGGTCTCTCTCTTGGTCTCTCTCTCTCTCGGTCTCTCTCTCTCTCTCTCTCTCTCGGTCTCTCTCTCTCAGTCTCTCTCGGTATCTCTCCCTCGGTCTCTCGGTCTCTCTCGGTCTCTCTCAGTCTCTCTCTCTCGGTCCCTCTCGGTCCCTCGGTTCTCCTCTCTCTCTCTTGGTCCCTCTCTCTCGGTCTCGGTCTCTCTCTCTCTCTCAGTCTCGGTCTCTCTCTCTCGGTCTCGGTCTCTCTTTCTCTCTCTCTCTCGGTCCCTCGGTCTCTCTCTCACGGTCTCGGTCTCTCTTTCTCTCTCTCTCTCGGTCCCTCGGTCTCTCTCTCACGGTCTCGGTCTCTCTCTTGGTCTCTCGGTCTCTCTCTCTCTCTCTCTCGGTCCCTCGGACTCTCTCTCTCTCTCGGTCCCTCGTTCTCTCTCTCTCTCGGTCCCTCGGTCTCTCTCTCTCTCTCAGTCCCTCGGTCTCTCTCTCTCTCTCGGTCTCTCTCATCTCGGTCTCTCTCTCTCTCGGTCCCTCTCTCTCGGTCCCTCTCGGTCTCTCTCTCCGTCTCGGTGTCTCTCTCTCGGTCTCGGTCTCTCGGTCTATCTCTCAGTCTCAGTCTCTCTTGGTCCCTCTCTCTCAGTCCCTCCCTCTAGGTACCTCTCACTCTCTCTCTCTCTCGGTCTCTCTCTCTCCCGATCTCTCTGTCTCTCGGTCCCTCGGTCTCTCTCTCTCTCTCTCGGTCCCTCAGTCTCTCTCTCTTTCTCTCGGTCCCTCTGTCTCTCTCTCTCTCTCTCTCTCGGTCCCTCGGTCTCTCTCTCACGGTCTCGGTCTCTCTCTTGGTCTCTCGGACTCTCTCTCTCTCTCTCGGTCCCTCGTTCTCTCTCTCTCTCTCTCTCTCTCAGTCCCTCGGTCACTCTCTCTCTCTCGGTCTCTCTCTCTCTCTCTCTCTCTATCTCGGTCTCTCTCTCTCTCTCTCTCAGTCTCTCTCTCTCTCGGTCTCTATCTCTCTCTCGGTCTCTCTCTCTCTCGGTCTCTTGGTCTCTCTCTCTCTCGGTCTCTCTCTCTCTTGGTCTCTCTCAGTCCCTCGGTCCCTCTCTCTTGGTCCCTCTCTCTCTCTCTCGCTCCCTCTCTCTCACTCCCTCTCTCTCAGTCTCTCTCTTTTGGTCCCTCTCCGTCTCGGTCTCTCCGTCTCGGTCTCTCTCTCGGTCCGTCTCTCGGTCCTGCTCTCTCTCTCGGTCTCTCTCTCAGTCTCGGTCTCTCTCTTGGTCCCTCTCTCTCTCTCTCGCTCCCTCTCTCTCGCTCCCTCTCTCTCAGTCTCTCTCTTTCGGTCCCTCCCGTCTTGGTCTCTCCGTCTCGGTCTCTCTCTCGGTCCGTCTCTCGGTCCTGCTCTCTCTCTCGGTCTCTCTCTCGGTCTCTCTCTCTCTCTCGGTCTCTCTCTCTCTCTCTCTCTCTCGGTCTCTCTCTCTCTCTCTCTCTCTCGGTCTCTCTCTCTCTCTCTCTCTCTCTGTCTCTCTCTCTCTCTCTCTCTCGGTCTCTATCTCTTACTCGGTCTATCTCTCTCTCGGTCTCTTGGTCTCTCTCTCTCTCGGTCTCTCTCTCTCTCTTGGTCTCTCTCAGTCCCTCGGTCCCTCTCTCTTGGTCCCTCTCTCTCTCTCTCGCTCCCTCTCTCTCGCTCCCTCTCTCTCAGTCTCTCTCTTTCGGTCCCTCCCGTCTTGGTCTCTCCGTCTCGGTCTCTCTCTCGGTCCGTCTCTCGGTCCTGCTCTCTCTCTCGGTCTCTCTCTCGGTCTCGGTCTCTCTCTCGGTCTCTCTCTCTCTCAGTCTCTCTCTCTCTCAGTCTCTCTCTCTCTCTCGGTCTCTCTCTCGGTCTCGGTCCGTCTCTCGGTCCCTCTCTCTCTTTCGGTCCCTCTCTCGGTCCCTCTCTCTCTCTCGGTCCCTCTCTCGGTCCCTCTATCGGTCTCTCTCTCGGTCTCGGTCCCTCTCTCTCTCTCTCTCTCTCTCTCTCTTGGTCTCTCTCTCTCTCTCTGTCTCGGTCTCTCTCTCTCTGTCTCTCTGTCTCTCTCTCTCTCGGTCTCTCTCTCTCTCGGTCTCTTGGTCTCCCTCTCTCTCGGTCCCTCTCTCTCTCTCTCGCTCCCTCTCTCTCGCTCCCTTTCTCTCGCTCCCTCTGTCTCGGTCTCTCTCTTTCGGTCCCTCTCCGTCTCGGTCTCTCTCTCCGTCTCGGTCTCTCTCTCGGTCTCTCTCTCGGTCTCTCTCTCGATCTCGGTCCCGCTCTCTCTCTCGGTCCCTCTCTCTCTCGGTCCCTCTCTCTCTCTCGGTCCCTCTCTCGATCCCGCTCTCTCTCTCTTGTTCTCTCGGTCTCGGTCTCGGTCTCTCTCTCTCTCGGTCTCTCTCTCTCGGTCTCTCTCTCGGTCTCTCTCTCTCTCGGTCTCTCTCTCGGTCTCGGTCTCTCTCTCTCTCGGTCTCTCTCTCTCGGGATCTCTCCCTCGGTCTCTCGGTCTCCCTCAGTCTCTCTCTCTCGGTCCCTCTCGGTCCCTCGGTTCTTCTATCTCTCTCTTGGTCCCTCTCTCTCAGTCCCTCTCGGTCTCTCTCTCTCTCTGGGTCTCGGTCTCTCTCTCGGTCTCAGTCTCTCTCTCGGTCTCTCTCTCGGTCTCGGTCCCTCTCTCTCTCTCGGTCTCTCTCTCTCTCTCTCGGTCTCTCTCTCTCAGTCTCTCTCGGTATCTCTCCCTCGGTCTCTCGGTCTCTCTCAGTCTCTCTCTCTCGGTCCCTCTCGGTCCCTCGGTTCTTCTCTCTCTCTCTTGGTCCCTCTCTCTCGGTCTCGGTGTCTCTCTCTCTCTCTCGGTCTCGGTCTCTCTCTCTCTCTCAGTCTCGGTCTCTCTCTCTCGGTCTCTCTCTCTCTCTCGGTCTCGGTCTCTCTCTCTCTCTCTCTCGGTGACTCTCTCTCTGTCTCGGTCTCTCTCTCTGTCTAGGTCTCTCTCGGTCTCTCTCTCGGAATCTCTCTCGGTCTCTCTCTCTCTCGGTCTCTCTCAGTCCCTCAGTCCCTCTCTCTTGGTCCCTGTCTCTCTCTCTCGCTCCCTCTCTCTCGCTCCCTCTCTCTCAGTCTCTCTCTTTCGGTCCCTCTCCGTCTCGGTCTCTCTCTCGGTCTCTCTCTCGGTCTCTCTCTCGGTCTCTCTCTCGGTCTCGGTCTCTCGGTCCCTCTCTCGGTCCCTCTCTCTCTCTCGGTCCCTCTCTCTCTCGGTCCCTCTCTCTCTCTCGGTCCCTCTCTCGATCCCGCTCTCTCTCTTGTTCTCTCGGTCTCTCTCTCTCGGTCTCGGTCTCTCTCTTGGTCTCTCTCTCTCTCGGTCTCTCTCTCGGTCTCGGTCTCTCTCTCTCTCGGTCTCTCTCTCACGGGATCTCTCCCTCGGTCTCTCGGTCTCCCTCAGTCTCTCTCTCTCGGTCCCTCTCAGTCCCTCGGTTCTTCTATCTCTCTCTTGGTCCCTCTCTCTCAGTCCCTCTCGGTCTCTCTCTCTATCTGGGTCTCAGTCTCTCTCTCGGTCTCAGTCTCTCTCTCGGTCTCTGTCTCTCTCTCGGTCTCTCTCTCTCTCTCTCTCTCTCTCGGTCTCTCTCTCTCAGTCTCTCTCGGTATCTCTCCCTCGGTCTCTCGGTCTCTCTCAGTCTCTCTCTCTCGGTCCCTCTCGGTCCTTCGGTTCTTCTCTCTCTCTCTTGGTCCCTCTCTCTCGGTCTCGGTGTCTCTCTCTCTCTCTCGGTCTCGGTCTCTCTCTCTCTCTCAGTCTCGGTCTCTCTCTCTCGGTCTCTCTCTCGGTCTCTCTCTCGTTCTCTCTCTCGATCTTGGTCTCTCTCTCGGTCTCGGTCTCTCGGTCCCTCTCTCGGTCCCTCTCTCGATCCCGCTCTCTCTCTCGTTCTCTCGGTCTCGGTCTCGGTCTCTCTCTCTCTCGGTCTCTCTCTCTCGGTCTCGGTCTCTCTCTCGGTCTCTCTCTCTCTCGGTCTCTCTCTCGGTCTCGGTCTCTCTCTCTGTCTAGGTCTCTCTTGGTCTCTCTCTCGGAATCTCTCTCGGTCTCTCTCTCTCTCGGTCTCTCTCAGTCCCTCGGTCCCTCTCTCTTGGTCCCTCTCTCTCTCTCTCGATCCCGCTCTCTCTCTCGTTCTCTCGGTCTCGGTCTCTCTCTCTCTCGGTCTCTCTCTCTCGGTCTCTCTCTCGGTCTCTCTCTCTCTCGGTCTCTCTCTCGGTCTCGGTCTCTCTCTCTCTCGGTCTCTCTCTCTCTCGGTCTCTCGGTCTCCCTCAGTCTCTCTCTCTCGGTCCCTCTTGGTCCCTCGGTTCTTCTATCTCTCTCTTGGTCCCTCTCTCTCGGTCCCTCTCGGTCTCTCTCTCTCTCTGGGTCTCGGTCTCTCTCTCGGTCTCAGTCTCTCTCTCTCTCTCGGTCTCGGTATCTCTCTCGGTCTCGGTCCCTCTCTCTCTCTCTGTCTCTCTCTCTCTCTCTCTCTCGGTCTCTCTCTCTCAGTCTCTCTCGGTATCTCTCCCTCAGTCTTTCGGTCTCTCTCAGTCTCTCTCTCTCGGTCCCTCTCGGTCCCTCGGTTCTTCTCTCTCTCTCTTGGTCCCTCTCTCTCGGTCTCGGTCTCGGTCTCGGTCTCTCTCTCTCTCGGTCTCGGTCTCTCTCTCTCTCTCTCGGTCTCGGTCTCTCTCTCGGTCTCTCTCTCTCTCTCGGTCTCTCTCTCTCGGTCTCGGTCTCTCTCTCTCTCTCTCTGTCTCTCTCTCTCTCTCTCTCGGTCTCTCTCGCTCAGTCTCTCTCGGTATCTCTCCCTCAGTCTTTCGGTCTCTCTCAGTCTCTCTCTCTCGGTCCCTCTCGGTCTCTCGGTTCTTCTCTCTCTCTCTTGGTCCCTCTCTCTCGGTCTCTCTCTCTGTCTAGGTCTCTCTTGGTCTCTCTCTTGGAATCTCTCTCCGTCTCTCTCTCTCTCGGTCTCTCTCAGTCCCTCGGTCCCTCTCTCTTGGTCCCTCTCTCTCTCTCTCGCTCCCTCTCTCTCGCTCCCTCTCTCTCGCTCCCTCTCTCTCAGTCTCTCTCTTTCGGTCCCTCTCCGTCTCGGTCTCTCTCTCGGTCTCTCTCTCGGTCTCTCTCTCGGTCTCTCTCTCGGTCTTGGTCTCTCTCTCTCGGTCCCTCTCGGTCTCTCTCTCTCTCTCTGTCTCTCTCTCTCGGTCCCTCTCTCGGTCCCTCTCTCTCTCTCGGTCCCTCTCTTGGTCCCTCTCTCTCTCAGTCCCTCTCTCTCTCTCTCTCTCAGTCTCTCTCTCTGTCTCGGCCTCTCTCGGTCTCTCTCTCTCTCTCGGTCTCTCTCTCTCTCTCGGTCTCTCTCACTCTCGGTCTCTCTCAGTCCCTCGGTCCCTCTCTCTTGGTCCCTCTCCCTCTCTCTCGCTCCCTCTCTCTCGCTCCCTCTCTCTCGCTCCCTTTCTCTCGGTTTCACTCTCGGTCTCATTCTCGGTCTCGGTCTCTCTCTCTTTTGGTCTCTCTCTCTCTCGGTCTCTCTCTCTCTCTCTCTCTCGGTCTCGGTCTCTCTCTCGGTCTCGGTCTCTCTCTCTCTCTCGCTCCCTCTCTCTCGCTCCCTCTCTCTCGCTCCCTCTCTCTCAGTCTCTCTCTTTCGGTCCCTCTCCGTCTCGGTCTCGCTCTCGGTCTCTCTCTCGGTCTCTCTCTCGGTCTCTCTCTCGGTCTCGGTCTCTCTCTCGGTCTCGGTGTCTCTCTCTCTCTCTCGGTCTCTCTCTATCTCTCTCTCTCGGTCTCTCTCTCGGTCTCGGTCTCTCTCTCTTTCTCGGTCTCTCTCTCTTGGTCTCGGTCTCTCTGTCTAGGTCTCTCCTGGTCTCTCTCTCGGAATCTCTCTCGGTCTCTCTCTCTCTCGGTCTCTCTCAGTCCCTCGGTCCCTCTCTCTTGGTCCCTCCCTCTCTCTCTCGCTCCCTCTCTCTCGCTCCCTCTCTCTCGCTCCCTCTCTCTCAGTCTCTCTCTTTCGGTCCCTCTCCGTCTCGGTCTCGCTCTCGGTCTCTCTCTCGGTCTCTCTCTCGGTCTCTCTCTCGGTCTCGGTCTCTCTCTCGGTCTCGGTGTCTCGGTCCCTCTCTCGGTCCCTCTCTCTCTCTCGGTCCCTCTCTCTCTCTCGGTCCCTCTCTCGATCCCACTCTCTCTCTTGTTCTCTCGGTCTCTCTCTCTCGGTCTCGGTCTCTCTCTTGGTCCCTCTCTCTCGGTCTCGGTGTCTCTCTCTCTCTCTCGGTCTCGGTCTCTCTCAGTCTCGGTCTCTCTCTCGGTCTCGGTCTCTCTCTCTCTCTCGGTCTCTCTCTCTCTCTCGGTCTCTCTCTCTCGGTCTCGGTCTCTCTCTCTGTCTAGGTCTCTCTCGGTCTCTCTCTCTCAGTCTCTCTCGGTATCTCTCCCTCTGTCTCTCGGTCTGTCTCAGTCTCTCTCTCTCGGTCCCTCTCGGTCCCTCGGTTCTTCTCTCTCTCTCTCGGTCCCTTTCTCTCGGTCTCGGTGTCTCTCTCTCTCTCTCTCTCTCGGTCTCTCTCTCTCTCTCTCTCGGTCTCGGTCTCTCTCTCGGTCTCGGTCTCTCTCTCTCTCTCGGTCTCTCTCTCTTGGTCTCGGTCTCTCTGTCTAGGTCTCTCTTGGTCTCTCTCTCGGAATCTCTCTCGGTCTCTCTCTCTCTCGGTCTCTCTCAGTCCCTCGGTCCCTCTCTCTTGGTCCCTCTCTCTCTCTCTCGCTCCCTCTCTCTCGCTCCCTCTCTCTCGCTCCCTCTCTCTCAGTCTCTCTCTTTCGGTCCCTCTCCGTCTCGGTCTCGCTCTCGGTCTCTCTCTCGGTCTCTCTCTCGGTCTCGGTCTCTCTCTCGGTCTCGGTCTCTCTCTCGGTCTCGGTCTCTCGGTCCCTCTCTCGGTCCCTCTCTCTCTCTCGGTCCCTCTCTCTCTCTTGGTCCCTCTCTCTATCCCGCTCTCTCTCTTGTTCTCTCGGTCTCTCTCTCTCGGTCTCGGTCTCTCTCTTGGTCTCTCTCTCTCTCGGTCTCTCTCTCTCTCTCTCTCTCTCGGTCTCTCTCTCTCAGTCTCTCTCGGTATCTCTCCCTCGGTCTCTCGGTCTCTCTCGGTCTCTCTCAGTCTCTCTCTCTCGGTCCCTCTCGGTCCCTCGGTTCTCCTCTCTCTCTCTTGGTCCCTCTCTCTCGGTCTCGGTCTCTCTCTCTCTCTCAGTCTCGGTCTCTCTCTCTCGGTCTCGGTCTCTCTTTCTCTCTCTCTCTCGGTCCCTCGGTCTCTCTCTCACGGTCTCGGTCTCTCTTTCTCTCTCTCTCTCGGTCCCTCGGTCTCTCTCTCACGGTCTCGGTCTCTCTCTTGGTCTCTCGGTCTCTCTCTCTCTCTCTCTCGGTCCCTCGGACTCTCTCTCTCTCTCGGTCCCTCGTTCTCTCTCTCTCTCGGTCCCTCGGTCTCTCTCTCTCTCTCAGTCCCTCGGTCTCTCTCTCTCTCTCGGTCTCTCTCATCTCGGTCTCTCTCTCTCTCGGTCCCTCTCTCTCGGTCCCTCTCGGTCTCTCTCTCCGTCTCGGTGTCTCTCTCTCGGTCTCGGTCTCTCGGTCTATCTCTCAGTCTCAGTCTCTCTTGGTCCCTCTCTCTCAGTCCCTCCCTCTAGGTACCTCTCACTCTCTCTCTCTCTCGGTCTCTCTCTCTCCCGATCTCTCTGTCTCTCGGTCCCTCGGTCTCTCTCTCTCTCTCTCGGTCCCTCAGTCTCTCTCTCTTTCTCTCGGTCCCTCTGTCTCTCTCTCTCTCTCTCTCTCGGTCCCTCGGTCTCTCTCTCACGGTCTCGGTCTCTCTCTTGGTCTCTCGGACTCTCTCTCTCTCTCTCGGTCCCTCGTTCTCTCTCTCTCTCTCTCTCTCTCAGTCCCTCGGTCACTCTCTCTCTCTCGGTCTCTCTCTCTCTCTCTCTCTCTATCTCGGTCTCTCTCTCTCTCTCTCTCAGTCTCTCTCTCTCTCGGTCTCTATCTCTCTCTCGGTCTCTCTCTCTCTCGGTCTCTTGGTCTCTCTCTCTCTCGGTCTCTCTCTCTCTTGGTCTCTCTCAGTCCCTCGGTCCCTCTCTCTTGGTCCCTCTCTCTCTCTCTCGCTCCCTCTCTCTCACTCCCTCTCTCTCAGTCTCTCTCTTTTGGTCCCTCTCCGTCTCGGTCTCTCCGTCTCGGTCTCTCTCTCGGTCCGTCTCTCGGTCCTGCTCTCTCTCTCGGTCTCTCTCTCAGTCTCGGTCTCTCTCTTGGTCCCTCTCTCTCTCTCTCGCTCCCTCTCTCTCGCTCCCTCTCTCTCAGTCTCTCTCTTTCGGTCCCTCCCGTCTTGGTCTCTCCGTCTCGGTCTCTCTCTCGGTCCGTCTCTCGGTCCTGCTCTCTCTCTCGGTCTCTCTCTCGGTCTCTCTCTCTCTCTCGGTCTCTCTCTCTCTCTCTCTCTCTCGGTCTCTCTCTCTCTCTCTCTCTCTCGGTCTCTCTCTCTCTCTCTCTCTCTCTGTCTCTCTCTCTCTCTCTCTCTCGGTCTCTATCTCTTACTCGGTCTATCTCTCTCTCGGTCTCTTGGTCTCTCTCTCTCTCGGTCTCTCTCTCTCTCTTGGTCTCTCTCAGTCCCTCGGTCCCTCTCTCTTGGTCCCTCTCTCTCTCTCTCGCTCCCTCTCTCTCGCTCCCTCTCTCTCAGTCTCTCTCTTTCGGTCCCTCCCGTCTTGGTCTCTCCGTCTCGGTCTCTCTCTCGGTCCGTCTCTCGGTCCTGCTCTCTCTCTCGGTCTCTCTCTCGGTCTCGGTCTCTCTCTCGGTCTCTCTCTCTCTCAGTCTCTCTCTCTCTCAGTCTCTCTCTCTCTCTCGGTCTCTCTCTCGGTCTCGGTCCGTCTCTCGGTCCCTCTCTCTCTTTCGGTCCCTCTCTCGGTCCCTCTCTCTCTCTCGGTCCCTCTCTCGGTCCCTCTATCGGTCTCTCTCTCGGTCTCGGTCCCTCTCTCTCTCTCTCTCTCTCTCTCTTGGTCTCTCTCTCTCTCTCTGTCTCGGTCTCTCTCTCTCTGTCTCTCTGTCTCTCTCTCTCTCGGTCTCTCTCTCTCTCGGTCTCTTGGTCTCCCTCTCTCTCGGTCCCTCTCTCTCTCTCTCGCTCCCTCTCTCTCGCTCCCTTTCTCTCGCTCCCTCTGTCTCGGTCTCTCTCTTTCGGTCCCTCTCCGTCTCGGTCTCTCTCTCCGTCTCGGTCTCTCTCTCGGTCTCTCTCTCGGTCTCTCTCTCGATCTCGGTCCCGCTCTCTCTCTCGGTCCCTCTCTCTCTCGGTCCCTCTCTCTCTCTCGGTCCCTCTCTCGATCCCGCTCTCTCTCTCTTGTTCTCTCGGTCTCGGTCTCGGTCTCTCTCTCTCTCGGTCTCTCTCTCTCGGTCTCTCTCTCGGTCTCTCTCTCTCTCGGTCTCTCTCTCGGTCTCGGTCTCTCTCTCTCTCGGTCTCTCTCTCTCGGGATCTCTCCCTCGGTCTCTCGGTCTCCCTCAGTCTCTCTCTCTCGGTCCCACTTGGTCCCTCGGTTCTTCTATCTCTCTCTTGGTCCCTCTCTCTCGGTCCCTCTCGGTCTCTCTCTCTCTCTGGGTCTCGGTCTCTCTCTCGGTCTCAGTCTCTCTCTCTCTCTCGGTCTCGGTATCTCTCTCGGTCTCGGTCCCTCTCTCTCTCTCTGTCTCTCTCTCTCTCTCTCTCTCTCTCGGTCTCTCTCTCTCAGTCTCTCTCGGTATCTCTCCCTCGGTCTTTCGGTCTCTCTCAGTCTCTCTCTCTCGGTCCCTCTCGGTCCCTCGGTTCTTCTCTCTCTCTCTAGGTCCCTCTCTCTCGGTCTCGGTCTCGGTCTCTCTCTCTCTCAGTCTCGGTCTCGGTCTCTCTCTCTCTCTCTCGGTCTCGGTCTCTCTCTCGGTCTCTCTCTCTCGGTCTCTCTCTCTTGGTCTTGGTCTCTCTCTCTCTCTCGGTCTCTCTCTCTTGGTCTCGGTCTCTCTCTCTGTCTAGGTCTCTCTTGGTCTCTCTCTCGGAATCTCTCTCGGTCTCCCTCTCTCGCGGTCTCTCTCAGTCCCTCGGTCCCTCTCTCTTGGTCCCTCTCTCTCTCTCTCGCTCCCTCTCTCTCGCTCCCTCTCTCTCGCTCCCTCTCTCTCAGTCTCTCTCTTTCGGTCCCTCTCCGTCTCGGTCTCTCTCTCGGTCTCTCTCTCGGTCTCTCTCTCGGTCTCTCTCTCGGTCTCGGTCTCTCGGTCCCTCTCTTGGTCCCTCTCTCTCTCTCGGTCCCTCTCTCTCTCTCGGTCCCTCTCTCGATCCCGCTCTCTCTATTTTTCTCTCGGTATCTCTCTCTCGGTCTCGGTCTCTCTCTTGGTCTCCCTCTCTCTTGGTCTCTCTCTCGGTCTCGGTCTCTCTCTTTCTCGGTCTCTCTCTCTCGGGATCTCTCCATCGGTCTCTCGGTCTCCCTCAGTCTCTCTCTCAGTCCCTCTCGGTCCCTCGGTTCTTCTATCTCTCTCTTGGTCCCTCTCTCTCAGTCCCTCTCGGTCTCTCTCTCTCTCTGGGTCTCGGTCTCTCTCTCGGTCTCAGTCTCTCTCTCGGTCTCTCTCTCGGTCTCGGTCCCTCTCTCTCTCTCGGTCTCTCTCTCTCTCTCTCGGTCTCTCTCTCTCAGTCTCTCTCGGTATCTCTCCCTCGGTCTCTCGGTCTCTCTCAGTCTCTCTCTCTCGGTCCCTCTCGGTCCCTCGGTTCTTCTCTCTCTCTCTTGGTCCCTCTCTCTCGGTCTCGGTGTCTCTCTCTCTCTCTCGGTCTCGGTCTCTCTCTCTCTCTCAGTCTCGGTCTCTCTCTCTCGGTCTCTCTCTCTCTCTCGGTCTCGGTCTCTCTCTCTCTCTCTCTCGGTGACTCTCTCTCTGTCTCGGTCTCTCTCTCTGTCTAGGTCTCTCTCGGTCTCTCTCTCGGAATCTCTCTCGGTCTCTCTCTCTCTCGGTCTCTCTCAGTCCCTCAGTCCCTCTCTCTTGGTCCCTGTCTCTCTCTCTCGCTCCCTCTCTCTCGCTCCCTCTCTCTCAGTCTCTCTCTTTCGGTCCCTCTCCGTCTCGGTCTCTCTCTCGGTCTCTCTCTCGGTCTCTCTCTCGGTCTCTCTCTCGGTCTCGGTCTCTCGGTCCCTCTCTCGGTCCCTCTCTCTCTCTCGGTCCCTCTCTCTCTCGGTCCCTCTCTCTCTCTCGGTCCCTCTCTCGATCCCGCTCTCTCTCTTGTTCTCTCGGTCTCTCTCTCTCGGTCTCGGTCTCTCTCTTGGTCTCTCTCTCTCTCGGTCTCTCTCTCGGTCTCGGTCTCTCTCTCTCTCGGTCTCTCTCTCACGGGATCTCTCCCTCGGTCTCTCGGTCTCCCTCAGTCTCTCTCTCTCGGTCCCTCTCAGTCCCTCGGTTCTTCTATCTCTCTCTTGGTCCCTCTCTCTCAGTCCCTCTCGGTCTCTCTCTCTATCTGGGTCTCAGTCTCTCTCTCGGTCTCAGTCTCTCTCTCGGTCTCTGTCTCTCTCTCGGTCTCTCTCTCTCTCTCTCTCTCTCTCGGTCTCTCTCTCTCAGTCTCTCTCGGTATCTCTCCCTCGGTCTCTCGGTCTCTCTCAGTCTCTCTCTCTCGGTCCCTCTCGGTCCTTCGGTTCTTCTCTCTCTCTCTTGGTCCCTCTCTCTCGGTCTCGGTGTCTCTCTCTCTCTCTCGGTCTCGGTCTCTCTCTCTCTCTCAGTCTCGGTCTCTCTCTCTCGGTCTCTCTCTCGGTCTCTCTCTCGGTCTCTCTCTCGGTCTCTCTCTCGGTCTCGGTCTCTCTCTCGGTCTCGGTCTCTCGGTCCCTCTCTTGGTCCCTCTCTCTCTCTCGGTCCCTCTCTCTCTCTCGGTCCCTCTCTCGATCCCGCTCTCTCTATTTTTCTCTCGGTCTCTCTCTCTCAGTCTCGGTCTCTCTCTTGGTCTCCCTCTCTCTTGGTCTCTCTCTCGGTCTCGGTCTCTCTCTCTCTCGGTCTCTCTCTCTCGGGATCTCTCCATCGGTCTCTCGGTCTCCCTCAGTCTCTCTCTCGGTCCCTCTCGGTCCCTCGGTTCTTCTATCTCTCTCTTGGTCCCTCTCTCTCAGTCCCTCTCGGTCTCTCTCTCTCTCTGGGTCTCTGTCTCTCTCTCGGTCTCAGTCTCTCTCTCGGTCTCTCTCTCGGTCTCGGTCCCTCTCTCTCTCTCGGTCTCTCTCTCTCTCTCTCGGTCTCTCTCTCTCAGTCTCTCTCGGTATCTCTCCCTCGGTCTCTCGGTCTCTCTCAGTCTCTCTCTCTCGGTCCCTCTCGGTCCCTCGGTTCTTCTCTCTCTCTCTTGGTCCCTCTCTCTCGGTCTCGGTGTCTCTCTCTCTCTCTCAGTCTCGGTCTCTCTCTCTCGGTCTCTCTCTCTCTCTCGGTCTCGGTCTCTCTCTCTCTCTCTCTCGGTCACTCTCTCTCGGTCTCGGTCTCTCTCTCTGTCTAGGTCTCTCTCGGTCTCTCTCTCGGAATCTCTCTCGGTCTCTCTCTCTCTCGGTCTCTCTCAGTCCCTCAGTCCCTCTCTCTTGGTCCCTGTCTCTCTCTCTCGCTCCCTCTCTCTCGCTCCCTCTCTCTCAGTCTCTCTCTTTCGGTCCCTCTCCGTCTCGGTCTCTCTCTCGGTCTCTCTCTCGGTCTCGGTCTCTCGGTCCCTCTCTCGGTCCCTCTCTCTCTCTCGGTCCCTCTCTCTCTCGGTCCCTCTCTCTCTCTCGGTCCCTCTCTCGATCCCGCTCTCTCTCTTGTTCTCTCGGTCTCTCTCTCTCGGTCTCGGTCTCTCTCTTGGTCTCTCTCTCTCTCGGTCTCTCTCTCGGTCTCGGTCTCTCTCTCTCTCGGTCTCTCTCTCACGGGATCTCTCCCTCGGTCTCTCGGTCTCCCTCAGTCTCTCTCTCTCGGTCCCTCTCAGTCCCTCGGTTCTTCTATCTCTCTCTTGGTCCCTCTCTCTCAGTCCCTCTCGGTCTCTCTCTCTCTCTGGGTCTCAGTCTCTCTCTCGGTCTCAGTCACTCTCTCGGTCTCTGTCTCTCTCTCGGTCTCTCTCTCTCTCTCTCTCTCTCGGTCTCTCTCTCTCAGTCTCTCTCGGTATCTCTCCCTCGGTCTCTCGGTCTCTCTCAGTCTCTCTCTCTCGGTCCCTCTCGGTCCTTCGGTTCTTCTCTCTCTCTCTTGGTCCCTCTCTCTCGGTCTCGGTGTCTCTCTCTCTCTCTCGGTCTCGGTCTCTCTCTCTCTCTCAGTCTCGGTCTCTCTCTCTCGGTCTCGGTCTCTCTCTCTCTCTCTCTCAGTCCCTCGGTCTCTCTCTCACGGTCTCGGTCTCTCTCTTGGTCTCTCGGTCTCTCTCTCTCGGTCTCTCTCGGTCTCTCTCTCTCTCTCTCTCGGTCTCTCTCTCTCTCTCTCTCTCAGTCCCTCGGACTCTCTCTCTCTCTCGGTACCTCGTTCTCTCTCTCTCTCGGTCCCTCGGTCTCTCTCTCTCTCTCTCTCGTTGTCTCTCTCGTTCTCTCCCTCTCAGTCTCGGTCTCTCGGTCACTCTCATGGTCTCGGTCTCGGTCTGTCTCTCGGTCTCGGTCTCTCTCTCTTGGTCTCGGACATTCTCTCTCGGTCACTCGGTCTCTCTCTCGGTCCCTCGGTCTCTCTCTCTCTCTCTCTCGGTCCCTCGGTCTCTCTCTCTCTCGGTCCCTCGGTCTCTCTCTCTCTCTCTCGGTCCCTCGTTCCCTCTCTCTCTCTTTCGGTCCCTCTCTCTCGGTCCCTCTCGGTCTCTCTCTCTGTCTAGGTGTCTCTCTCTCGGTCTCGGTCTCTCGGTCTCTCTCTCAGTCTCAGTCTCTCTCGGTCCCTCTCTCTCAGTCCCTCCCTCTCGGTACCTCTCACTCTCTCTCTCTCTCTGTCTTTCTCTCTCCCGATCTCTCTGTCTCTCGGACCCTCGATCTCTCTCTCTCTCGGTCCCTCAGTCTCTCTCTCTTTCTCTCGGTCCCTCGGTCTCTCTCTCTCTCTCTCTCTCTTTCGGTCCCTCGGACTCTCTCTCTCTCTCGGTCCCTCGTTCTCTCTCTCTCTCAGTCCCTCGGTCTCTCTTTCTCGGTCTCTTTTTCTCTCGGTGCCTCGGTCCCTCTCTCTCGGTCCCTCCCTCTCTCTCTCGGTCCCTCTCTCTCGGTCCCTCTCGGTCTCTCTCTCTGTCTTGGTGTCTCTCTCTCGGTCTCGGTCTCTCGGTCTCTCTCTCAGTCTCAGTCTCTCTCGGTCTCTCTCTTGGTCTCTCTCGGTCCCTCTCTCTCGGTCCTCCCCTCTCGGTCCCTCTCACGCTCTCTCTCTCTCTCTTGGTCTCTCTCTCCCCCGATCTCTCTGTCTCTCGTTCCCTCGGTCTCTCTCTCTCACAGTCTTGGTCTCTCTCTTGGTCTCTCAGTCTCTCTCGGTCTCTCTCTCTCTCTCGTTCTCTCTCTCTCAGTCTCGGTCTCGGTCTGTCTCTCGGTCAAGGTCTCTCTCTCTCTCTCTTGGTCTCGGACATTCTCTCTCGGTCACTCGGTCTCTCTCTCGGTCCCTCGGTCTCTCTCTCTCTCTCTCTCGGGATCTCTCCCTCGGTCTCTCGATCTCCCTCAGTCTCTCTCTCTCGGTCCCTCTTGTTCCCTCGGTTATTCTATCTCTCTCTTGGTCCCTCTCTCTCGGTCCCTCTCTCTCTCTCGGTCCCTCTCTCGATCCCGCTCTCTCTCTTGTTCTCTCGGTCTCTCTCTCTCGGTCTCGGTCTCTCTCTTGGTCCCTCTCTCTCGGTCTCGGTGTCTCTCTCTCTCTCTCGGTCTCTCTCTCTCTCTCGGTCTCTCTCTCTCGGTCTCGGTCTCTCTCTCTGTCTAGGTCTCTCTCGGTCTCTCTCTCTCAGTCTCTCTTGGTATCTCTCCCTCTGTCTCTCGGTCTCTCTCAGTCTCTCTCTCTCGGTCCCTCTCGGTCCCTCGGTTATTCTCTCTCTCTCTTGGTCCCTTTCTCTCGGTCTCGGTGTCTCTCTCTCTCTCTCTCTCTCGGTCTCTCTCTCTCTCTCTCTCGGTCTCGGTCTCTCTCTCGGTCTCGGTCTCTCTCTCTCTCTCGGTCTCTCTCTCTTGGTCTCGGTCTCTCTGTCTAGGTCTCTCTTGGTCTCTCTCTCGGAATCTCTCTCGGTCTCTCTCTCTCTCGGTCTCTCTCAGTCCCTCGGTCCCTCTCTCTTGGTCCCTCTCTCTCTCTCTCGCTCCCTCTCTCTCGCTCCCTCTCTATCGCTCCCTCTCTCTCAGTCTCTCTCTTTCGGTCCCTCTCCGTCTCGGTCTCGCTCTCGGTCTCTCTCTCGGTCTCTCTCTCGGTCTCTCTCTCGGTCTCGGTCTCTCTCTTGGTCTCGGTCTCTCGGTCCCTCTCTCGGTCCCTCTCTCTCTCTCGGTCCCTCTCTCTCTCTTGGTCCCTCTCTCTATCCCGCTCTCTCTCTTGTTCTCTCGGTCTCTCTCTCTCGGTCTCGGTCTCTCTCTTGGTCTCTCTCTCTCTCGGTCCCTCTCTCTCTCTCTCTCTCTCGGTCTCTCTCTCTCAGTCTCTCTCGGTATCTCTCCCTCGGTCTCTCGGTCTCTCTCGGTCTCTCTCAGTCTCTCTCTCTCGGTCCCTCTCGGTCCCTCGGTTCTTCTCTCTCTCTCTTGGTCCCTCTCTCTCGGTCTCGGTCTCTCTCTCTCTCTCAGTCTCGGTCTCTCTCTCTCGGTCTCGGTCTCTCTTTCTCTCTCTCTCTCGGTCCCTCGGTCTCTCTCTCACGGTCTCGGTCTCTCTCTTGGTCTCTCGGTCTCTCTCTCTCTCTCTCTCGGTCCCTCGGACTCTCTCTCTCTCTCGGTCCCTCGTTCTCTCTCTCTCTCGGTCCCTCGGTCTCTCTCTCTCTCTCAGTCCCTCGGTCTCTCTCTCTCTCTCGGTCTCTCTCATCTCGGTCTCTCTCTCTCTCGGTCCCTCTCTCTCGGTCCCTCTCGGTCTCTCTCTCCGTCTCGGTGTCTCTCTCTCGGTCTCGGTCTCTCGGTCTATCTCTCAGTCTCAGTCTCTCTTGGTCCCTCTCTCTCAGTCCCTCCCTCTAGGTACCTCTCACTCTCTCTCTCTCTCGGTCTCTCTCTCTCCCGATCTCTCTGTCTCTCGGTCCCTCGGTCTCTCTCTCTCTCTCTCGGTCCCTCAGTCTCTCTCTCTTTCTCTCGGTCCCTCGGTCTCTCTCTCTCTCTCTCTCTCGGTCCCTCGGTCTCTCTCTCACGGTCTCGGTCTCTCTCTTGGTCTCTCGGACTCTCTCTCTCTCTCGGTCCCTCGTTCTCTCTCTCTCTCTCTCTCAGTCCCTCGGTCACTCTCTCTCTCTCGGTCTCTCTCTCTCTCTCTCTATCTCGGTCTCTCTCTCTCTCTCTCTCTCTCTCTGTCTCTCTCTCTCTCGGTCTCTATCTCTCTCTCGGTCTCTCTCTCTCTCGGTCTCTTGGTCTCTCTCTCTCTCGGTCTCTCTCTCTCTTGGTCTCTCTCAGTCCCTCGGTCCCTCTCTCTTGGTCCCTCTCTCTCTCTCTCGCTCCCTCTCTCTCGCTCCCTCTCTCTCAGTCTCTCTCTTTCGGTCCCTCTCCGTCTCGGTCTCTCCGTCTCGGTCTCTCTCTCGGTCCGTCTCTCGGTCCTGCTCTCTCTCTCGGTCTCTCTCTCGGTTTCGGTCTCTCTCTCGGTCTCTCTCTCTCTCAGTCTCTCTCTCTCTCAGTCTCTCTCTCTCTCTCGGTCTCTCTCTCGGTCTCGGTCTGTCTCTCGGTCCCTCTGTCTCTTTCGGTCCCTCTCTCGGTCCCTCTCTCTCTCTCGGTCCCTCTCTCGGTCCCTCTATCGGTCTCTCTCTCGGTCTCGGTCCCTCTCTCTCTCTCTCTCTCTCTCAGTCTCTCTCTCTCTCTCTGTCTCGGTCTCTCTCTCTCTCTCTCTCTGTCTCTCTGTCTCTCTCTCTCTCGGTCTCTCTCTCTCTCTCGGTCTCTCTCTCTCTCGGTCTCTTGGTCTCTCTCTCTCTCGGTCTCTCTCTCTCTTGGTCTCTCTCAGTCCCTCGGTCCCTCTCTCTCGGTCCCTCTCTCTCTCTCTCGCTCCCTCTCTCTCGCTCCCTCTCTCTCGCTCCCTCTCTCTCGGTCTCTCTCTTTCTGTCCCTCTCCGTCTCGGTCTCTCTCTCCGTCTCGGTCTCTCTCTCGGTCTCTCTCTCGGTCTCTCTCTCGGTCTCTCTCTCGATCTCGGTCTCTCTCTCGGTCTCGGTCTCTCGGTCCCTCTCTCAGTCCCTCTCACTCTCTCGGTCCCTCTCTCTCTCGGTCCCTCTCTCTCTCTCGGTCCCTCTCTCGATCCCGCTCTCTCTCTCGTTCTCTCGTTCTCGGTCTCTCTCTCTCTCGGTCTCTCTCTCTCGGTCTCTCTCTCGGTCTCGGTCTCTCTCTCTCTCGGTCTCTCTCTCTCGGTCTCTCGGTCTCCCTCAGTCTCTCTCTCTCGGTCCCTCTTGGTCCCTCGGTTCTTCTATCTCTTTCTTGGTCCCTCTCTCTCGGTCCCTCTCGGTCTCTCTCTCTCTCTGGGTATCGGTCTCTCTCTCGGTCTCAGTCTCTCTCTCTCTCTCGGTCTCGGTATCTCTCTCGGTCTCGGTCCCTCTCTCTCTCTCTGTCTCTCTCTCTCTCTCTCTCTCTCGGTCTCTCTCTCTCAGTCTCTCTCGGTATCTCTCCCTCAGTCTTTCGGTCTCTCTCAGTCTCTCTCTCTCGGTCCCTGTCGGTCCCTCGGTTCTTCTCTCTCTCTCTTGGTCCCTCTCTCTCGGTCTCGGTCTCGGTCTCTCTCTCTCTCGGTCTCGGTCTCGGTCTCTCTCTCTCGGTCTCGGTCTCTCTCTCTCTCTCTCGGTCTCTCTCTCTTGGTCTCGGTCTCTCTCTCTGTCTAGGTCTCTCTTGGTCTCTCTCTCGGAATCTCTCTCGGTCTCTCTCTCTCTCGGTCTCTCTCAGTCCCTCGGTCCCTCTCTCTTGGTCCCTCTCTCTCTCTCGCTCCCTCTCTCTCTCTCGCTCCCTCTCTCTCGCTCCCTCTCTCTCAGTCTCTCTCTTTCGGTCCCTCTCCGTCTCGGTCTCTCTCTCGGTCTCTCTCTCGGTCTCTCTCTCGGTCTCTCTCTCGGTCTCGGTCTCTCTCTCTCGGTCCCTCTCGGTCTCTCTCTCTCTCTCTGTCTCTCTCTCTCGGTCCCTCTCTCGGTCCCTCTCTCTCTCTCGGTCCCTCTCTCGGTCCCTCTCTCTCTCTCGGTCCCTCTCTCGGTCCCTCTATCGGTCTCTCTCTCGGTCTCGGTCCCTCTCTCTCTCTCTCTCTCTCTCTCTTGGTCTCTCTCTCTCTCTCTGTCTCGGTCTCTCTCTCTCTGTCTCTCTGTCTCTCTCTCTCTCGGTCTCTCTCTCTCTCGGTCTCTTGGTCTCCCTCTCTCTCGGTCCCTCTCTCTCTCTCTCGCTCCCTCTCTCTCGCTCCCTCTCTCTCGCTCCCTCTGTCTCGGTCTCTCTCTTTCGGTCCCTCTCCGTCTCGGTCTCTCTCTCCGTCTCGGTCTCTCTCTCGGTCTCTCTCTCGGTCTCTCTCTCGATCTCGGTCCCGCTCTCTCTCTCGGTCCCTCTCTCTCTCGGTCCCTCTCTCTCTCTCGGTCCCTCTCTCGATCCCGCTCTCTCTCTCTTGTTCTCTCGGTCTCGGTCTCGGTCTCTCTCTCTCTCGGTCTCTCTCTCTCGGTCTCTCTCTCGGTCTCTCTCTCTCTCGGTCTCTCTCTCGGTCTCGGTCTCTCTCTCTCTCGGTCTCTCTCTCTTGGGATCTCTCCCTCGGTCTCTCGATCTCCCTCAGTCTCTCTCTCTCGGTCCCTCTTGTTCCCTCGGTTATTCTATCTCTCTCTTGGTCCCTCTCTCTCGGTCCCTCTCTCTCTCTCGGTCCCTCTCTCGATCCCGCTCTCTCTCTTGTTCTCTCGGTCTCTCTCTCTCGGTCTCGGTCTCTCTCTTGGTCCCTCTCTCTCGGTCTCGGTGTCTCTCTCTCTCTCTCGGTCTCGGTCTCTCTCAGTCTCGGTCTCTCTCTCAGTCTCGGTCTCTCTCTCTCTCTCGGTCTCTCTCTCTCTCTCGGTCTCTCTCTCTCGGTCTCGGTCTCTCTCTCTGTCTAGGTCTCTCTCGGTCTCTCTCTCTCAGTCTCTCTTGGTATCTCTCCCTCTGTCTCTCGGTCTCTCTCAGTCTCTCTCTCTCGGTCCCTCTCGGTCCCTCGGTTCTTCTCTCTCTCTCTTGGTCCCTTTCTCTCGGTCTCGGTGTCTCTCTCTCTCTCTCTCTCTCGGTCTCTCTCTCTCTCTCTCTCGGTCTCGGTCTCCCTCTCGGTCTCGGTCTCTCTCTCTCTCTCGGTCTCTCTCTCTTGGTCTCGGTCTCTCTGTCTAGGTCTCTCTTGGTCTCTCTCTCGGAATCTCTCTCGGTCTCTCTCTCTCTCGGTCTCTCTCAGTCCCTCGGTCCCTCTCTCTTGGTCCCTCTCTCTCTCTCTCGCTCCCTCTCTCTCGCTCCCTCTCTCTCGCTCCCTCTCTCTCAGTCTCTCTCTTTCGGTCCCTCTCCGTCTCGGTCTCGCTCTCGGTCTCTCTCTCGGTCTCTCTCTCGGTCTCTCTCTCGGTCTCGGTCTCTCTCTTGGTCTCGGTCTCTCGGTCCCTCTCTCGGTCCCTCTCTCTCTCTCGGTCCCTCTCTCTCTCTTGGTCCCTCTCTCTATCCCGCTCTCTCTCTTGTTCTCTCGGTCTCTCTCTCTCGGTCTCGGTCTCTCTCTTGGTCTCTCTCTCTCTCGGTCCCTCTCTCTCTCTCTCTCTCTCGGTCTCTCTCTCTCAGTCTCTCTCGGTATCTCTCCCTCGGTCTCTCGGTCTCTCTCGGTCTCTCTCAGTCTCTCTCTCTCGGTCCCTCTCGGTCCCTCGGTTCTTCTCTCTCTCTCTTGGTCCCTCTCTCTCGGTCTCGGTCTCTCTCTCTCTCTCAGTCTCGGTCTCTCTCTCTCGGTCTCGGTCTCTCTTTCTCTCTCTCTCTCGGTCCCTCGGTCTCTCTCTCACGGTCTCGGTCTCTCTCTTGGTCTCTCGGTCTCTCTCTCTCTCTCTCTCGGTCCCTCGGACTCTCTCTCTCTCTCGGTCCCTCGTTCTCTCTCTCTCTCGGTCCCTCGGTCTCTCTCTCTCTCTCAGTCCCTCGGTCTCTCTCTCTCTCTCGGTCTCTCTCATCTCGGTCTCTCTCTCTCTCGGTCCCTCTCTCTCGGTCCCTCTCGGTCTCTCTCTCCGTCTCGGTGTCTCTCTCTCGGTCTCGGTCTCTCGGTCTATCTCTCAGTCTCAGTCTCTCTTGGTCCCTCTCTCTCAGTCCCTCCCTCTAGGTACCTCTCACTCTCTCTCTCTCTCGGTCTCTCTCTCTCCCGATCTCTCTGTCTCTCGGTC
>NC_139475.1:34382500-34392500 GCF_057233095.1 Heloderma suspectum | reverse complement strand
CTCTCTCAGTCTCGGTCTCTCTCTCTCGGTCTCTCTCTCGGTCTCGGTCTCGGTCTCTCTCTCGGTCTCGGTCTCTCTCTCGGTCTCGGTCTCTCGGTCCCTCTCTTGGTCCCTCTCTCTCTCTCGGTCCCTCTCTCTCTCTCGGTCCCTCTCTCGATCCCGCTCTCTCTATTTTTCTCTCGGTCTCTCTCTCTCAGTCTCGGTCTCTCTCTTGGTCTCCCTCTCTCTTGGTCTCTCTCTCGGTCTCGGTCTCTCTCTCTCTCGGTCTCTCTCTCTCGGGATCTCTCCATCGGTCTCTCGGTCTCCCTCAGTCTCTCTCTCGGTCCCTCTCGGTCCCTCGGTTCTTCTATCTCTCTCTTGGTCCCTCTCTCTCAGTCCCTCTCGGTCTCTCTCTCTCTCTGGGTCTCTGTCTCTCTCTCGGTCTCAGTCTCTCTCTCGGTCTCTCTCTCGGTCTCGGTCCCTCTCTCTCTCTCGGTCTCTCTCTCTCTCTCTCGGTCTCTCTCTCTCAGTCTCTCTCGGTATCTCTCCCTCGGTCTCTCGGTCTCTCTCAGTCTCTCTCTCTCGGTCCCTCTCGGTCCCTCGGTTCTTCTCTCTCTCTCTTGGTCCCTCTCTCTCGGTCTCGGTGTCTCTCTCTCTCTCTCAGTCTCGGTCTCTCTCTCTCGGTCTCTCTCTCTCTCTCGGTCTCGGTCTCTCTCTCTCTCTCTCTCGGTCACTCTCTCTCGGTCTCGGTCTCTCTCTCTGTCTAGGTCTCTCTCGGTCTCTCTCTCGGAATCTCTCTCGGTCTCTCTCTCTCTCGGTCTCTCTCAGTCCCTCAGTCCCTCTCTCTTGGTCCCTGTCTCTCTCTCTCGCTCCCTCTCTCTCGCTCCCTCTCTCTCAGTCTCTCTCTTTCGGTCCCTCTCCGTCTCGGTCTCTCTCTCGGTCTCTCTCTCGGTCTCGGTCTCTCGGTCCCTCTCTCGGTCCCTCTCTCTCTCTCGGTCCCTCTCTCTCTCGGTCCCTCTCTCTCTCTCGGTCCCTCTCTCGATCCCGCTCTCTCTCTTGTTCTCTCGGTCTCTCTCTCTCGGTCTCGGTCTCTCTCTTGGTCTCTCTCTCTCTCGGTCTCTCTCTCGGTCTCGGTCTCTCTCTCTCTCGGTCTCTCTCTCACGGGATCTCTCCCTGGGTCTCTCGGTCTCCCTCAGTCTCTCTCTCTCGGTCCCTCTCAGTCCCTCGGTTCTTCTATCTCTCTCTTGGTCCCTCTCTCTCAGTCCCTCTCGGTCTCTCTCTCTCTCTGGGTCTCAGTCTCTCTCTCGGTCTCAGTCACTCTCTCGGTCTCTGTCTCTCTCTCGGTCTCTCTCTCTCAGTCTCTCTCGGTATCTCTCCCTCGGTCTCTCGGTCTCTCTCAGTCTCTCTCTCTCGGTCCCTCTCGGTCCTTCGGTTCTTCTCTCTCTCTCTTGGTCCCTCTCTCTCGGTCTCGGTGTCTCTCTCTCTCTCTCGGTCTCGGTCTCTCTCTCTCTCTCAGTCTCGGTCTCTCTCTCTCGGTCTCGGTCTCTCTCTCTCTCTCTCTCAGTCCCTCGGTCTCTCTCTCACGGTCTCGGTCTCTCTCTTGGTCTCTCGGTCTCTCTCTCTCGGTCTCTCTCGGTCTCTCTCTCTCTCTCTCTCGGTCTCTCTCTCTCTCTCTCTCTCAGTCCCTCGGACTCTCTCTCTCTCTCGGTACCTCGTTCTCTCTCTCTCTCGGTCCCTCGGTCTCTCTCTCTCTCTCTCTCGTTGTCTCTCTCGTTCTCTCCCTCTCAGTCTCGGTCTCTCGGTCACTCTCATGGTCTCGGTCTCGGTCTGTCTCTCGGTCTCGGTCTCTCTCTCTCTCTCTTGGTCTCGGACATTCTCTCTCGGTCACTCGGTCTCTCTCTCGGTCCCTCGGTCTCTCTCTCTCTCTCTCTCGGTCCCTCGGTCTCTCTCTCTCTCGGTCCCTCGGTCTCTCTCTCTCTCTCTCGGTCCCTCGTTCCCTCTCTCTCTCTTTCGGTCCCTCTCTCTCGGTCCCTCTCGGTCTCTCTCTCTGTCTCGGTGTCTCTCTCTCGGTCTCGGTCTCTCGGTCTCTCTCTCAGTCTCAGTCTCTCTCGGTCCCTCTCTCTCAGTCCCTCCCTCTCGGTACCTCTCACTCTCTCTCTCTCTCTGTCTTTCTCTCTCCCGATCTCTCTGTCTCTCGGACCCTCGATCTCTCTCTCTCTCGGTCCCTCAGTCTCTCTTTCTCTCGGTCCCTCGGTCTCTCTCTCTCTCTCTCTCTTTCGGTCCCTCGGACTCTCTCTCTCTCTCGGTCCCTCGTTCTCTCTCTCTCTCAGTCCCTCGGTCTCTCTTTCTCGGTCTCTTTTTCTCTCGGTGCCTCGGTCCCTCTCTCTCGGTCCCTCCCTCTCTCTCTCGGTCCCTCTCTCTCGGTCCCTCTCGGTCTCTCTCTCTGTCTTGGTGTCTCTCTCTCGGTCTCGGTCTCTCGGTCTCTCTCTCAGTCTCAGTCTCTCTCGGTCTCTCTCTTGGTCTCTCTCGGTCCCTCTCTCTCGGTCCTCCCCTCTCGGTCCCTCTCACGCTCTCTCTCTCTCTCTTGGTCTCTCTCTCCCCCGATCTCTCTGTCTCTCGTTCCCTCGGTCTCTCTCTCTCACAGTCTTGGTCTCTCTCTTGGTCTCTCAGTCTCTCTCAGTCTCTCTCTCTCTCTCTCGTTCTCTCTCTCTCAGTCTCGGTCTCGGTCTGTCTCTCGGTCAAGGTCTCTCTCTCTCTCTCTTGGTCTCGGACATTCTCTCTCGGTCACTCGGTCTCTCTCTCGGTCCCTCGGTCTCTCTCTCTCTCTCTCTCTCTCTCTCAGTCCCTCGGTCTCTCTCTCTTTCGGTCCCTTGGTCTCTCTCTCTCCCGGTCCCTCGGTCTCTCTCTCTCTCTCGGTCCCTCTCTCTCTCTTTTGGTCCCTCTCTCTCGGTCCCTCTCGGTCTCTCTCTCTGTCTCGGTGTCTCTCTCTCGGTCTCGGTCTCTCGGTCAATCTCTCAGTCTCAGTCTCTCTCGGTCCCTCTCTCTCAGTCCCTCCCTCTAGGTACCTCTCACTCTCTCTCTCTCTCGGTCTCTCTCTCTCCCGATCTCTCTGTCTCTCGGTCCCTCGGTCTCTCTCTCTCTCTCTCTCGGTCCCTCAGTCTCTCTCTCTTTCTCTCATCCCTCGGTCTATCTCTCTCTCTCTCTCACGGTCCCTCGGTCTCTCTCTCACGGTCTCGGTCTCTCTCTTGGTCTCTTGGTCTCTCTCTCTCGGTCTCTCTCGGTCTCTCTCGGTCTCTCTCTCTCTCTCTCTCGGTCCCTCGGACTCTCTCTCTCTCTCGGTCCCTCGTTCTCTCTCTCTCTCGGTCCCTCGGTCTCTCTCTCTCTCTCGGTCTCTCTCATCTCGGTCTCTCTCTCTCTCGGTGCCTCGGTCCCTGTCTCTCGGTCCCTCTCTCTCTCTCTCGGTCCCTCTCTCTCTCTCTCGGTACCTCTCGGTCTCTCTCTCAGTCTCAGTCTCTCTCGGTCTCTCTCTCTCTGTCTCGGTCCCTCAGTCTCTCCCTTTCTCTCTCGGTCCCTCGGTCTCTCTCTCTCTCGGTCTCTCTCTCTCACAGTCTTGGTCTCTCTCTTGGTCTCTTGGTCTCTCGGTCTCTCTCGGTCTCTCTCGGTCTCTCTCTCTCTCTCGTTCTCTCTCTCTCAGTCTCGGTCTCGGTCTGTCTCTCGGTCAAGGTCTCTCTCTCTCTCTCTCTCTCGGTCTCGGACATTCTCGGTCACTCGGTCTCTCTCTCGGTCCCTCGGTCTCTCTCTCTCTCTCTCTCTCAGTCCCTCGGTCTCTCTCTCTTTCGGTCCCTTGGTCTCTCTCTCTCCCGGTCCCTCGGTCTCTCTCTCTCTCTCGGTCCCTCTCTCTCTCTTTCGGTCCCTCTCTCTCGGTCCCTCTCGGTCTCTCTCTCTGTCTCGGTGTCTCTCTGTCGGTCTCGGTCTCTCGGTCTATATCTCAGTCTCAGTCTCTCTCGGTCCCTCTCTCTCAGTCCCTCCCTCTAGGTACCTCTCACTCTCTCTCTCTCTCGGTCTCTCTCTCTCCCGATCTCTCTGTCTTTCGGTCCCTCGGTCTCTCTCTCTCTCTCTCGGTCCCTCAGTCTCTCTCTCTTTCTCTCGGTCCCTCGGTCTCTCTCTCTCTCTCTCTCTCTCGGTCCCTCGGTCTCTCTCTCACGGTCTCGGTCTCGGTCTCTCTCTTGGTCACTCGGTCTCTCTCTCTCGGTCTCTCTCGGTCTCTCTCTCTCTCTCGCTCTCGGTCCCTCGGACTCTCTCTCTCTCTCGGTCCCTCGGTCTCTCTCTCTCTCTCAGTCCCTCATTCTCTCTCTCTGTCTCGGTCTCTCTCATCTCGGTCCCTCTCTCTCGGACCCTCTCGGTCTCTCTCTCTGTCTCGGTGTCTCTCTCTCGGTCTCGGTCTCTCTCTCAGTCTCAGTCTCTCTCGGTCTCTCTCTCGGTCTCTATCGGTCCCTCTCTCTCGGTCCGTCCCTCTAGGTCCCTCTCATGCTCTCTCTCTCTCTCGGTCTCTCTCTCTCCCGATCTCTCTGTCTCTCAGTCCCTCGGTCTCTCTCTCTCTCTCTCGGTCCCTCAGTCTCTTCCTCTCTCTCTTGGTCCCTCGGTCTCTCTCTCTCTCTCTCTCTCTCGGTCTCTCTCTTTCGGTCCCTCTCGGTCTCTCTCTCCATCTCGGTCTCTCTCTCGGTCTCTCTCTCGGTCTCTATCTCGGTCTCGGTCTCTCTCTCGGTCTCCGTCTCTCGGTCTCTCTCTCGGTCCCTTTCTCTCTCTCGGTCCCTCTCTCGGTCCCACTCTCTCTCTCGGTCTCTCTCTCGGTCTCTCTCTCGGTCTCTCTCTCTCTCATTCTCTCTCTCTCTCACTCTCTCTCTCTCTCTCGGTCTCTCTCTAGGTCTCGGTCCGTCTCTCGGTCCCTCTCTCTCTTTCGGTCCCTCTCTCGGTCCCTCTCTCTCTCTCGGTACCTCTCTCGGTCCCTCTCTCGGTCCCTCTCTCTCTCTCTCGGTCCCTCTCTCTCTCTCTCTCTCTCGGTCTCTCTCTCTCTCTCTCTGTCTTGGTCTCTCTCTCTCTCTCTGTCTCTCTGTCTCTCTCTCTCTCGGTCTCTCTCTCTCTCTCGGCCTCTCTCTCTCGGTCTCTTGGTCTCTCTCTCTCTCGCTCCCTCTCTCTCGGTCTCTTGGTCTCTCTCTCTCTCGCTCCCTCTCTCACGGTCTCTCTCTTTCGGTCCCTCTCCGTCTCGGTCTGTCTCTCCGTCTCGGTCTCTCTCTCGGTCTCTCTCTCGGTCTCTCTCTCGATCTCGGTCTCTCTCTCTGTCTCGGTCTCTCGGTCCCTCTCTCGGTCCCTCTCTCTCTCTCGGTCCCTCTCTCTCTCGGTCCCTCTCTCTCTCTCGGTCCCTCTCTCGATCCCGCTCTCTCTCTCGTTCTCTCGGTCTCGGTCTCGGTCTCTCTCTCTCTCGGTCTCTCTCTCTCGGTCTCGGTCTCTCTCTCGGTCTCTCTCTGTCGGTCTCTCTCTCGGTCTCGGTCTCTCTCTCTGTCTAGGTCTCTCTTGGTCTCTCTCTCGGAATCTCTCTCGGTCTCTCTCTCTCTCGGTCTCTCTCAGTCCCTCGGTCCCTCTCTCTTGGTCCCCCTCTCTCTCTCTCGCTCCCTCTCTCTCGCTCCCTCTCTCTCGCTCCCTCTCTCTCGCTCCCTCTCTCTCAGTCTCTGTCTTTCGGTCCCTCTCCGTCTCGGTCTCTCTCTCGGTCTCTCTCTCGGTCTCTCTTTCGGTCTCGGTCTCTCTCTCGGTCTCGGTCTCTCGGTCCCTCTCTCTCTCTCGGTCCCTCTCTCTCTCTCGGTCCCTCTCTCGATCCCGCTCTCTCTCTTGTTCTCTCGGTCTCTCTCTCTCGGTCTCGGTCTCTCTCTTGGTCTCTCTCTCTCTCGGTCTCTCTCTCGGTCTCGGTCTCTCTCTCTCTCTCAGTCTCGGTCTCTCTCTCTCGGTCTCGGTCTCTCTTTCTCTCTCTCTCTCGGTCCCTCGGTCTCTCTCTCACGGTCTCGGTCTCTCTCTTGGTCTCTCGGTCTCTCTCTCTCTCTCTCTCGGTCCCTCGGACTCTCTCTCTCTCTCGGTCCCTCGTTCTCTCTCTCTCTCGGTCCCTCGGTCTCTCTCTCTCTCTCAGTCCCTCGGTCTCTCTCTCTCTCTCGGTCTCTCTCATCTCGGTCTCTCTCTCTCTCGGTCCCTCTCTCTCGGTCCCTCTCGGTCTCTCTCTCCGTCTCGGTGTCTCTCTCTCGGTCTCGGTCTCTCGGTCTATCTCTCAGTCTCAGTCTCTCTTGGTCCCTCTCTCTCAGTCCCTCCCTCTAGGTACCTCTCACTCTTTCTCTCTCTCGGTCTCTCTCTCTCCCGATCTCTCTGTCTCTCGGTCCCTCGGTCTCTCTCTCTCTCTCTCGGTCCCTCAGTCTCTCTCTCTTTCTCTCGGTCCCTCGGTCTCTCTCTCTCGCTCTCTCTCTGTCCCTCGGTCTCTCTCTCACGGTCTCGGTCTCTCTCTTGGTCTCTCGGACTCTCTCTCTCTCTCGGTCCCTCGTTCTCTCTCTCTCTCTCAGTCCCTCGGTCACTCTCTCTCTCTCGGTCTCTCTCTCTCTCTCTCTCTCTTGGTCTCTCTCTCTCTCTCTCTCTCTCTGTCTCTCTCTCTCTCGGTCTCTATCTCTCTCTCGGTCTCTCTCTCTCTCGGTCTCTTGGTCTCTCTCTCTCTCGGTCTCTCTCTCTCTTGGTCTCTCTCAGTCCCTCGGTCCCTCTCTCTTGGTCCCTCTCTCTCTCTCTCGCTCCCTCTCTCTCGCTCCCTCTCTCTCAGTCTCTCTCTTTCGGTCCCTCTCCGTCTCGGTCTCTCCGTCTCGGTCTCTCTCTCGGTCCGTCTCTCGGTCCTGCTCTCTCTCTCGGTCTCTCTCTCGGTCTCGGTCTCTCTCTCGGTCTCTCTCTCTCTCAGTCTCTCTCTCTCTCAGTCTCTCTCTCTCTCTCGGTCTCTCTCTCGGTCTCGGTCTGTCTCTCGGTCCCTCTCTCTCTTTCGGTCCCTCTCTCTGTCCCTCTCTCGGTCCCTCTATCGGTCTCTCTCTCGGTCTCGGTCCCTCTCTCTCTCTCTCTCTCTCTCTCAGTCTCTCTCTCTCTCTCTGTCTCGGTCTCTCTCTCTCTCTCTCTCTGTCTCTCTGTCTCTCTCTCTCTCGGTCTCTCTCTCTCTCTCGGTCTCTCTCTCTCTCGGTCTCTTGGTCTCTCTCTCTCTCGGTCTCTCTCTCTCTTGGTCTCTCTCAGTCCCTCGGTCCCTCTCTCTCGGTCCCTCTCTCTCTCTCTCGCTCCCTCTCTCTCGCTCCCTCTCTCTCGCTCCCTCTCTCTCGGTCTCTCTCTTTCTGTCCCTCTCCGTCTCGGTCTCTCTCTCCGTCTCGGTCTCTCTCTCGGTCTCTCTCTCGGTCTCTCTCTCGTTCTCTCTCTCGATCTTGGTCTCTCTCTCGGTCTCGGTCTCTCGGTCCCTCTCTCGGTCCCTCTCTCGATCCCGCTCTCTCTCTCGTTCTCTCGGTCTCGGTCTCGGTCTCTCTCTCTCTCGGTCTCTCTCTCTCGGTCTCGGTCTCTCTCTCGGTCTCTCTCTCTCTCGGTCTCTCTCTCGGTCTCGGTCTCTCTCTCTGTCTAGGTCTCTCTTGGTCTCTCTCTCGGAATCTCTCTCGGTCTCTCTCTCTCTCGGTCTCTCTCAGTCCCTCGGTCCCTCTCTCTTGGTCCCTCTCTCTCTCTCTCGATCCCGCTCTCTCTCTCGTTCTCTCGGTCTCGGTCTCTCTCTCTCTCGGTCTCTCTCTCTCGGTCTCTCTCTCGGTCTCTCTCTCTCTCGGTCTCTCTCTCGGTCTCGGTCTCTCTCTCTCTCGGTCTCTCTCTCTCTCGGTCTCTCGGTCTCCCTCAGTCTCTCTCTCTCGGTCCCTCTTGGTCCCTCGGTTCTTCTATCTCTCTCTTGGTCCCTCTCTCTCGGTCCCTCTCGGTCTCTCTCTCTCTCTGGGTCTCGGTCTCTCTCTCGGTCTCAGTCTCTCTCTCTCTCTCGGTCTCGGTATCTCTCTCGGTCTCGGTCCCTCTCTCTCTCTCTGTCTCTCTCTCTCTCTCTCTCTCGGTCTCTCTCTCTCAGTCTCTCTCGGTATCTCTCCCTCAGTCTTTCGGTCTCTCTCAGTCTCTCTCTCTCGGTCCCTCTCGGTCCCTCGGTTCTTCTCTCTCTCTCTTGGTCCCTCTCTCTCGGTCTCGGTCTCGGTCTCGGTCTCTCTCTCTCTCGGTCTCGGTCTCTCTCTCTCTCTCTCGGTCTCGGTCTCTCTCTCGGTCTCTCTCTCTCTCTCGGTCTCTCTCTCTCGGTCTCGGTCTCTCTCTCTCTCTCTCTGTCTCTCTCTCTCTCTCTCTCGGTCTCTCTCGCTCAGTCTCTCTCGGTATCTCTCCCTCAGTCTTTCGGTCTCTCTCAGTCTCTCTCTCTCGGTCCCTCTCGGTCTCTCGGTTCTTCTCTCTCTCTCTTGGTCCCTCTCTCTCGGTCTCTCTCTCTGTCTAGGTCTCTCTTGGTCTCTCTCTTGGAATCTCTCTCGGTCTCTCTCTCTCTCGGTCTCTCTCAGTCCCTCGGTCCCTCTCTCTTGGTCCCTCTCTCTCTCTCTCGCTCCCTCTCTCTCGCTCCCTCTCTCTCGCTCCCTCTCTCTCAGTCTCTCTCTTTCGGTCCCTCTCCGTCTCGGTCTCTCTCTCGGTCTCTCTCTCGGTCTCTCTCTCGGTCTCTCTCTCGGTCTTGGTCTCTCTCTCTCGGTCCCTCTCGGTCTCTCTCTCTCTCTCTGTCTCTCTCTCTCGGTCCCTCTCTCGGTCCCTCTCTCTCTCTCGGTCCCTCTCTTGGTCCCTCTCTCTCTCAGTCCCTCTCTCTCTCTCTCTCTCAGTCTCTCTCTCTGTCTCGGCCTCTCTCGGTCTCTCTCTCTCTCTCGGTCTCTCTCTCTCTCTCGGTCTCTCTCACTCTCGGTCTCTCTCAGTCCCTCGGTCCCTCTCTCTTGGTCCCTCTCCCTCTCTCTCGCTCCCTCTCTCTCGCTCCCTCTCTCTCGCTCCCTTTCTCTCGGTTTCACTCTCGGTCTCATTCTCGGTCTCGGTCTCTCTCTCTTTTGGTCTCTCTCTCTCTCGGTCTCTCTCTCTCTCTCTCTCTCGGTCTCGGTCTCTCTCTCGGTCTCGGTCTCTCTCTCTCTCTCGCTCCCTCTCTCTCGCTCCCTCTCTCTCGCTCCCTCTCTCTCAGTCTCTCTCTTTCGGTCCCTCTCCGTCTCGGTCTCGCTCTCGGTCTCTCTCTCGGTCTCTCTCTCGGTCTCTCTCTCGGTCTCGGTCTCTCTCTCGGTCTCGGTGTCTCTCTCTCTCTCTCGGTCTCTCTCTATCTCTCTCTCTCGGTCTCTCTCTCGGTCTCGGTCTCTCTCTCTCTCTCGGTCTCTCTCTCTTGGTCTCGGTCTCTCTGTCTAGGTCTCTCCTGGTCTCTCTCTCGGAATCTCTCTCGGTCTCTCTCTCTCTCGGTCTCTCTCAGTCCCTCGGTCCCTCTCTCTTGGTCCCTCCCTCTCTCTCTCGCTCCCTCTCTCTCGCTCCCTCTCTCTCGCTCCCTCTCTCTCAGTCTCTCTCTTTCGGTCCCTCTCCGTCTCGGTCTCGCTCTCGGTCTCTCTCTCGGTCTCTCTCTCGGTCTCTCTCTCGGTCTCGGTCTCTCTCTCGGTCTCGGTGTCTCGGTCCCTCTCTCGGTCCCTCTCTCTCTCTCGGTCCCTCTCTCTCTCTCGGTCCCTCTCTCGATCCCACTCTCTCTCTTGTTCTCTCGGTCTCTCTCTCTCGGTCTCGGTCTCTCTCTTGGTCCCTCTCTCTCGGTCTCGGTGTCTCTCTCTCTCTCTCGGTCTCGGTCTCTCTCAGTCTCGGTCTCTCTCTCGGTCTCGGTCTCTCTCTCTCTCTCGGTCTCTCTCTCTCTCTCGGTCTCTCTCTCTCGGTCTCGGTCTCTCTCTCTGTCTAGGTCTCTCTCGGTCTCTCT
>NC_139475.1:34365000-34377500 GCF_057233095.1 Heloderma suspectum | reverse complement strand
GATCTTGGTCTCTCTCTCGGTCTCGGTCTCTCGGTCCCTCTCTCGGTCCCTCTCTCGATCCCGCTCTCTCTCTCGTTCTCTCGGTCTCGGTCTCGGTCTCTCTCTCTCTCGGTCTCTCTCTCTCGGTCTCGGTCTCTCTCTCGGTCTCTCTCTCTCTCGGTCTCTCTCTCGGTCTCGGTCTCTCTCTCTGTCTAGGTCTCTCTTGGTCTCTCTCTCGGAATCTCTCTCGGTCTCTCTCTCTCTCGGTCTCTCTCAGTCCCTCGGTCCCTCTCTCTTGGTCCCTCTCTCTCTCTCTCGATCCCGCTCTCTCTCTCGTTCTCTCGGTCTCGGTCTCTCTCTCTCTCGGTCTCTCTCTCTCGGTCTCTCTCTCGGTCTCTCTCTCTCTCGGTCTCTCTCTCGGTCTCGGTCTCTCTCTCTCTCGGTCTCTCTCTCTCTCGGTCTCTCGGTCTCCCTCAGTCTCTCTCTCTCGGTCCCTCTTGGTCCCTCGGTTCTTCTATCTCTCTCTTGGTCCCTCTCTCTCGGTCCCTCTCGGTCTCTCTCTCTCTCTGGGTCTCGGTCTCTCTCTCGGTCTCAGTCTCTCTCTCTCTCTCGGTCTCGGTATCTCTCTCGGTCTCGGTCCCTCTCTCTCTCTCTGTCTCTCTCTCTCTCTCTCTCTCGGTCTCTCTCTCTCAGTCTCTCTCGGTATCTCTCCCTCAGTCTTTCGGTCTCTCTCAGTCTCTCTCTCTCGGTCCCTCTCGGTCCCTCGGTTCTTCTCTCTCTCTCTTGGTCCCTCTCTCTCGGTCTCGGTCTCGGTCTCGGTCTCTCTCTCTCTCGGTCTCGGTCTCTCTCTCTCTCTCTCGGTCTCGGTCTCTCTCTCGGTCTCTCTCTCTCTCTCGGTCTCTCTCTCTCGGTCTCGGTCTCTCTCTCTCTCTCTCTGTCTCTCTCTCTCTCTCTCTCGGTCTCTCTCGCTCAGTCTCTCTCGGTATCTCTCCCTCAGTCTTTCGGTCTCTCTCAGTCTCTCTCTCTCGGTCCCTCTCGGTCTCTCGGTTCTTCTCTCTCTCTCTTGGTCCCTCTCTCTCGGTCTCTCTCTCTGTCTAGGTCTCTCTTGGTCTCTCTCTTGGAATCTCTCTCCGTCTCTCTCTCTCTCGGTCTCTCTCAGTCCCTCGGTCCCTCTCTCTTGGTCCCTCTCTCTCTCTCTCGCTCCCTCTCTCTCGCTCCCTCTCTCTCGCTCCCTCTCTCTCAGTCTCTCTCTTTCGGTCCCTCTCCGTCTCGGTCTCTCTCTCGGTCTCTCTCTCGGTCTCTCTCTCGGTCTCTCTCTCGGTCTTGGTCTCTCTCTCTCGGTCCCTCTCGGTCTCTCTCTCTCTCTCTGTCTCTCTCTCTCGGTCCCTCTCTCGGTCCCTCTCTCTCTCTCGGTCCCTCTCTTGGTCCCTCTCTCTCTCAGTCCCTCTCTCTCTCTCTCTCTCAGTCTCTCTCTCTGTCTCGGCCTCTCTCGGTCTCTCTCTCTCTCTCGGTCTCTCTCTCTCTCTCGGTCTCTCTCACTCTCGGTCTCTCTCAGTCCCTCGGTCCCTCTCTCTTGGTCCCTCTCCCTCTCTCTCGCTCCCTCTCTCTCGCTCCCTCTCTCTCGCTCCCTTTCTCTCGGTTTCACTCTCGGTCTCATTCTCGGTCTCGGTCTCTCTCTCTTTTGGTCTCTCTCTCTCTCGGTCTCTCTCTCTCTCTCTCTCTCGGTCTCGGTCTCTCTCTCGGTCTCGGTCTCTCTCTCTCTCTCGCTCCCTCTCTCTCGCTCCCTCTCTCTCGCTCCCTCTCTCTCAGTCTCTCTCTTTCGGTCCCTCTCCGTCTCGGTCTCGCTCTCGGTCTCTCTCTCGGTCTCTCTCTCGGTCTCTCTCTCGGTCTCGGTCTCTCTCTCGGTCTCGGTGTCTCTCTCTCTCTCTCGGTCTCTCTCTATCTCTCTCTCTCGGTCTCTCTCTCGGTCTCGGTCTCTCTCTCTTTCTCGGTCTCTCTCTCTTGGTCTCGGTCTCTCTGTCTAGGTCTCTCCTGGTCTCTCTCTCGGAATCTCTCTCGGTCTCTCTCTCTCTCGGTCTCTCTCAGTCCCTCGGTCCCTCTCTCTTGGTCCCTCCCTCTCTCTCTCGCTCCCTCTCTCTCGCTCCCTCTCTCTCGCTCCCTCTCTCTCAGTCTCTCTCTTTCGGTCCCTCTCCGTCTCGGTCTCGCTCTCGGTCTCTCTCTCGGTCTCTCTCTCGGTCTCTCTCTCGGTCTCGGTCTCTCTCTCGGTCTCGGTGTCTCGGTCCCTCTCTCGGTCCCTCTCTCTCTCTCGGTCCCTCTCTCTCTCTCGGTCCCTCTCTCGATCCCACTCTCTCTCTTGTTCTCTCGGTCTCTCTCTCTCGGTCTCGGTCTCTCTCTTGGTCCCTCTCTCTCGGTCTCGGTGTCTCTCTCTCTCTCTCGGTCTCGGTCTCTCTCAGTCTCGGTCTCTCTCTCGGTCTCGGTCTCTCTCTCTCTCTCGGTCTCTCTCTCTCTCTCGGTCTCTCTCTCTCGGTCTCGGTCTCTCTCTCTGTCTAGGTCTCTCTCGGTCTCTCTCTCTCAGTCTCTCTCGGTATCTCTCCCTCTGTCTCTCGGTCTGTCTCATTCTCTCTCTCTCGGTCCCTCTCGGTCCCTCGGTTCTTCTCTCTCTCTCTCGGTCCCTTTCTCTCGGTCTCGGTGTCTCTCTCTCTCTCTCTCTCTCGGTCTCTCTCTCTCTCTCTCTCGGTCTCGGTCTCTCTCTCGGTCTCGGTCTCTCTCTCTCTCTCGGTCTCTCTCTCTTGGTCTCGGTCTCTCTGTCTAGGTCTCTCTTGGTCTCTCTCTCGGAATCTCTCTCGGTCTCTCTCTCTCTCGGTCTCTCTCAGTCCCTCGGTCCCTCTCTCTTGGTCCCTCTCTCTTGGTCTCTCTCTCGGTCTCGGTCTCTCTCTTTCTCGGTCTCTCTCTCTCGGGATCTCTCCATCGGTCTCTCGGTCTCCCTCAGTCTCTCTCTCGGTCCCTCTCGGTCCCTCGGTTCTTCTATCTCTCTCTTGGTCCCTCTCTCTCAGTCCCTCTCGGTCTCTCTCTCTCTCTGGGTCTCTGTCTCTCTCTCGGTCTCAGTCTCTCTCTCGGTCTCTCTCTCGGTCTCGGTCCCTCTCTCTCTCTCGGTCTCTCTCTCTCTCTCTCGGTCTCTCTCTCTCAGTCTCTCTCGGTATCTCTCCCTCGGTCTCTCGGTCTCTCTCAGTCTCTCTCTCTCGGTCCCTCTCGGTCCCTCGGTTCTTCTCTCTCTCTCTTGGTCCCTCTCTCTCGGTCTCGGTGTCTCTCTCTCTCTCTCAGTCTCGGTCTCTCTCTCTCGGTCTCTCTCTCTCTCTCGGTCTCGGTCTCTCTCTCTCTCTCTCTCGGTCACTCTCTCTCGGTCTCGGTCTCTCTCTCTGTCTAGGTCTCTCTCGGTCTCTCTCTCGGAATCTCTCTCGGTCTCTCTCTCTCTCGGTCTCTCTCAGTCCCTCAGTCCCTCTCTCTTGGTCCCTGTCTCTCTCTCTCGCTCCCTCTCTCTCGCTCCCTCTCTCTCAGTCTCTCTCTTTCGGTCCCTCTCCGTCTCGGTCTCTCTCTCGGTCTCTCTCTCGGTCTCGGTCTCTCGGTCCCTCTCTCGGTCCCTCTCTCTCTCTCGGTCCCTCTCTCTCTCGGTCCCTCTCTCTCTCTCGGTCCCTCTCTCGATCCCGCTCTCTCTCTTGTTCTCTCGGTCTCTCTCTCTCGGTCTCGGTCTCTCTCTTGGTCTCTCTCTCTCTCGGTCTCTCTCTCGGTCTCGGTCTCTCTCTCTCTCGGTCTCTCTCTCACGGGATCTCTCCCTCGGTCTCTCGGTCTCCCTCAGTCTCTCTCTCTCGGTCCCTCTCAGTCCCTCGGTTCTTCTATCTCTCTCTTGGTCCCTCTCTCTCAGTCCCTCTCGGTCTCTCTCTCTCTCTGGGTCTCAGTCTCTCTCTCGGTCTCAGTCACTCTCTCGGTCTCTGTCTCTCTCTCGGTCTCTCTCTCTCTCTCTCTCTCTCGGTCTCTCTCTCTCAGTCTCTCTCGGTATCTCTCCCTCGGTCTCTCGGTCTCTCTCAGTCTCTCTCTCTCGGTCCCTCTCGGTCCTTCGGTTCTTCTCTCTCTCTCTTGGTCCCTCTCTCTCGGTCTCGGTGTCTCTCTCTCTCTCTCGGTCTCGGTCTCTCTCTCTCTCTCAGTCTCGGTCTCTCTCTCTCGGTCTCGGTCTCTCTCTCTCTCTCTCTCAGTCCCTCGGTCTCTCTCTCACGGTCTCGGTCTCTCTCTTGGTCTCTCGGTCTCTCTCTCTCGGTCTCTCTCGGTCTCTCTCTCTCTCTCTCTCGGTCTCTCTCTCTCTCTCTCTCTCAGTCCCTCGGACTCTCTCTCTCTCTCGGTACCTCGTTCTCTCTCTCTCTCGGTCCCTCGGTCTCTCTCTCTCTCTCTCTCGTTGTCTCTCTCGTTCTCTCCCTCTCAGTCTCGGTCTCTCGGTCACTCTCATGGTCTCGGTCTCGGTCTGTCTCTCGGTCTCGGTCTCTCTCTCTTGGTCTCGGACATTCTCTCTCGGTCACTCGGTCTCTCTCTCGGTCCCTCGGTCTCTCTCTCTCTCTCTCTCGGTCCCTCGGTCTCTCTCTCTCTCGGTCCCTCGGTCTCTCTCTCTCTCTCTCGGTCCCTCGTTCCCTCTCTCTCTCTTTCGGTCCCTCTCTCTCGGTCCCTCTCGGTCTCTCTCTCTGTCTAGGTGTCTCTCTCTCGGTCTCGGTCTCTCGGTCTCTCTCTCAGTCTCAGTCTCTCTCGGTCCCTCTCTCTCAGTCCCTCCCTCTCGGTACCTCTCACTCTCTCTCTCTCTCTGTCTTTCTCTCTCCCGATCTCTCTGTCTCCCGGACCCTCGATCTCTCTCTCTCTCGGTCCCTCAGTCTCTCTCTCTTTCTCTCGGTCCCTCGGTCTCTCTCTCTCTCTCTCTCTCTTTCGGTCCCTCGGACTCTCTCTCTCTCTCGGTCCCTCGTTCTCTCTCTCTCTCAGTCCCTCGGTCTCTCTTTCTCGGTCTCTTTTTCTCTCGGTGCCTCGGTCCCTCTCTCTCGGTCCCTCCCTCTCTCTCTCGGTCCCTCTCTCTCGGTCCCTCTCGGTCTCTCTCTCTGTCTTGGTGTCTCTCTCTCGGTCTCGGTCTCTCGGTCTCTCTCTCAGTCTCAGTCTCTCTCGGTCTCTCTCTTGGTCTCTCTCGGTCCCTCTCTCTCGGTCCTCCCCTCTCGGTCCCTCTCACGCTCTCTCTCTCTCTCTTGGTCTCTCTCTCCCCCGATCTCTCTGTCTCTCGTTCCCTCGGTCTCTCTCTCTCACAGTCTTGGTCTCTCTCTTGGTCTCTCAGTCTCTCTCGGTCTCTCTCTCTCTCTCGTTCTCTCTCTCTCAGTCTCGGTCTCGGTCTGTCTCTCGGTCAAGGTCTCTCTCTCTCTCTCTTGGTCTCGGACATTCTCTCTCGGTCACTCGGTCTCTCTCTCGGTCCCTCGGTCTCTCTCTCTCTCTCTCTCGGTCCCTCGGTCTCTCTCTCTCTCGGTCCCTTGGTCTCTCTCTCTCCCGGTCCCTCGGTCTCTCTCTCTCTCTCGGTCCCTCTCTCTCTCTTTTGGTCCCTCTCTCTCGGTCCCTCTCGGTCTCTCTCTCTGTCTCGGTGTCTCTCTCTCGGTCTCGGTCTCTCGGTCAATCTCTCAGTCTCAGTCTCTCTCGGTCCCTCTCTCTCAGTCCCTCCCTCTAGGTACCTCTCACTCTCTCTCTCTCTCGGTCTCTCTCTCTCCCGATCTCTCTGTCTCTCGGTCCCTCGGTCTCTCTCTCTCTCTCTCTCGGTCCCTCGGACTCTCTCTCTCTCTCGGTCCCTCGTTCTCTCTCTCTCTCGGTCCCTCGGTCTCTCTCTCTCTCTCGGTCTCTCTCATCTCGGTCTCTCTCTCTCTCGGTGCCTCGGTCCCTGTCTCTCGGTCCCTCTCTCTCTCTCTCGGTCCCTCTCTCTCTCTCTCGGTACCTCTCGGTCTCTCTCTCAGTCTCAGTCTCTCTCGGTCTCTCTCTCTCTGTCTCGGTCCCTCAGTCTCTCCCTCTCTCTCTCGGTCCCTCGGTCTCTCTCTCTCTCGGTCTCTCTCTCTCACAGTCTTGGTCTCTCTCTTGGTCTCTTGGTCTCTCGGTCTCTCTCGGTCTCTCTCGGTCTCTCTCTCTCTCGTTCTCTCTCTCTCAGTCTCGGTCTCGGTCTGTCTCTCGGTCAAGGTCTCTCTCTCTCTCTCTCTCTCGGTCTCAGACATTCTCGGTCACTCGGTCTCTCTCTCGGTCCCTCGGTCTCTCTCTCTCTCTCTCTCTCTCTCTCTCAGTCCCTCGGTCTCTCTCTCTTTCGGTCCCTTGGTCTCTCTCTCTCCCGGTCCCTCGGTCTCTCTCTCTGTCTCGGTCCCTCTCTCTCTCTTTCGGTCCCTCTCTCTCGGTCCCTCTCGGTCTCTCTCTCTGTCTCGGTGTCTCTCTGTCGGTCTCGGTCTCTCGGTCTATATCTCAGTCTCAGTCTCTCTCGGTCCCTCTCTCTCAGTCCCTCCCTCTAGGTACCTCTCACTCTCTCTCTCTCTCGGTCTCTCTCTCTCCCGATCTCTCTGTCTTTCGGTCCCTCGGTCTCTCTCTCTCTCTCTCGGTCCCTCAGTCTCTCTCTCTTTCTCTCGGTCCCTCGGTCTCTCTCTCTCTCTCTCTCTCTCGGTCCCTCGGTCTCTCTCTCACGGTCTCGGTCTCGGTCTCTCTCTTGGTCACTCGGTCTCTCTCTCTCGGTCTCTCTCGGTCTCTCTCTCTCTCTCGCTCTCGGTCCCTCGGACTCTCTCTCTCTCTCGGTCCCTCGGTCTCTCTCTCTCTCTCAGTCCCTCATTCTCTCTCTCTGTCTCGGTCTCTCTCATCTCGGTCCCTCTCTCTCGGACCCTCTCGGTCTCTCTCTCTGTCTCGGTGTCTCTCTCTCGGTCTCGGTCTCTCTCTCAGTCTCAGTCTCTCTCGGTCTCTCTCTCGGTCTCTATCGGTCCCTCTCTCTCGGTCCGTCCCTCTAGGTCCCTCTCACGCTCTCTCTCTCTCTCGGTCTCTCTCTCTCCCGATCTCTCTGTCTCTCAGTCCCTCGGTCTCTCTCTCTCTCTCTCGGTCCCTCAGTCTCTTCCTCTCTCTCTTGGTCCCTCGGTCTCTCTCTCTCTCTCTCTCTCTCTCTCGGTCTCTCTCTTTCGGTCCCTCTCGGTCTCTCTCTCCATCTCGGTCTCTCTCTCGGTCTCTCTCTCGGTCTCTATCTCGGTCTCGGTCTCTCTCTCGGTCTCCGTCTCTCGGTCTCTCTCTCGGTCCCTTTCTCTCTCTCGGTCCCTCTCTCGGTCCCGCTCTCTCTCTCGGTCTCTCTCTCGGTCTCTCTCTCGGTCTCTCTCTCTCTCATTCTCTCTCTCTCTCACTCTCTCTCTCTCTCTCGGTCTCTCTCTAGGTCTCGGTCCGTCTCTCGGTCCCTCTCTCTCTTTCGGTCCCTCTCTCGGTCCCTCTCTCTCTCTCGGTACCTCTCTCGGTCCCTCTCTCGGTCCCTCTCTCTCTCTCTCGGTCCCTCTCTCTCTCTCTCTCTCTCGGTCTCTCTCTCTCTCTCTCTGTCTCGGTCTCTCTCTCTCTCTCTGTCTCTCTGTCTCTCTCTCTCTCGGTCTCTCTCTCTCTCTCGGCCTCTCTCTCTCGGTCTCTTGGTCTCTCTCTCTCTCGCTCCCTCTCTCTCGGTCTCTTGGTCTCTCTCTCTCTCGCTCCCTCTCTCACGGTCTCTCTCTTTCGGTCCCTCTCCGTCTCGGTCTGTCTCTCCGTCTCGGTCTCTCTCTCGGTCTCTCTCTCGGTCTCTCTCTCGATCTCGGTCTCTCTCTCGGTCTCGGTCTCTCGGTCCCTCTCTCGGTCCCTCTCTCTCTCTCGGTCCCTCTCTCTCTCGGTCCCTCTCTCTCTCTCGGTCCCTCTCTCGATCCCGCTCTCTCTCTCGTTCTCTCGGTCTCGGTCTCTCTCTCTCTCGGTCTCTCTCTCTCGGTCTCGGTCTCTCTCTCGGTCTCTCTCTCTCTCGGTCTCTCTCTCGGTCTCGGTCTCTCTCTCTGTCTAGGTCTCTCTTGGTCTCTCTCTCGGAATCTCTCTCGGTCTCTCTCTCTCTCGGTCTCTCTCAGTCCCTCGGTCCCTCTCTCTTGGTCCCTCTCTCTCTCTCTCGCTCCCTCTCTCTCAGTCTCTGTCTTTCGGTCCCTCTCCGTCTCGGTCTCTCTCTCGGTCTCTCTCTCGGTCTCTCTCTCGGTCTCTCTTTCGGTCTCGGTCTCTCTCTCGGTCTCGGTCTCTCGGTCCCTCTCTCTCTCTCGGTCCCTCTCTCTCTCTCGGTCCCTCTCTCGATCCCGCTCTCTCTCTTGTTCTCTCGGTCTCTCTCTCTCGGTCTCGGTCTCTCTCTTGGTCTCTCTCTCTCTCGGTCTCTCTCTCGGTCTCGGTCTCTCTCTCTCTCGGTCTCTCTCTCTCGGGATCTCTCCCTCGGTCTCTCGGTCTCCCTCAGTCTCTCTCTCTCGGTCCCTCGGTTCTTCTATCTCTCTCTTGGTCCCTCTCTCTCAGTCCCTCTCGGTCTCTCTCTCTCTCTGGGTCTCGATCTCTCTCTCGGTCTCAGTCTCTCTCTTGGTCTCGGTCTCTCTCTTTCTCTCTCGGTCTCTCTCTCTCAGTCTCTCTCGGTATCTCTCCCTCGGTCTCTCGGTCTCTCTCAGTCTCTCTCTCTCGGTCCCTCTCGGTCCCTCGGTTCTTCTCTCTCCTCTTGGTCCCTCTCTCTCGGTTTCGTTCTCTCTCTCTCTCTCGGTCTCGGTCTCTCTCTCTCTCTCAGTCTCGGTCTCTCTCTCTCGGTCTCGGTCTCTCTCTCTCTCTCTCTCGGTCTCTCTCTCTCGGTCTCGGTCTCTCTCTCTGTCTAGGTCTCTCTCGGTCTCTCTCTCGGAATCTCTCTCGGTCTCTCTCTCTCTCGGTCTCTCTCAGTCCCTCAGTCCCTCTCTCTTGGTCCCTGTCTCTCTCTCTCGCTCCCTCTCTCTCGCTCCCTCTCTCTCAGTCTCTCTCTTTGGGTCCCTCTCCGTCTCGGTCTCTCTCTCGGTCTCTCTCTCGGTCTCTCTCTCGGTCTCGGTCTCTCGGTCCCTCTCTCGGTCCCTCTCTCTCTCTCGGTCCCTCTCTCTCTCGGTCCCTCTCTCGATTCCGCTCTCTCTCTTGTTCTCTCGGTCTCTCTCTCTCGGTCTCGGTCTCTCTCTTGGTCTCTCTCTCTCTCGGTCTCTCTCTCGGTCTCGGTCTCTCTCTCTCTCGGTCTCTCTCTCTCGGGATCTCTCCCTCGGTCTCTCGGTCTGCCTCAGTCTCTCTCTCTCGGTCCCTCTCGGTCCCTCGGTTCTTCTATCTCTTTCTTGGTGCCTCTCTCTCAGTCCCTCTCGGTCTCTGTCTCTCTCTGGGTCTCGGTTTCTCTCTCGGGCTCAGTCTCTCTCTCGGTCTCGGTCTCTCTCTCTCTCTCGCTCCCTCTCTCTCGCTCCCTCTCTCTCGCTCCCTCTCTCTCAGTCTCTCTCTTTCGGTCCCTCTCCGTCTCGGTCTCGCTCTCGGTCTCTCTCTCGGTCTCTCTCTCGGTCTCTCTCTCGGTCTCGGTCTCTCTCTCGGTCTCGGTCTCTCGGTCCCTCTCTCGGTCCCTCTCTCTCTCTCGGTCCCTCTCTCTCTCTCGGTCCCTCTCTCGATCCCGCTCTCTCTCTTGTTCTCTCGGTCTCTCTCTCTCGGTCTCGGTCTCTCTCTTGGTCTCTCTCTCTCTCTCGGTCCCTCTCTCTCTCTCTCTCTCTCGGTCTCTCTCTCTCAGTCTCTCTCGGTATCTCTCCCTCGGTCTCTCGGTCTCTCTCGGTCTCTCTCAGTCTCTCTCTCTCGGTCCCTCTCGGTCCCTCGGTTCTTCTCTCTCTCTCTTGGTCCCTCTCTCTCGGTCTCGGTCTCTCTCTCTCTCTCAGTCTCGGTCTCTCTCTCTCGGTCTCGGTCTCTCTTTCTCTCTCTCTCTCGGTCCCTCGGTCTCTCTCTCACGGTCTCGGTCTCTCTCTTGGTCTCTCGGTCTCTCTCTCTCTCTCTCTCGGTCCCTCGGACTCTCTCTCTCTCTCGGTCCCTCGTTCTCTCTCTCTCGGTCCCTCGGTCTCTCTCTCTCTCTCAGTCCCTCTGTCTCTCTCTCTCTCTCGGTCTCTCTCATCTCGGTCTCTCTCTCTCTCGGTCCCTCTCTCTCGGTCCCTCTCGGTCTCTCTCTCCGTCTCGGTGTCTCTCTCTCGGTCTCGGTCTCTCGGTCTATCTCTCAGTCTCAGTCTCTCTTGGTCCCTCTCTCTCAGTCCCTCCCTCTAGGTACCTCTCACTCTTTCTCTCTCTCGGTCTCTCTCTCTCCCGATCTCTCTGTCTCTCGGTCCCTCGGTCTCTCTCTCTCTCTCTCGGTCCCTCAGTCTCTCTCTCTTTCTCTCGGTCCCTCGGTCTCTCTCTCTCTCTCTCTCTCGGTCCCTCGGTCTCTCTCTCACGGTCTCGGTCTCTCTCTTGGTCTCTCGGACTCTCTCTCTCTCTCGGTCCCTCGTTCTCTCTCTCTCTCTCAGTCCCTCGGTCACTCTCTCTCTCTCGGTCTCTCTCTCTCTCTCTCTCTCTCGGTCTCTCTCTCTCTCTCTCTCTCTCTGTCTCTCTCTCTCTCGGTCTCTATCTCTCTCTCGGTCTCTCTCTCTCTCGGTCTCTTGGTCTCTCTCTCTCTCGGTCTCTCTCTCTCTTGGTCTCTCTCAGTCCCTCGGTCCCTCTCTCTTGGTCCCTCTCTCTCTCTCTCGCTCCCTCTCTCTCGCTCCCTCTCTCTCAGTCTCTCTCTTTCGGTCCCTCTCCGTCTCGGTCTCTCCGTCTCGGTCTCTCTCTCGGTCCGTCTCTCGGTCCTGCTCTCTCTCTCGGTCTCTCTCTCGGTCTCGGTCTCTCTCTCGGTCTCTCTCTCTCTCAGTCTCTCTCTCTCTCAGTCTCTCTCTCTCTCTCGGTCTCTCTCTCGGTCTCGGTCTGTCTCTCGGTCCCTCTCTCTCTTTCGGTCCCTCTCTCGGTCCCTCTCTCGGTCCCTCTATCGGTCTCTCTCTCGGTCTCGGTCCCTCTCTCTCTCTCTCTCTCTCTCTCAGTCTCTCTCTCTCTCTCTGTCTCGGTCTCTCTCTCTCTCTCTCTCTGTCTCTCTGTCTCTCTCTCTCTCGGTCTCTCTCTCTCTCTCGGTCTCTCTCTCTCTCGGTCTCTTGGTCTCTCTCTCTCTCGGTCTCTCTCTCTCTTGGTCTCTCTCAGTCCCTCGGTCCCTCTCTCTCGGTCCCTCTCTCTCTCTCTCGCTCCCTCTCTCTCGCTCCCTCTCTCTCGCTCCCTCTCTCTCGGTCTCTCTCTTTCTGTCCCTCTCCGTCTCGGTCTCTCTCTCCGTCTCGGTCTCTCTCTCGGTCTCTCTCTCGGTCTCTCTCTCGGTCTCTCTCTCGATCTTGGTCTCTCTCTCGGTCTCGGTCTCTCGGTCCCTCTCTCGGTCCCTCTCTCGATCCCGCTCTCTCTCTCGTTCTCTCGGTCTCGGTCTCGGTCTCTCTCTCTCTCGGTCTCTCTCTCTCGGTCTCGGTCTCTCTCTCGGTCTCTCTCTCTCTCGGTCTCTCTCTCGGTCTCGGTCTCTCTCTCTGTCTAGGTCTCTCTTGGTCTCTCTCTCGGAATCTCTCTCGGTCTCTCTCTCTCTCGGTCTCTCTCAGTCCCTCGGTCCCTCTCTCTTGGTCCCTCTCTCTCTCTCTCGATCCTGCTCTCTCTCTCGTTCTCTCGGTCTCTCTCTCTCTCGGTCTCTCTCTCTCGGTCTCTCTCTCGGTCTCTCTCTCTCTCGGTCTCTCTCTCGGGCTCGGTCTCTCTCTCTCTCGGTCTCTCTCTCTCTCGGTCTCTCGGTCTCCCTCAGTCTCTCTCTCTCGGTCCCTCTTGGTCCCTCGGTTCTTCTATCTCTCTCTTGGTCCCTCTCTCTCGGTCCCTCTCGGTCTCTCTCTCTCTCTGGGTCTCGGTCTCTCTCTCGGTCTCAGTCTCTCTCTCTCTCTCGGTCTCGGTATCTCTCTCGGTCTCGGTCCCTCTCTCTCTCTCTGTCTCTCTCTCTCTCTCTCTCTCAGTCTCTCTCTCTCAGTCTCTCTCGGTATCTCTCCCTCAGTCTTTCGGTCTCTCTCAGTCTCTCTCTCTCGGTCCCTCTCGGTCCCTCGGTTCTTCTCTCTCTCTCTTGGTCCCTCTCTCTCGGTCTCGGTCTCGGTCTCGGTCTCTCTCTCTCTCGGTCTCGGTCTCTCTCTCTCTCTCTCGGTCTCGGTCTCTCTCTCGGTCTCTCTCTCTCTCTCGGTCTCTCTCTCTCGGTCTCGGTCTCTCTCTCTCTCTCTCTGTCTCTCTCTCTCTCTCTCTCTCGGTCTCTCTCTCAGTCTCTCTCGGTATCTCTCCCTCAGTCTTTCGGTCTCTCTCAGTCTCTCTCTCTCGGTCCCTCTCGGTCCCTCGGTTCTTCTCTCTCTCTCTCGGTCCCTTTCTCTCGGTCTCGGTGTCTCTCTCTC